>NC_039360.1:41177346-41522369 GCF_003573695.1 Papaver somniferum | reverse complement strand
CAAATCAATTTAGGTCTTGGTTTTCTTCAAAAACAAGTAAAACTCGTAAAAAGAATTTCCCAAAAATAAAACTTTTAAGAAAATATTTTTGGAATTAATTTCCTAAAGAAAAATTCGCCAAAAATAAATACGAATAGGAGAGGAACTTGGTGCATGGTATACGCGCATGGGCATTGGTCGAAACATGTATTTTTCGCCCCACCCGCTCCACCCACATTGTTTTACAACATATCCATGAGCACATGGTTATATAGTGGAGCACCTCTGAAGTAATGGTTTTACAAAATAGACACGAAAAAATTGATGAGGGAAAAATCACAGGTTCAACAAGCTGTCCTTAACACATTAGTTCGCGGGTATACTCTGAAGTAATTCTAAACCAAAACGTATGGATATGTTGTCTAGGATAAGACTGCCCGATATAACTTGAGTTAGCACAACGCAAGTTACCCACTCTTGAACTCAGCAACATGGATGGAAGTAAAACGCCGCACAAAAAACAACAACAAGAAGAAAAGTAGACTAGAGATAGTCGTTGCTTGTGTATTTTGAAAACAGAATTTCGAGTCATATTTATAGGATGAGATACTTGCAAATCAAGTTAGGTCTTGGTTTTCTTCAAAAACAAGTAAAACTCGTAAAAAGAATTTCCCACAAATAAAACTTTTAAGAAAATATTTTTGGAATTAATTTCCTAAAGAAAAATTCGCCAAAAATAAATACAAATAGGAGAGGAACTTGGTGCATGGTATACGCGCATGGGCAATGGTCGAAACATGTATTTTTCGCCCCACCCGCTCCACCCACATTGTTTTACAACATATCCATGAGCACATGGTTATATAGTGCATCACCTCTGAAGGAATGGTTTTACAACATATCCACGAACAAATTGATGAGGGAAGAATCACAGGTTCAACAAGCTGTCCTTAACACATTAGTTCGCGGGTATACTCTGAAGTAATGCTAAACCCAAACGTATGGATATGTTGTCCAGGATAAGACTGCCCGATATAACTTGAGTTAGCACAACGCAAGTTACCCACTCTTGAACTCAGCAACAGGGATGGAAGTAAAACGCTGCACCAAAAACAACAAGAAGAAGAAAAGTAGACTAGAGATAGTCGCTGCTTGTGTATTTTGGAAACTGAATTTCGAGTCATATTTATAGGATGAGATACTTGCAAATCAAGTTAGGTCTTGGTTTTCTTCAAAAACAAGTAAAACTCGTAAAAAGAATTTCCCACAAATAAAACTTTTAAGAAAATATTTTTGGAATTAATTTCCTAAAGAAAAATTCGCCAAAAATAAATACGAATAGGATAGGAACTTGGTGCATGGTATACGCGCATGGGCATTGGTCGAAACATGTATTTTTCTCCCCACCCGCTACACCCACATTGTTTTACAACATATCCATGAGCACATGGTTATATAGTGGAGCACCTCTGAAGGAATGGTTTTACAACATATCCACGAACAAATTGATGAGGGAAGAATCACAGGTTCAACAAGCTGTCCTTAACACATTAGTTCGCGGATATACTCTGAAGTAATGCTAAACCCAAACGTATGGATATGTTGTCCAGGATAAGACTGCCCGATATAACTTGAGTTATCACAACGCAAGTTACCCACTCTTGAACTCAGCAACAGGGATGGAAGTAAAACGATGCACCAAAAACAACAAGAAGAAGAAAAGTAGACTAGAGATAGTCGCTGCTTGTGTATTTTGGAAACTGAATTTCGAGTCATATTTATAGGATGAGATACTTGCAAATCAAGTTAGGTCTTGGTTTTCTTCAAAAACAAGTAAAACTCGTAAAAAGAATTTCCCACAAATAAAACTTTTAAGAAAATATTTTTGGAATTAATTTCCTAAAGAAAAATTCGCCAAAAATAAATACGAATAGGATAGGAACTTGGTGCATGGTATACGCGCATGGGCATTGGTCGAAACATGTATTTTTCTCCCCACCCGCTACACCCACATTGTTTTACAACATATCCATGAGCACATGGTTATATAGTGGAGCACCTCTGAAGTAATGGTTTTACAACATATCCACGAACGAATTGATGAGGGAAGAATCACAGGTTCAACAAGCTGTCCTTAACACATTAGTTCGCGGGTAAACTCTGAAGTAATGCTAAACCCAAACGTATGGATATGTTGTCCAGGATAAGACTGCCCGATATAACTTGAGTTAGCACAACGCAAGTTACCCACTCTTGAACTCAGCAACAGGGATGGAAGTAAAACGCCGCACAAAAAACAACAAGAAGAAGAAAAGTAGACTAGATATAGTCGCTGCTTGTGTATTTTGAAAACAGAATTTCGAGTCATATTTATAGGATGAGATACTTGCAAATCAAGTTAGATCTTGGTTTTCTTCAAAAACAAGTAAAGCTCGTAAAAAGAATTTCCTACAAATAAAACTTTTAAGAAAATATTTTTGGAATTAATTTCCTAAAGAAAAATTCGCCAAAAATAAATACGAATAGGAGAGGAACTTGGTGCATGGTATACGCGCATGGGCATTGGTCGAAACATGTATTTTTCTCCCCACCCGCTCCACCCACATTGTTTTACAACATATCCATGAGCACATGGTTATATAGTGGAGCACCTCTGAAGTAATGGTTTTACAACATATCCACGAACAAATTGATGAGGGAAGAATCACAGGTTCAACAAGCTGTCCTTAACACATTAGTTCGCGGGTATACTCTGAAGTAATGCTAAACCCAAACGTATGGATATGTTGTCCAGGATAAGAATGCCCGATATAACTTGAGTTAGCACAACGCAAGTTACCCACTCTTGAACTCAACAACAGGGATGGATGTAAAACGCCGCACAAAAAACAACAAGAAGAAGAAAAGTAGACTAGAGATAGTCGCTGCTTGTGTATTTTGAAAACAGAATTTCGAGTCATATTTATAGGATGAGATACTTGCAAATCAAGTTAGGTCTTGGTTTTATTCAAAAACAAGTAAAACTCGTAAAAAGAATTTCCCACATATAAAAATTTTAAGAAAATATTTTTGGAATTAATTTCCTAAAGAAAAATTCTCCAAAAATAAATACGAATAGGAGAGGAACTTGGTGCATGGTATACGCGCAAGGGCATTGGTCGAAACATTTATTTTTCTCCCCACCCACTCCACCCACATTGTTTTACAACATATCCATGAGCACATGGTTATATAGTGAAGCACCTCTGAAGTAATGGTTTTACAACATATCCACGAACAAATTGATGAGGGAAGAGTCACAGGTTCAACAAGCTGTCCTTAACACATTAGTTCGCGGGTATACTCTGAAGTAATGCTAAACCCAAACGTATGGATATGTTGTCCAGGATAAGACTGCCCGATATAACTTGAGTTAGCACAACGCAAGTTACCCACCGTTGAACTCAGCAACAGGGATGGAAGTAAAACGCCGCACAAAAAACAACAAGAAGAAGAAAAGTAGACTAGAGATAGTCGCTGCTTGTGTATTTTGAAAACAGAATTTCGAGTCATATTTATAGGATGAGATACTTGCAAATCAAGTTAGGTCTTGGTTTTCTTCAAAAACAAGTAAAACTCGTAAAAAGAATATCCCACAAATAAAACTTTTAAAAAAATATTTTTGGAATTAATTTCCTAAAGAAAAATTCGCCATAAATAAATACGAATAGGAGAGGAACTTGGTGCATTGTATACGCGCATGGGCATTGGTCGAAACATGTATTTTTCGCTCCACCCGCTCCACCCATATTGTTTTACAACATATCCATGAGCACATGGTTATATAGTGGAGCACCTCTGAAGTAATGGTTTTACAACATATCCACGAACAAATTGATAAGGGAAGAATCACAGGTTCAACAAGCTGTCCTTAACACATTAGTTCGCGGGTATACTCTGAAGTAATGCTAAACCCAAACGTATGGATATGTTGTCCAGGATAAGACTGCCCGATATAACTTGAGTTAGCACAACGCAAGTTACCCACTCTTGAACTCAGCAACATGGATGGAAGTAAAACGCCGCACAAAAAACAACAACAAGAAGAAAAGTAGACTAGAGATAGTCGCTGCTTGTGTATTTTGAAAACAGAATTTCGAGTCATATTTATAGGATGAGATACTTGCAAATCAAGTTAGGTCTTGGTTTTCTTCAAAAACAAGTAAAACTCGTAAAAAGAATTTCCCACAAATAAAACTTTTAAGAAAATATTTTTGGAATTAATTTCCTAAAGAAAAATTCGCCAAAAATAAATATGAATAGGAGAGGAACTTGGTGCATGGTGTAAGCGCATGGGCATTGGTCGAAACCTGTATTTTTCGTCCCACCCGCTCCACCCACATTGTTTTACAACATATCCATGAGCACATGGTTATATAGTGGAGCACCTCTGAAGTAATGGTTTTACAACATATGCACGAAAAAATTGATGAGGGAAGAATCACAGGTTCAACAAGCTGTCCTTAACACATTAGTTCGCGGGTATACTATGAAGTAATGCTAAACCCAAACGTATGGATATGTTTTCCAGGATAAGACTGCCCGATATAACTTGAGTTAGCACAACGCAAGTTACCCACTCTTGAACTCAGCAACAGGGATGGAAGTAAAACGCCGCACAAAAAACAACAAGAAGAAGAAAAGTAGACTAGATATAGTCGCTGGTTGTGTATTTTGAAAACAGAATTTCGAGTCATATTTATAGGATGAGATACTTGCAAATCAAGTTAGGTCTTGGTTTTCTTCAAAAACAAGTAAAACTCGTAAAAAGAATATCCCAATAAAACTTTTAAAAAAATATTTTTGGAATTAATTTCCTAAAGAAAAATTCGCCATAAATAAATACGAATAGGAGAGGAACTTGGTGCATTGTATACGCGCATGGGCATTGGTCGAAACATGTATTTTTCGCTCCACCCGCTCCACCCATATTGTTTTACAACATATCCATGAGCACATGGTTATATAGTGGAGCACCTCTGAAGTAATGGTTTTACAACATATCCACGAACAAATTGATAAGGGAAGAATCACAGGTTCAACAAGCTGTCCTTAACACATTAGTTCGCGGGTATACTCTGAAGTAATGCTAAACCCAAACGTATGGATATGTTTTCCAGGATAAGACTGCCCGATATAACTTGAGCTAGCACAACGCAAGTTACCCACTCTTGAACTCAGCAACAGGGATGGAAGTAAAACGCCGCACAAAAAACAACAACAAGAAGAATAGTAGACTAGAGATAGTCGCTGCTTGTGTATTTTGAAAACAGAATTTCGAGTCATATTTATAGGATGAGATACTTGCAAATCAAGTTTGGTCTTGGTTTTCTTAAAAAACAAGTAAAACTCGTAAAAAGAATTTCCCACAAATAAAACTTTTAAGAAAATATTTTTGGAATTAATTTCCTAAAGAAAAATTCGCCAAAAATAAATATGAATAGGAGAGGAACTTGGTGCATGGTGTAAGCGCATGGGCATTGGTCGAAACCTGTATTTTTCGTCCCACCCGCTCCACCCACATTGTTTTACAACATATCCATGAGCACATGGTTATATAGTGGAGCACCTCTGAAGTAATGGTTTTACAACATATGCACGAAAAAATTGATGAGGGAAGAATCACAGGTTCAACAAGCTGTCCTTAACACATTAGTTCGCGGGTATACTATGAAGTAATGCTAAACCCAAACGTATGGATATGTTTTCCAGGATAAGACTGCCCGATATAACTTGAGTTAGCACAACGCAAGTTACCCACTCTTGAACTCAGCAACAGGGATGGAAGTAAAACGCCGCACAAAAAACAACAAGAAGAAGAAAAGTAGACTAGATATAGTCGCTGGTTGTGTATTTTGAAAACAGAATTTCGAGTCATATTTATAGGATGAGATACTTGCAAATCAAGTTAGGTCTTGGTTTTCTTCAAAAACAAGTAAAACTCGTAAAAAGAATTTCCCACAAATAAAACTTTTAAGAAAATATTTTTGGAATTAATTTCCTAAAGAAAAATTAGCCAAAAATAAATACGAATAGGAGAGGAACTTGGTGCATGGTATACGCGCATGGGCATTGGTCGAAACATGTATTTTTCTCCCCACCCGCTCCACCCACATTGTTTTACAACATATCCATGAGCACATGGTTATATAGTGGAGCACCTCTGAAGTAATGGTTTTACAACATATCCACGAACAAATTGATAAGAGAAGAATCACAGGTTCAACAAGCTGTCCTTAACACATTAGTTCGCGGGTATACTCTGAAATAATGCTAAACCCAAACGTATGGATATGTTGTCCAGTATAAGACTGCCCGATATAACTTGAGTTAGCACAACGCAAGTTACCCACTCTTGAACTCAGCAACAGGGATGGATGTAAAACGCCGGACAAAAAACAACAAGAAGAAGAAAAGTAGACTAGAGATAGTCGCTGCTTGTGTATTTTGAAAACAGAATTTCGAGTCATATTTATAGGATGAGATACTTGCAAATCAAGTTAGGTCTTGGTTTTTCTTCAAAAACAAGTAAAACTCGTAAAAAGAATTTCCCACAAATAAAACTTTTAAGAAAATATTTTTGGAATTAATTTCCTAAAGAAAAATTCGCCAAAAATAAATACGAATAGGAGAGGAACTTGGTGCATGGTATACGCGTATGGGCATTGGTCGAAACATGTATTTTTCGCCCAACCGCTCAACCCACATTGTTTTACAACATATCCATGAGCACATGGTTATATAGTGGAGCACCTCTGAAGTAACGGTTTTACAACATATCCACGACCAAATTGATGAGGGAAGAATCACAGGTTCAACAAGCTTTCCTTAACACATTAGTTCGCGGGTATACTCTGAAGTAATGCTAAACCCAAACGTATGGATATGTTGTCCAGGATAAGACTGCTCGATATAACTTGAGTTAGCACAACGCAAGTTACCCACCCTTGAACTCAGCAACAGGGATGCAAGTAAAACGCCGCACAAAAAATAACAAGAAGAAGAAAAGTAGACTAGAGATAGTCGCTGCTTGTGTATTTTGAAAACAGAATTTCGAGTCATATTTATAGGATGAGATACTTGCAAATCAAGTTAGGTCTTGGTTTTCTTCAAAAACAAGTAAAACTCGTAAAAAGAATTTCCCAAAAATAAAACTTTTAAGAAAATATTTTTGGCATTAATTTCCTAAAGAAAAATTCGCCAAAAATAAATACGATTAGGAGAGGAACTTGGTGCATGGTATACGCGCATGGTCATTGGTCGAAACATGTATTTTTCGCCCCACCCGCTCCACCCACATTGTTTTACAACATATCCATGAGCACATGGTTATATTGTGGAGCACCTCTGAAGTAATGGTTTTACAACATATCCACGAACAAATTGATGAGGGAAGAATCACAGGTTCAACAAGCTGTCCTTAACACATTAGTTCGCGGGTATACTCTGAAGTAATGCTAAACCCAAACGTATGGATATGTTGTCCAGGATAAGACTGCCCGATATAACTTGAGTTAGCACAACGCAAGTTACCCACTCTTGAACTCAGCAACAGGGATGGAAGTAAAACGCCGCACAAAAAACAACAAGAAGAAGAAAAGTAGACTAGAGATAGTCGCTGCTTGTGTATTTTGAAAACAAAATTTCGAGTCATATTTATAGGATGAGATACTTGCAAATCAAGTTAGGTCTTGGTTTTCTTCAAAAACAAGTAAAACTCGTAAAAAGAATTTCCCACAAATAAAACTTTTACGAAAATATTTTTGGAATTAATTTCCTAAAGAAAAATTCGCCAAAAATAAATACGAATAGGAGAGGAACTTGGTGCATGGTATACGCGCATGGGCATTGGTCGAAACATGTATTTTTCGCCCCACCCGCTCCACCCACATTATTTTACAACATATCCATGAGCACATGGTTATATAGTGGAGCACCTCTGAAGTAATGGTTTTACAACATATCCACGAACAAATTGATGAGGGAAGAATCACAGGTTCAACAAGCTGTCCTTAACACATTAGTTCACGGGTATACTCTGAAGTAATGCTAAACCCAAACTTATGGATATGTTGTCCAGGATAAGACTGCCCGATATAACTTGAGTTAGCACAACGCAAGTTACCCACTCTTGAACTCAGCAACAGGGATGGAAGTAAAACGCCGTACAAAAAACAACAAGAAGAAGAAAAGTAGACTAGAGATAGTCGCTGCTTGTGTATTTTGTAAACAGAATTTCGAGTCATATTTATAGGATGAGATACTTGCAAATCAAGTTAGGTCTTGGTTTTCTTCAAAAACAAGTAAAACTCGTAAAAAGAATTTCCCACAAATAAAACTTTTAAGAAAATATTTTTGGAATTAATTTCCTAAAGAAAAATTCGCCAAAAATAAATACGAATAGGAGAGGAACTTGGTGCATGGTATATGTTGTAATACTTCGATTTGCGGTAAATAAGGATTCGATGCTCGGACTTGAATAGATTTAAAAACAAAAAATATATACAAAATTGTCACAGGATCAAGAGATACTGGGACTCAGGATTTCACCAATTCTTATACTCATGCGATTCAATTATTAATTCTAGACAATTAAAGCTTATATTGATAACAAATATCGACTCTTACTTTGCCAAAAATAGATTTTGTAAGTATTATATGTAAATCATAAGCATGATGCATCAAGAATCTCATGGATTAAGCATACATCATCAGACAAAATCACAAATAATCAATAAAATTCATAATTCCATTCATAATAGTGCAAATAGTCATAAAAGAATTAAATAAAATTACTCATGCATAAAGAATGGTTTCCTCCATCATCCCAGTATTGGGGTTTATCTACTCATAATAATCATGTTCTCAAAATACATACTTGATGCTCAAAATATGATTAAACGAGTGAAAAATATAAAACAGTGGTTCTGTGACCCACAAAATTCGTCCAGCAAGAAACGATACCAGTGAGCTGCAGTAGAACAACGACACCCAGCTGCTGCTGTTGACGCTGCAGAAAATAAGACTGCTCTGAGCAGTCTGTTCTTCGTGTTCTTCAGAAGCTTTAATGGCAGCAGCAGCAGCAGCGTTGTCTCCTCTATAATTGCTTCTCCTAGGCTCTCATAGACTCTAAACTCTCTCCTCCAGGTTTTTAACCTTTCTTTGATGTAAAACAACACTTATATAGCCTTCATATTCCCTAGAAACTCGATCAAATTCGAGAATAAATCTCTTATTCTTCACGTGCTGTTTGAAGAATAATCTTCTTCTTGTTGCGTTCCAGGCTGTTTTTAGCTATTCTCTCGACTCAAATATCTTCTAGGACTTGGACTCAACTGTTTTGAAGTATATCCCACGCAATAATCTCTCCCAAATCTTTCAAACCAATTCAAAACCCTAAACAGGGACCGTGTGCACTGTCTTGACTTTGTGTGGATTTTGTGACTTATCCAGCCCAATTAGATGGGTCTAATCGCTTCTAACAGGTCCCTTATGTCTTGTAGAGTCCGTGGGTACCAAATTTGCCCATTGAATCGCCTCCTAGGTTGCTCAAATCCTTGATCCAAAACTGTTGACGCTGCTGCCTTTTTTTCCGCCAAAACCCACAAACTTTGAAGATGACCTCCCCCTATCCAGTTCCGGTGTCCCTCTAGTACATGCCCTGAAATGGGGTGCCCCTTAGTAATTAGGTTACCCCTTATCCAAAGTGAGATTCCGTATAGTAATTTTCTTCCACGAGCGCAAAAACCACTTTTTAGCCAATTTCGCCGCAAAAGCTTATTTCTCCAAAAACACCTACAAAGACATAAAATAACCAAATAAGTACAAAATCGAGCACTAACAATATAAACAATTGGGACAAATTAGACACATAAATGCGTCTATCAAATACCCCCAAACTTATTATTTGCTAGTCCTCGAGCAAATCTAACCTAAAATAAAATGACTACACTTAGCACGTGCAGTAAGCCGTTAAACCACTAGGTGGCCCTAGTGGCGGAGTGTTGTCTCCGGGGGGTTTACCAGAGGTGTACCCACAAAACCTTAATACTCCAGAGCTTAGCTATCTACACAGAACCTTGGAAGGCACTAAAGAATCTCCTTGGTTGGCATACTTATTGACTACAGGAAGAAGTACCCTGATGCGAAATTCCAATTGCTGTACACGAGTTTGCACTCAAGCATACTAAAATTCATATAAAGTGACAGAGCTCTACTCAGATAGTTGCACTATGGACATCATATTCGGAGTCTAAACTAATCACATGGATAGATCAAGAAGATGGATATAGGAAACATAGATGGTTTTGATGTTTACTAAGTGAACGACGTTTCCCATATCTGTCTGAAGGCCTCCGCCAAAATGAACCTATCCTAATGGATTGAGATACTAGTCTGACTAATATCAACACACTGGCATATACAAGGGTACCAGTGGTCGATAACCTAACTCTAGGTCAACACAACTGGCATATACAAGGGTACCAGTGGTCGACTTTATTGAATTTATTCCTTTTGGTCAAATGGTCTGGTCTCAATTTCTTTTTTTTTTTTTTTTTTTTTTTTTTTTTTTTTTTTTTTTTTTTTTTTTTTTTTTTTTTTTTTTTTTTTTTTTTTTTTTTTTTTTTTTTTTTTTTTTTTTTTTTTTTTTTTTTTTTTTTTTTTTTTTTGGCTGAAGGTATCTCAATCACTCTAATTCACCCTAGCATTGGTAACAACTTGAATCGTGGGCCCCACCTATTACTTAGAGAAACATAGTTTAAAAACAAAATAAAATAAAAATAGAAGTGAAAAGGACTCAACGAGATATGGTGAAACTATCATGTTATTTCTAACACCTGAGCTCTGTGCTTTTATGAATAGACTCTTTAGATGTTTCCATCTAATCAGATTGGTTCCTCAAACTCCTACAATCAAAATGCTTCCATCCACTTAGATTAGTTAGTGCAATCCTCAATAGGCATAAATTTCTAGGCTCTGGAGTTTATTTATTGCAACTAAAAAAATTTCTCCCATACCCCCAAACTTAAACCTAACATTGTCCTCAATGTTCTAAAGATAAAATTAAAAACATGAACAAGGAGAAACTATTACCATTCGAAGAAAAAGAGTTAAGGAAAGATATTACCTGGTTGCATGAGTTTGGGTTACCTCCCAAGAAGTGCTAAGTTTAAAGTCTTCAGCCAGACATAGAAAAGGTTTAGTCAACTCGTACCGTATAACAATAGCCGGAATAACTGTGGGTCTTTAAAACCAAAAAGAGCTGACAAAAGGAAACTGCAGTGAACCAAGAAAATGTACAAGACTAGCATGCCCTTACCTAGTTTCTGGATAACTATCGCTAATTGCGGTTCAGGTTCAGGTTCTATGAAGGGGTCTAAATAGACTATTTTCCTCGGATGCATTTCCTCATAGGTAGGATTCAAATTATTAGGTCCTAGAGTCTGGAAAAACTCAGATAAGAACCTGGAATCACAAAATAACCTAAATAATTTAGGATCCTCTAAGTCAATTAGGTATGACTTACATAGTTGACCACAGTCAGAGTAGTGGTCATTCTGAAACAAATGTGTCGATTCTAATTTCCTAAAGTACTTAGGCTTAGTCTCAGAACTTAATAAGTAACACATTTGAAATCTATACGTTCCCACAATTGGAAGAAAACTATTTGGTGGGAAAACAAAGTCAATTTGGGTATCATAGCCTGGGCAAACCACATCAACCAGAGGATGGGTTTCTAACGACTGAACTTTTTTCATGACATCATTAGGTTCGGGAAACCTAGTATGAAGATAATCTTGTAAGATGGTTGAGGCATGGATATCACGTCCTATGTGAGGGGACTTTCTGAGAGTTAAAGGTAAAGCACTAGGAAAGTGATAATCACCCCCAAACTTAGAGTTTTCAGTGTCTCTAGTTAGACTAGCCACAATCTCCCTAATTTCTAGGTCATCAGATTCCTGAAAATGGGCAATTGATTCTTCTAAGTTGTAATATTGCAGTGTATCCTCATTAATCTCTACGAGTTCATCTAAGACTATTGTTTCTAAATCGTACGACTCTGAAACAGTATTCTCAGGGTAAAACCGTTCCTCGAAACCATCATCGATTACAGTTTCTAAATCGTTCGACTCGAAAACAGTAGTCTCAAGATAAACCGGTTCCTCTAAACCTTTATCGGATTCGTAAACAGGAAAAACTACATCGTCTAAAACAGTGGAATCCCTAATCAAATCCTCGTCCTTTTGAATAGGTGAATAATCATAATAATTATTTGGATTTGAACTAGAAATAATATAATCATTATAAAGCTCAATTGGATTACTAGATTCCTGATTACTATGCCTACATATTTCAGATTCTTCATCACTACTATCCTCATCATCATAATAGTACGAAGATGATTGAACCTTATCTAAATAAGTAGTGTTACCAATTATAACCTCGTTATCTTGATACCTTAGTGCTGCTGTTGATAAGCGACGCTGGTATTCTGCTGTTGAAGAACGACGCAGGTGTACTGCTGCTAGCACTGTTGAAGAACGACGGTCCTGGAGGGTCCGTTCTTCGTCTTCTTCTTCCTTCTCGAGCAGCAGCAGGAAGCTTTCCTGCAGCTTCCTGTTCTTCGTCTTCCAGCCTCTCTGCTGCGTCTCTGTGGTCTCTAAACTTCCCCAAACTTCTTGATAAAACTTTCTCTCACTTCCCACCAGCCTTTATATACCAATAGGGTCCAAATAACTCGATTAAATCCGAGTTTATCTCCCTTTTTTCTTCACGTGCAGTTGAGAGAGAAATCTCTTTTCTGTTGCTTTGTACGCGTCTTCTGGCAATTTCTTACGCTCCAAAATTCTCCTAATCCTTAAACAAGACTAAATACACTTTACTTCAACGTAAAACTCTCCCAGAATCTCTAAATATATTTGAAAACTTCACAGAGAACACATATTCTGTTTGGACTTTGATCGCTTCTCACGGCCATTCCAGCCCAATTCGATCAGCCCAATCACTTGCATAGGGTCTGTTTAGGTCTAACAGGATTATCCCAACTGATTTCCGGTGTTTAATCGCATTAAAACTCCTCCAATAATCGAACCAAAATCTGCCAGACGATGCATGCATTTTCCCGCCAAAATTTGCTTTTAAATTTGAGAAGTTGACCTCCCCTTATCTGTGGCTGGTCTCCCTTTAGCAGCTGCCTGGAAATGGGTCACCCCTTAGTAATTAGGTTACCCCTTATCCAAAATCAAGGATCCGTATAGCAAGTGTCCTCTGGGGCATTTTCCGCACTTTTTCCGGGGTTCCTCCGGGGTATTTCTGGGGTACTTCCGGTACACTTATGGGGCGCTTCCGGTACTCTATCAACGGAGGTCCAAACGCCGCATTTTCAGCCAATTTCGCCGCAAATCCTTATTCTTCTAAAAACACCTACAAATAAATAAAATAACCAAATAAGTACAAAATTGAGCACTAACAATATATACAAATGAGCTATATTAGACACATAAATGCGTCTATCAAATACCCCCAAACTTATTATTTGCTAGTCCCGAGCAAATCAAAACTACAAAATAAAATCCTAACTCACTGTCGCAGGCATCGTCGATTGCATTTAGCGTATGCAATAAGCCTTTAAACCCCTAGGTGGCCCTAGTGGCCGAGTTATAGTCTCGGGAGGGCTTACCAGAGATATACCCACAAAACCTGTACTCCAGACCTTAGCTATCTACGCAGAACCTTGGAAGGCACTAAAGAATCTACTTGGTTGGCATACTTATTGACTACAGGAAGAAGTACCCTGATGCGAAATTCCAATTGCTGTACACGAGTTTGCACTCAAGCATACTAAAATTCATATAAAGTGACAGAGCTCTACTCAGATAGTTGCACTATGGACATCATATTCGGAGTCAAAACTAATCACATGGATAGATCAAGAAGATGGATATAGAAAAACATGTATGGTTTTGATGTTTACTAAGTGAACGGCGTTTCCCATATCTGTCTGAAGGCCTCCGCCAAAATGAACCTATCCTAATGGATTGAGATACTAGTCTGACTAATATCAACACACTGGCATATACAAGGGTACCAGTGGTCGATAACCTAACTCTAGGTCAACACAACTGGCATATACAAGGGTACCAGTGGTCGACTTTATTGAATTTATTCCTTTTGGTCAAATGGTCTGGTCTCAAATTTTTTTTTTTTTTGGTAACTACCATTTTTTTTTATCTCTTTTTCTTTTTCAACTTTTTTTTTTCATGGTATCTCAATCACTCTAATTCACCCTAGCATTGGTAACAACTTGAATCGTGGGCCCCACCTATCACTTAGAGAAACATAGTTTAAAAACAAAATAAAATAAAAATAGAAGTGAAAAGGACTCAACGAGATATGGTGAAACTATCGTGTTATTTCTAACACCTGAGCTCTGTACTTTTATGAATAGACTCTTTAGATGTTTCCATCTAATCAGATTGGTTCCTCAAACTCCTACAATCAAAATGCTTCCATCCACTTAGATTGGTTAGTGCCATCCTAAATAAGCATAAATTTCTAGGCTCTGGAGTTTATTTATTCATACTGCAACTAAGAAGTTTCTCCCATACCCCCAAACTTAAACCTAACATTGTCCTCAATGTTCTAAAGATGAAATTAAAAGCATGAACAAGGAGAAACTGTTACCATTTGAAGTGAAAGAGTTACAGAAGGATATTACCTGGTTGCATGAGATTGGGTTACCTCCCAAGAAGTGCTAAGTTTAAAGTCTTCAGCCAGACTAAGAAAAGGATTAGTCAACTCGAACCGTATAACAGTAGCCGGAATAACTGTGGGTCTTTAAAACCAAAAAGAGCTGACAAAAGGAAACTGCAGTAAACCAAGAAAATGTACAATACTGGCATTCCCTTACCTAGTTTCTGGATAACTATCGCTAATTGCGGTTCAGGTTCAGGTTCTATGAAGGGGTCTAAATAGACTATTTTCCTCGGATGCATTTCCTCATAGGTAGGATCCAAATTATTAGGTCCTAGAGTCTGGAAAAACTCAGATAAGAACCTGGAATCACAAAATAACCTAAATAATTTAGGATCCTCTAAGTCAATTAGGTATGACTTACATAGTTGACCACAGTTAGAGTAGTGGTCATTCTGAAGCAAATGTGTCGATTCTAATTTCCTAAAGTACTTAGGCTTAGTATCAGAACTTAATAAGTGACACATTTGAAATCTATACATTCCCACAATTGGAAGAAAACTATTTGGTGGGAAAACAAAGTCAATCTGGGTATCATAGCCTGGGCAAACCACATCAACCAGAGGATGGGTTTCTAACGACTGAACTTTTTTTATGACATCATTAGGTTCGGGAAACCTAGTATGAAGATAATCTTGTAAGATGGTTGAGGCATGGATATCAAGTCCTATGTGAGGGGACTTTCTGAGAGTTAAAGGTAAAGCACTAGGAAAGTGATAATCACCCCCAAACTTAGAGTTTTCAGTGTCTCTAGTTAGACTAGCCACAATCTCTCTAATTTCTAGGTCATCAGATTCCTGAAAATGGGCAATTGATTCTTCTAAGTTGTAATCTTGCGGTGTATCCTCATTAATCTCAACGAGTTCATCTAAGACTATTGTTTCTAAATCGTACGACTCTGAAACAGTATTCTCAGGGTAAAATCGTTCCTCGAAACCATCATCGATTACAGTTTCTAAATCGTTCGACTCGAAAACAGTAGTCTCAAGATAAACCGGTTCCTCTAAACCTTTATCGGATTCGTAAACAGGACATACTACATCGTCTAAAACGGTGGTATTCCTAATCAAATCCTCGTCCTCTTGAATAGGTGAATAATCATAAAAATTATTTGGATTTGAAGTAGAAATAATATAATCATTATAAAGCTCAATTGGATTACTAGCTTCCTGATCACTTTTCCTACATATTTCATGTTCTTCATCAATACTATCCTCATCATAATCATCATTATAACATGAAAAAGATCGAACCTCATCAAAACAAGTAGTGCTACCAATTCTAACCTTGTTATCTTGATTATGTAAATAACTATTTTCATTCTCAAGGGTATTATTAGATACACTATATTGGCAATTCAAGTAATTTCGAGCAATTCTTTCGTTCGTCTCAGCTATCCGCTTGAGGTGGTCTTCTAAAGAAGGTTCACTCATTATTGTAGGATCTAAGTTTTGAGTTAATATATTGAGGATATCTTCTACAGATTCAGTTGTTGTTGCAGTTCTTTCGTCCATAACTACATTATTCACCTCATCTAATTTATACGTCGATTCAGCTAACTGACGTGATGACTCAGCTAAATTCCTGAGAGTCTCTTCTAGAGAAGGAATAGGAACTGAAGGATCATAATAAGGACTACTTTTCAATAGTTTGATTGTATCCTCTAGAGAGGAAGAACTAGTACTATAATCTTCTTGCTCGTAATACTGATGCGCGTGCGGATAGTAATTGGGCTCACCATGGTATGAACCATAACCTTGAAAAGGTTGGCGTCCCCAGCCACTATTCTCACTATGGTCATAATACTGATGATGTCCATATTCAAATTCAGGTCGATATTCATTGTATTGGCTTCTATCATACCAGTTCGACATTCTTAATTGCAGGGGAATTCTACGCAATCACAAACAAGTCCGACTCGACCAAATCAAACCTATAGAATCTAGCAAACAAAAAGCATGATGGCTCCACTTAGATTGTTTTCTAGACCAGCTTCTATTCCTTCGAAAAGGAATTCGTTACAATTTGAGCACACCCCTCTGGAATCAATCCGAGCTAATGTAAGTTGAATCGAGGCGAGGGAAGCTCAGTGGAGCTTTGATACCCAAGGCCTCACCGCTATCACAAGGCGGCGCAGTCACGCGTTCAACTCACAGAAACCATCATGAACTTTGAAATGTGCTTAAAGAGCAACCAATATTTTTCGAACGAGTTTCCTATTAAGCTCGTTACCCTATTGGTCTCGTTCTATTCAAAATTTTAGGCTTAGGTTCGCGTTTGGTTTCGTTTTCCTAAGGCGGGCAAGAAGGAAACGGTGATGAAATCCGAGTCCTTATCTTGTTTAGGCCAGGCCTTGCCCTTTACTAGGAAAATAAAGACAGTCCGGTTCGTCCTCAAACAATTATCACCTTAAGGCAGACAGTAACCCGCTTGCAGGAGATTCGCGGGTGTTTCGATTGGACTTACCTCCCGTACCAGACGGGCGATGAACCGTTGTCGTCGACTCGGGCCACGACTCCTATGACGTGTGCGAACCCGAGGGGCCAATGAATCTCCTTGTCTTAGACCTTTAGTGGGTTTGAATTTCTCCGTCGAACTACCATTTACGAACACCGACAAATACGAGGAAGTAACACGCCAAAATCATGCTTCTTTAAGATTGTAAATAGAGATTCCCAATTAACGTTGTCAAAAGCTTTCTCCATATCAATCTTGCAAAGAATACCGGACTTCTTAGCTTTCAATATACTATCCACACATTTATTCTCAATAAGCACTCCATCAAGAATTTATTTGACATGAATGAAAGCTTCTTGGAAATCAGAAATAACATTTTAAAAATCCCACACTTTGAGTTGGCCTAGAACACCCAAAAACTCTAAGATGGCCCTGATTAGGCTTCCCTTTTGGATATTTCTTTTGAGGGTTGCATTTTAAGTCCACAAAATCATATGACAACAATGATTTATAGATTGATTTCATATTTAAAGATCACTTAACCATAGATCGGAAAATAAAAGGAAAATGTCCAAAAAAAACAATTGAGTATTTCCCAGAAAGAAAAAGAAAATACATTTAGTTACAAGTCTAGATGGCAAATGTTGTGGTATTTCGATTGCGGTAAATACGGATTCGATGCTCGGACTTGAATAGATTTAAAAACAAAAGTATATACAAAATTGTCACAGGATCAAGAGATACCGGGACTCAGGATTTCACCAATTCTTATACTCATGCGATTCAATTATTAATTCTAGACAATTAAAGCTTATATTGATAACAAATATCGACTCTTACTTTGCCAAAAATAGATTTTGTAAGTATTATATGTAAATCATAAGCATGATGCATCAAGAATCTCATGGATTAAGCATACATCATCAGACAAAATCACAAATAATCAATAAAATTCATAATTCCATTCATAATAGTGCAAATAGTCATAAAAGAATTAAATAAAATTACTCATGCATAAAGAATGGTTTCCTCCATCATCCCAGTATTGGGGTTTAGCTACTCATAATAATCATGTTCTCAAAATACATACTTGATGCTCAAAATATGATTAAAAGAGTGAAAAATATAAAACAGTGGTTCTGTGACCCACAAAATTCGTCCAGAAGAAACGATACCAGTGAGATGCAGTAAAACAACGACACACAGCTGCTGCTGTTGACGCTGCAGGAAATAAGACTGCTCTGAGCAGTCCGTTCTTCCTGTTCTTCAAGGTTTGTTAATGGCAGCAGCAGCAGCAGGTACAATTCCTGCAACTCCTCCTGCGCCTCTCTGCTGGCCTCCCAATCGACCCCTAACTCTTCATACCCCTTCTCTGACATAAAACCAACTATCTATAGGCTTTAAATCCCCTTGAAACTCGATCAAACCCCTTGGAAATCTCCATTATTCTTTACGGGTTGTTTGAAGAATAATCTTCTTCTTGTTGCGTTACAGGCTGTTTCTAGCTATTATCTCGTATCAAATATCTTCTAGGACTTTTACCCAACTGTTTTGATGTATATCCCACGCAAGATATCCCATAAATCTCTCAAACTAATCTCAAACCCTAAACAGAAACCGTGTGCACTGTCTTGACTTTGTGTGGATTTTCTGACTTATCCAGCCCAATTAGATGGGTCTAATCGCTTCTAACAGGTCCCTTATGTCTTGTAGAGTCCGTGGGTACCAAATTTGCCCATTTAATCGCCTCCTAGGTCGCTCAAATCATTGATCCAAAACTGTTGACGCTGCTGCCTTTTTTCCCGCCAAAATCCAGTTTTGAAACTTTGAAGATGACCTCCCCCTATCCAGTTCCGGTGTCCCTTTAGTACATGCCCTGAAATGGGGTGCCCCTTAGTAATTAGGTTACCCCTTATCCAAAGTGAGAGTCCGTATAGTAATTTTCTCCCACGAGCGCAAAAACCACTTTTTAGCCAATTTCGCCGCAAAAGCTTATTTCTCCAAAAACACCTACAAAGACATAAAATAACCAAATAAGTACAATATCGAGTACTAACAATATATACAAATGAGCTATATTAGACACATAAATGCATCTATCAATCTCCGTTTCTCAACGGGCGTTGATATAATCTCCGTTTCTCAACGGGCGCTTGTATAGAGTTCGTCCCACGACTAGGCGGCCATATAAACTACGCCCCAACGAAACGTTGATAAACTGTACGCCCGATGGAGCGTTTGCTGAGTTGTTCGCCTGGAATCAGGCGTTGATATACCAACCGCCCCATTCAAACGGAGGTAAAGTTTACGCTCAACAACATGCGTTGATATAGTATACGCCCCGCAACAGACGGAGATAAAGTGTACGCCTGCCGTCAAGCGGAGATATGTAAACGCCCAAATCAGGCGTTGGTTAAAGCTTCCGCTCGTTAATCTTGTAACAACTGAGGATGGGTTTCTAACAACTGAACTTCCTTATGGACATCACTAGGTTCAGGAAAACGAGTATGAAAGTAATCTTGTAAAATGGTTGAGGCATTGATGTCAAGTCCTAAGTGTGGGGACTTTCTGAGAGTTAAAGGTAAGGCACTAGGGAAGTGATAATCACCCCCAAACTTAGAGTTTTCAGTTTCTCTAGATAGACCTCTAATTTTTTCTTGAATTTCCGTATCTTCAGAGTCCTTAAAATATTCAAGAGATTCTTCTAAGTTATTATCAGGTAGTGCATCTTTACTCATCTCTACGGGTCTATCTTCTTCTTCCAAGACTATTGTTTCTAAGTCGCTAGACTCTAAAACAGTATTTTCGAAATGAACCCGTTCCTCTAAACCACTATCGGCTTCGTAATCAAAAGGAAAAACTACATCGTCTAAAACGGTGGTATCCCTAATCAAATCCTCGTCCTTTTGAATAGGTGAATAATCATAAAAATTATTTGGATTTGAAGTAGAAATAATATAGTCACTATAAAGCTCAATTGGATTACTAGATTCCTGATTACTATGCCTACATGTTTCAGATTCTTCATCACTACTATCCTCATCATCATAATAGTACGAAGATGATTGAACCTTATCTAAATAAGTAGTGTTACCAATTATAACCTCGTTATCTTGATTATGTGAAAAAGTATCTTCATTTTCAAGGGTATTATTGGATACACTATATTGGAAATTCAAGTTATTTCGAGCAATACTTTCATTCGTCTCTAACTCAAGTCTACGTGTCGACTCAGCTATCCTCTCAAGGGTCTCTTCCAAAGAAAGTTCCCTTAGTGTAGGATCTAAGTTTTGAGTTAATCTATTGAGGATATCTTCTACAGATTCAGTTGTTGTTGCAGTTCTTTCGTCCATAACTACATTATTCACCTCATCTAATTTATACGTCGATTCAGCTAACTGACGTGATGACTTAGCTAAATTCCTGAGAGTCTCTTCTAGAGAAGGAATAGGAACTGAAGGATCATAATAAGGACTACTTTTCAAAAGTTTGATTGTATCCTCTAAAGACGAAGAACTAGTATTATAATCTTCTTGCTCGTATGACTGATGCGCGTGCGGATAGTAATTGGGCTCACCATGGTATGAACCATAACCTTGAAAAGGTTGGCGTCCCCAGTCACTATTCTCACTATGGTCATAATACTGATGATGTCCATATTCAAATTCAGGTCGATATTCATTGTATTGGCTTTTATCATACCAGTTCGACATTCTTAATTGCAGGGGAATTCTACGCAATCACAAACAAGTCCGACTCGACCAAATCAAACCTATAGAATCTAGCAAACAAAAAGCATGATGGCTCCACTTAGATTGTTTTCTAGACCAGCTTCTATTCCTTCGAAAAGGAATTCGTTACAATTTGAGCACACCCCTCTGGAATCAATCCGAGCTAATGTAAGTTGAATCGAGGCGAGGGAAGCTCAGTGGAGCTTTGATACCCAAGGCCTCACCGCTATCACAAGGCGGCGCAGTCACGCATTCAACTCACAGAAACCATCATGAACTTTGAAATGTGCTTAAAGAGCAACCAATATTTTTCGAACGAGTTTCCTATTAAGCTCGTTACCCTATTGGTCTCGTTCTATTAAAAATTTTAGGCTTAGGTTCGCGTTTGGTTTCGTTTTCCTAAGGCGGGCAAGAAGGAAACGGTGATGAAATCCGAGTCCTTATCTTGATTTGGCCAGGCCTTGCCCTTTACTAGGAAATTAAAAACAGTCCAAATTCGTCCTCAATCAATGAATCACCTTAAGGAATACAGTAACTCGCTTACAGGAGATTCGCGAGTGTTTCGATGGACTTACCTCCCGTACCAGACGGGGGATGAACCGTTGAAGTCGACTCGGGCCACGACTCCTATGTCATGTACGAACCCGAGGGGCCGAGACGATATCGTAATCGTCGTCCTTCCCTGCAAACAGTTTGTATTTAAGGATACCCTTTTGTAGGGTTTAAAAATAAAAATAAAAATGTCCAAAGTCCAAAATAAAGTCCAAATAAAAAGTCCAAAAATTACAAAAATTATGAAAAATAAAGCCTATTTACAAATTCTAAAAAAATATATAAAAGCTATATACAAAAAAAATAAAAATAATAATAATAAAAAAAATTAAATCCTAAAAAAAATTATGTCTTTTTTCTTTCTTCTCTTAATCTTCTTCTTGTTGCGTTCCAGGCTGTTTTTAGCTATTCTCTCGACTCAAATATCTTCTAGGACTTGGACTCAACTGTTTTGAAGTATATCCCACGCAAGAATCTCTCCCAAATCTTTCAAACCAATTCAAAACCCTAAACAGGGACCGTGTGCACTGTCTTGACTTTGTGTGGATTTTGTGACTTATCCAGCCCAATTAGATGGGTCTAATCGCTTCTAACAGGTCCCTTATGTCTTGTAGAGTCCGTGGGTACCAAATTTTCCCATTGAATCGCCTCCTAGGTCGCTCAAATCCTTGATCCAAAACTGTTGACGCTGCTGCCTTTTTTTCCGCCAAAACCCACAAACTTTGAAGATGACCTCCCCCTATCCAGTTCCGGTGTCCCTCTAGTACATGCCCTGAAATGGGGTGCCCCTTAGTAATTAGGTTACCCCTTATCCAAAGTGAGAGTCCGTATAGTAATTTTCTTCCACGAGCGCAAAAACCACTTTTTAGCCAATTTCGCCGCAAAAGCTTATTTCTCCAAAAACACCTACAAAGACATAAAATAACCAAATAAGTACAAAATCGAGCACTAACAATATAAACAATTGGGACAAATTAGACACATAAATGCGTCTATCAGTATACGCGCATGGGCATTGGTCGAAACATGTATTTTTCGCCCCACCCGCTCTACCCACATTGTTTTATAACATATCCATGAGCACATGGTTATATAGTGGAGCACCTCTTTAGTTTTCCACAATGTGGGACTAAAGGTTCCATTTCATTCACTCAAAAATGAGTGAGTATCCTTAGACCCTTAGGTCATGAGATCAAACCACACCAAGACCAAAAATCCATTTATTAAATAACTCATTTTCTCCAACAAGAATTGCAAACATTCTAGTTGTAATTACGTACTTACGATTATTATGTCGGGGCTCCTTAGCTATCATCACATGAGTGATACTAGTGTGTTTTATCTAAGCAATAAATGTAATAATTTTTTTTAATTATAAATCTCATAAAATTTCATTCATGGTAAAATAGAGACTACATGGATTTCAAGAGCATCAAGATCGAATTTCGAAATACAATAAAAGGTACTAAAAAAGAGTGATTCGTGAAGAGGAGTAACGGACTACCAACAAGAATACCAAGCAATCCGAAAATTGAAAGAATGGATTTGGGATTATCTTACTTTTTCTCTTTCAATTTCTCATATGTATTACAGAGATAGTTGTCAATAGTGCTTTTGTAGTACTACTAAAATACTTATATTTTTGCCTCTTTGTAGCAGTGGACACAATGAAGTCACCATTTCCCTCTTTGTAGCAGTGGACAACAATGAATTAAGAGTTGATAGAAACATTAAAGGAACAAAATAGATTACCATATGAGGTTAATACTTTTTCTCTTTTAATTTCAGCTATCCTTGTATATTTGATTGGTTCTGTGGGTGATTGTGTAATATGTTAGGTCCCCAAGCCAATGACCATATGAGATGGTCACTTCATGTTTGCTTTTGTCTGGCCATATCATGTTTGTTTTGGATAATTGGTAGATGCTTGGTGTGTTACACTTCCCTTAAAACACCATTTACATTACATTTGATCTTTATGCATAAATAGAATACTTGATCACATAATGTCCATCCAAGTACGATTGTGGGGGAGCTAAAATGGGATTCTAGAGAAGTATCTTAGGATGTCTAATTAGGATATGATTTTTCTTTTGTTTTCGCTAAACAAGATATCTCGGAAGAAAATTGGCTGCAGACATTAAGTCCAGTTACATCAAGCCAAATATGATTATACATAAGTATTGTTCTCCTAACACATTATTGAGATAAGGAGGAGGAGTATCATAATGTAAGTATGACGGACGACTCGAGATTGCTTTTTTAGCCCCACTGGTAGGCCTGTCAATGGATACCGATTTTCCGTTAGCCGATACCGATAATCCGTTAGCCGTTACCGCTACCGTCCGACATAGCGGTAAACGGATATCCGATACCGATAAGTTAACAGATAATCCCTTCTTAACGTAACGGTAGTGGAACCGTGCATTTCCGTTAGGTTTAGTTCCGTTATCCGCTAACGTGCGTATTGCACGTGTAAATTTTTTCTCTTGTGTTGTGTTTGTGTATCGTCGAAAATGGAGATGGAGTCATGGAGATGTCTTTTTCTTTTCAAAAAACATGATTTTTTCTTTTGCTAGAAGCCTAGAACATCTGAATATTTGTATGTCTGTTTTTGTGTGTGTGTGACATGGATTTAGAACCTGTTTTGTTGGATTTAATAGCTGATATGAGTTTTTAGCCTATTTTCTGTTTGTACCGGATGGTAACGGATAAACATCCGTTATCCGATAAATCCAACGTAACGGCAACGTTTTTGATTTTCCTATTTTCGTCGGAACTTAATGGATAACGGATATCCGCTAATTTTTAATGGCAGCGGCAGCGAAAGAGACAATATCCGTTACGTTAACATCCATTGACAACCCTACCCACTGGGTTGACGACTCGAGATTGCTGCTTTAGCCCCACCGGGTTGTTGACTCGATATTGCTGCTTTGGCCTCACTGGGTTGTCGGTTGTTTATCAGTGAGACCAAGTTACTTAATCAGCATTTGACAGTATTGATGCAATCAAAATTATCCTTTTATTTTTAGCTTTCTAGCATTGTGCTTCTTTTCTTATATTAACTAAGTCATGAAGAACGACTTGAGAATCCTACAACTTAAAAATGGAAATTTATCTTTTTGAAGTGCTTAAGTATGAAAATAAATTAACGATAGGTGTTGTGAGACTTGGAACAAAATGGAATGGCACTCGCATCGCGCGTGCATCTTTGCTAGTAATTCATAAAGTTTTTGTTCTTGAAAAAGAAATCTTCTCATATATGATACATATATGAGAGTAATATACCCAACATCTTGAATCTTGATCACCACACTTAAACTCCATCCATATTGATGTAAATATGAATTAACAAAACCATAAAATTAATAAGGTTTTAAACTACCTGTCGTGATAATTGCATTATTTTAATTCGTTGACTATCAGTGCAATGATGTCAAAATATATACTTTTGGCCATGATCACAAATTAGTTAAAATCTTATAATATTGTTTTGCTTGAATATATTAGAACAACGATTATTCGTAAGTGATTCGAGTTCACATGTTTAAGAAAATGTCGAAGAATTTGATCTTTGATCACAAAATAATGGATTTGAATCATTTTAAATCTATTTGAGTTTCTAGTTTCTTTCTCGGCATTTTCAATCTTGAGTGCACCTCTTTTAGCCGCTTTTTTAGAAATTTAATTCAAGATTATGATTAGGTATGTGCACTCATCTTCTTCTATTTCTTAAAGTAACGAAATGAGAATTACAGAGCTAGTGTCACTAAATTAGGAGATGGTTGCAAACAAATCTAGCTTACTTAGAACATATAAGCTAGTTATTTCAGCCGTTCAATCAGATTAAATCGACAATCTCCCTTATTATGTCTTTGTTCAGCATCATGCAGGTGATAGAAAATGTGGTCAACTATTCCAATGCGTTGAGTGAAACTAATTATAATTATGTAATCTTGTTCCACGTCCCTAAACGATTGTGTTTCGTTTTAGAGATTTCACTTCTGCGATACACCATCTCTACACCGAACACAACAACAAACTAAGATATATACTAAACTTGACACAATTTTATTTGTTTTTTCTTCACGAGGTATTGGCTTTAATGCCCCCCTCTAGTGTTTCTATTTTCCTTTTCTTTATTAATAAATTTTTTTTTTTTAAATAATCAACTATATAAACCTTTTTGCTTCCAAACATCGACAGAAAATCTACCATTTCGTGCGAAAGTGAGTCATGCAACTAGCAACCAAAACTTGTTGTATACAAGGCTCATAGTGAAATAAACAAAGAACATAATCCCTCTGCCCCTCGATAAATCACTTATTTATTTTTAAATTTTGTCCCATTCATAGATGATCTATATATCATTAAACAAGGCGATATATCTAAAACTCTCATTTTAATTGATTATTGTTAGTATGAGAAATATGTATAATTTGATACCCATGTTTATATTCGTCACACATGTGTTTTAAAATGCTTTTTAATGATATAAAATTTACGAATATGCGTGGTGTAGTTTGAGAGATAAATCATTTCCAAGCTTTAGTAATTATATTCATAAGGGTATAATTGTAAAAAGTACTTTTACCCCTATCTCCTCCTTGTTCTAAGAATTATGCAAACTTGAACTAAATCATTTGTTTAGGGATGAAGGGAATATACTGCTAGAAACATTGTAGGGTTTGTTTCGGAGTAGTCGATCTCCGATCTCGGACTTGTCCTGGCTAAGTTCCTTACACCTTTGTTTACCTAAGTTTCTTGCGTATTTGAAGAGCACAACTACTCTCATACTGTCATATGCACTATTCACCCATAGGTCATACTTAGAATCGCAAACATTCTAGTTGTAATTGTAGTAGGTTTAGGCGGTTTTGAGTGATACCCCAAAAGGCCCAAATCCGGTTCCCAGTCCACGGTGTTGTAACCCACCAGAAATGTGACTAGGAGGAGTAGAAACCTCATGCTAGCTCCTGGGTGTTACTATTGCCGTATGCCTAGCTAGTTAGACCTAAGGGGTGCCTATAACACAGTTCTGTGGGTAAATAACAGATTTTCAAGTAAAATCATCATCCGATTCCTCTGCTGCTTCCTATAAAAAGCTGAGATGAGAAGAAGAGTGATTCCTTCATTCATAACACTTTCGATCTCTTCTTCTTTCTCATATCTCTCCCTGTCTCTGAGTACCCATAGAAATCAATCACAGAAGAGGAATTTCCTGTTTATTCCAGAAAACCCGTCCCGGGTTAACCTGTAGTCCAGCGGTAAAAAATAAAATAACCGGAGGTCCAAAAAAGTTTTAAAAAATTAAAAGTACTTAACTACCCTTCTTCATTCTTCTTCTCATCATTTTCATCTACAGACGACAGATGAAACTCCTTCTTCCTTCTTCACAATCAATAACATCAACAATAAAATCAACACCAATAAAAAAATCATCTCTAAAAATCGATCAATCTTCTTCAGCAAACCCTAACTTCATTATCAGCAACCCTAACTCTAATCTTGTTCATCAGCAACCCTAAAATGGTTACCAAAAGGGAGATTAAACGAACAATTAGAGAAGTAATTATAGAAGAAACTTCTTCACCAGCAAAAACCCAAAAGAAAACTATCGTCGATTCACCAACAGCAAAAACCAAAGAAAAACCCACTGCAAATTCACCAACAGTAAGAATTATGACAAAATCTATTGAATCTGTTACTCCTTCACCAACAAAAATGACGATACTCCTTCAACAGAAGCAAAAGGAAAGAAATAAATTGTACCCTTCAAAAAAGGTAAACATCTATTCAAAATATTTAGACTACATACCAATATGTAGTGTTGGTATATTTTCAAAATGTGGAAAATCTGTTATGTTTTGTTGTGTTTGATATGAATATGTAGTGATTGCTCATACATGCAGAGGTTGCTGGCATAACTATACGATCTTTGTTACGCAGCAGACCATCGGTATAAGAAAATTTGTCATATCATTGTTGTGTTACTTGAATTACATATCAATATTACTCTTATATATATATTCTTAATTCTTAATGTTGATACATATCAATATGTAGTGATTTCTTAATGCTTAATGCTTAATTCTGGAGCTTAATTATGTACTGATACGTACTATATGAACCCTTAGTTCATGCTTGCAAAAGTGTGATTTTTAGATGCACCAGTTTATCATGATATGTACTTAGGGAAAGAGTAATTTTTAGATGCAGTACATACCATCATGTATGAAAAAATTCTAGTTTATGCTTACATATCTATATGTACTGGATAAACCCTTGTACCTAGATGCTTATATACCAACAAAAAACATGTTATATGTGTTTATGAAAATGAAAAGGATACTTTTATGAAAATGAAAATGTGAAGCTTTACCAACTGTTTTCTAGGTTCAGAAGTTGTGGATTTTATGTCTAGAGGACCAACACATGGAAAGAAATGAGAAACATGGTCAATCTTGAAACGTGGTACGTTTTTCACTTTAAATTGTAATGCATCATGTTGTTAAGTTGTGTTGTGTATATAATGCATCCTCTCGATCCTTATATTGAATCTGTTTTGTTCCTCTCAGTGATTCTTCGTAATTTTGATGATTCATTGCCTGAAAATTTGTGGTGGTTTATCATTATTACTCATATGATTTTGCTGATTTATGCAGTAGTTTATTCTTAAATTTTAAGTTCATGCTATATCTGATAAATATAGGTTACTTTGTACTAGAGTTAAAAGCTTGAGGACATATTAATACGAATATGTATTAGTGCAAATCAATATGCAGTGTTCTCAAATAGATTACATATATATTGTTGAAAGTACGTATTCGTCAGTACATATCACCATGTTCTTGTTACTTCGTTTTCTTATGTAATAACCTTGTTGATTATACAACTAATATGAAAGAAAAATTCATATGTACTGGTAAAAACTGCAGTACATATTTCTTTTTAATTCTTATGATTCATTGCCTGAAAATTCGTGTTGGTTTATCATTATTACTCACATCATTTTTGTTGATTGACACAGTACATGTCACTATGTACTGTATAAACCCCTATATAAGCTGATATGTACTTGATGGGAGCAGTAGATACATATATGTATTGCATCAATTTGTGCACTACATGTCAATGTATACTGTATAAACCCTAGTATGAACAAATATGTGCCATTATTATGATACCACAGTAGATACTGATATGTACTAGTTGAAAGCAGTAGCTATGATATGTACTACATGAAAGCAGTCAGCCATATTTCCCATGTACTGCATAACTAGTTATCTATATAGATCGACCGTTTTGTTTACGATAATATGAAATAGCAGTGCGTATTTTGCTTGATTTTACATTGCTTTGTAATTTATATGTCGTTGTTTCTCTTTTTCGCACATGTCATCAGATGATAAAACATGTTGTATGTGGGATGCTATAGGTACTTATAGTTTAGTCCACAGATTTATCTTCCAAGACCTATTGATCTTGCAGCTGGTGATTTTGTACTAGGCGCTCGGAATTGCTAACTTGGGGGATTATGCTAACTCATTGCAGGAAAAGAGCAATTGCCCCTCATCAAGCACTTTTCTGCAGAGCCATCGAATATTATGGTGTGCTTACAATGCCAACAGCACTGTTTTTGTCACCATAAAAAATTTGAATCCATTTTATGAAAACTTTCCCTAAAGTAGATTTTAGTTGGCATTACTTATAAGTTTGGAATTTTAAAATCTTATAATGTAAATGATGAAGTATGTTCATCTATCAGAATCTATTTTTTTTTAAAAAAAAACAACTTGTAATCGCTCTTTCGGATTCCAATGCAAATGTCATGCTTTTTATTTGCAGTGTTTTTTTTTCTTAACCATTATTTGCAGTGTTACATTGTCGTTCTATACTGTCATTATGAAGACTGAAAAATAAGTAAGAAGCATTGAATACCTACAGTACATATTTGCATGTAATGTAAAAAATGACACACATAAGAAAATTGGAACTTTATACTCAAAATTTTTTTAGAACATAAAGGACTACAAAAAAATATCATAAACTAGGTATTGTTAAAAATGATCAGCAGTTTTTCATTAACAAAATCAAAAGATAATGCAGACAATCTGCAGCATGGAAGAGGAGAAAAAGGCATAAAATTATCCCTTATACGAGGTCTTAGCCAGACCCTGCAAAAGATCTCCTTTAACAACGACTAATAGGAAGAAAATAAACAAAAATGACGATTTTACTAACAATATACATCCTCCCTGGAAACTTATCAAGTACTACAAGTTCAAGTCTATTATTAATTCTATTAAAAATAAGAAATTCCGTTGGATGAGCCTTTTTTTTGGAGTGTGAGGATCTGGTTTAACATATTCTAGAGTTATATCTTAAAATGTGGTTGCACAATTCACCGCCACGCAACACCTCTTTCTCCATAAGATGACACGCGTCAGGTGAATAGTATGCCGGGTAAGCAAGCTGTCAAGCCCGGCGTGTGATTTTCTCTGCGCAAACCCGGAGTGTGATATGTTGTCGTCAACAAAGTACCTAATCTGATGAAGATTTATTTGAAAGAAACTTGTCAAAAAATTCAAATAGAAACAGAAAATTGCAGTACATAGATACATGTGAAGAAAATAAGAACTGAAAGCCTAGTACATATTAATATGTACTAAGACATATTGATATGTATTAAGTAAAAACCTATGAAATACCGATATATATTTAGCCAAAACCTACTAGTTATCAGAGTACATATACATATGTACTGTGAAAAAAATATACTGAATTGTCAAAACATAATATGTACTCTATATATGGAGATGTACTTCCAAAACCTTGCAAAGATAGTGCCTTTATCTCCATGCTTGCCCCTTCCTATGCATATTTTTTAGTCATTTCCCTGCAGTCCATCAAACGCATAGTTCATTTCCATTCCGATACATCAAAATATGTACTTAATTGAAAAAACAAAAACGGCATATTAGATTTATAAACTTAGAGATCTTAGACAAAAATGGATACTATTGTAGATGCCCAACAAACATATTACTTTCATTATATATCACATATATACTGTTGGATAATGGAAAAGTGAAAATTCGCTCAGTACTTTATTATGTCTCTCAACTATTCCTAGTGAAAAAATATTTTGACTAAAATTAGTCTAGCAAGCTTGCACCACTGAGCGCATCCATTTCTGTAATAGATTTGACATGAAGCTCTTGTAAACATAGTACCAATACGTTAAATATAAACAAAGGGTTCAAATAACTGACTTACGGTGGACAGTACTCACGTAATTGGAATGAATGTACACAAAGTTCATTTTAACTTGGTACATATGCTTGAGTGCGCTACTGCATTACCATAAAATTTATGATTTAGCCATCGTTGTTCAAGAATTACGAAGGATAAAACTCAACCAAACTGATTTTCCTTAATACTAAAAGTTACAAACATGAGACAGAGATGAATATTCCGTCATATTAAAAGCTGCAAATATGATTTTCCTTCATATTATACCAGTAGTTGAGTAACCAATATGATCTTGATCCATTCAGTTAAATAAATTTCTTGTTTACGAGGGGGCGCTGCCCCCTCGACCCTCGTTAAGAAGTCTTAATTATATATTTACTCTTGGATACGCACCACAAATCTAGTTATGTATGATTCAGCAGTACATATTGATATGTACTGAAGGATAAAGTGTATGATCGATCCCACAGTACATACCGATATGTACTAAAACCAAACTCAGCCAACTACAATACATATTTATATGTACCAAGTGAAAACCCACTAAAAACGTAACTCAACCAACTACATTACATATTGATATGTACCAAGTGAAACCAAGTATATACCGATATGTACTGAGTGAAACCCTAGTAGATTGATCAATGTATTATTTGATCCAAAAGACCTGATAATTACCAAAAGTATGCTTCAATACTACTAGTTTTGGGGTTACATATTCAATGACAAAATTTGTAGTGACAAAATACGAATATGTATTAACAAAAATGCTATGAAACTCAATTTCAGGTAAACATAACCCTAATGATATGATTGCCTATGATACAAAATGAGATGCTCTTAAAACGGAAAAATCTACCCTACAGTACAAAATGTCAAGATCAATTTGTACCTCTTGCGAGTCTCGGGTTTCCTTTGCAGCAGTACATATTGATTTGTACGTAGTGAAACCCTAGAACATATTCACATGTACAGAGTGAAAACCTAGTACATATTGATATGTAGTGATTAAAAACTTAGTAAATATCCCCCGTATTGTTGGATAACCACATATTCACATGTACAAAGTGAAAACCCTAGTACATATTCACATGTACAGAGTGAAAACCTAGTACATGTTGATATGTAGCGATTAGATACTTACAGGAAAAAAAAGTTTCATGTTGATATGTAGCGATTAGATACTTACAGGCAAAAAAAGTTTCATATTTTTAGCATCTTAAATCCAAAGCTACAAGGGTTCAGCCAACTGAAGAGATGCTGAAACTAAGATTAAAATCATATGAGTTCCGTATCTTCACTAACCCATTCGATTCGTCTTCCAAAGAAGCCTCAGTTCTGAAAACCGGCAAATCAACGCATTGATATGTACTGTGTAAAAACCTAATAGGCATTGATATGTACTGCATAAAAAGCTAGCAGACATTAATATGTACTAAGTGAAAACCTAGTACGTATCGATATGTACTGCATAAAAACACAAAAAATAGGTGTTAAAGCGCGAGGCGACTTTTTAAAACCATGGCTTGCACCACTAATCTAACATGCTGATTAAAGGTAATTCGAGTTAACTAGTGATTTTCCAAACAAACTAATAACAAATTCACCATATGAGACTTATAATGAGTAACATACACACGAATGTCTAAGGTATAAGTCATATTCAACCCTTTAGCCTTAAAAGCAACGCACAATTAAAATTTTGAGCCTGGTAATATCTAAGGTATACAATACCACTGCAAGAAACATCAAACGAACAGGAAAAGGCTATTGAACGCATTAAAATCTCAAAAAGGAATCCACTTGTATTCTAATATGATGATACTTCCAATTTACTTCGGTATTCCACTCAATCCCTCGCAAGAGGCAGAGCAAACTAGTCTAGTGATGGTATAAAAATCAAATATTGAGCCTGGTCATGTAAACTGATCCAAATTATAATACATAACACAAACCAAAAAACTTAAAAAAGCAAAACTATTGAAGATAGTAAAAGCAGGTCACCTGAAAGATATCAGCAAAACTCTTTTGCTTACCGGCAAGTCCTTCTAACCTAGAGAACCCAATGAGTCCATTACAATCACTCCCATGGAAGAACCTTTTATCGATTTCAGTATCAAATTCATTCAAAACAAGTAGATCCAATTCAATTAAAACAAGGTATGAATCTATGAATCACAAAAAGATAGAAAAAAACAGATCCAATTCGATTAAAACTCATAAATAAAATAGAAATTAAGAACAAAAAAAATCAGATTTGATGAGATAAAACCTAACTTACCATAATAACGATTTGAAAAACCTAACGAAAATCGCCATCAACACAGAATAGATCGCGAAATCGTCATCATCAGAGAAGAGATCGAGAACTCTGTTTGTATAGAACTGAAGTATATCATCTCTATCGGTATTATACACAAAGGGTGATTTCGGCATTTAAGAAAAGGCAGCATAACGTCTCGCACGTTTTATGGACGACCGGGTAAAGAATCTGGTCCAAAAAACATGTTTTTGGACCAGCGATTAAATTTATTTTAGTACTGGACCACACACTAAGCGGTTCTTCTAAAACTTGATTAACCAGTAATTCCTAGATCACAGAAACCCACCACCATCAATCAATCATTAGTATCTTAATTTGGAACAAGAAACATTACTCATCATTTTCTTCTTAGCAAAGTGTTGGTGATCAAGAAACTACTCGTCACAAGAAGAGTTATAATTAGTGCACTGTTCTGGTTATTATAATGGCAGAAAAAGATGAAATACAACGTAGCAGTTCAGATGATCATGATTCAGATAATAAGGAGGTTTCTGAAAAGCCGTCTCAACTTATCATTGAAGAAGGAAGTAGTAGCAGTTGTAGTATTCCGCAAGAAGATGAAGATAAAGCAGCTTCTACAAATCAAGAAACAAGTAGTTCAGATTCTGTTGTTGTAGAGGAACCGCAAGAAAATATCCAAGAAGAAGAAGAAGAAAATCAAGAAGCTGGAAATCAAGAAAATGAAGAAGCTTTATTAGAGGTTACTACTGTTTTGAGTTTTGTGATCGATCAATTCCATGCTACTATCAGTGCGATTCTTATATTCTTGATCGATAAAATCTATGCTATGATTGCTTTAGAGCAAATATATCTTGCTTCCAGAGCTTTACTGCAATCTCATGGATCAGAGTTGGAGACGATTATACAACGGCGGGAGTTATTAGAACAAATGGTCGAAAATCATTTCTATAACGATTTCCAGAGACAAAATTTACAGGAAGCACTTGGTAGGTGCAGGATATATGAGAGCATTCTGAGAGAAGCAAGGACTATCACTCAGAATGAAACTAGGGTTTTGCATTCTATATTGTATGGAAATAACACACAACAAGGGTTGGCAGAGTTACATGTAATCCATCAACAGTTGACGAGTGTTGGGAATGGTTTGATGGATCAGTTACAGATTGCTAGGGAATTGTCTCAAGAGATGATGGAAATGGTTGACGAGATGGAGCTGCAGTAATGGATTAACCACCTCACTATCCAAGAAAACAGTAAAGCTTAATTCTCCAACTCAAATATTTGTGTCTTTAAAGAAGATGATTGCAGTTTCTTGTTCAGTAGGGAGTTAATAGTGTATGTCCAGAGATATCCAGTTCTTTTGATGATGACCCAGAGAGGTTTTTGATTTTTGTTCCAGCATTAATGGGTTCTTGAATTGACCCTCCCAGGTAGTTTGTTTTCTTCTTTAATGGTGGGGGTTTTGAGACAAATCTGGTCTCATTTAGTGTCAATTGTTGTTAGTTAGGAGTAGTTTCTGTTGTGGATATTCATATTTTTGTTGAAATGGTGTTAGTATGTCATGTCATACTTGTAAACTCTCCGTTTGGGATTCATATATGAATTTGTAAGTGAATTGAACTATTGTACGTTAGCTGAGAAATGAATTTCATATTAAATTTATCAGTTCTGTCATGTGTTATAGTCTTAAACAATAAGGAATTTCATCATCCAGGTAAAATGTTGCCAATATACCGCAACAGAAACAATAAATCATCTGCAGAAAAGTTTTGCACCAATTGCAGCCATTTGTTTCCGTTTCTTTCAAGGCCTATACAACTTCTTGAGGTCCTCCTCATTAGCATACCAAGCTGGTACCAGTTGCGACGCAAAAGGATAGATATCCTTATAATATTTCTTTATAGTGAATGGCTTAACTCCACTTGCATCAGAAACATCCCCAATCTGTTTTCTGTCATCGGACAGTTGAGTGATCATGAAAATAATCGTCGCTGCGACTGTCACGGGAGCTGGAGTCCTCCTAATATCACATTCTTCAGTCTTGGCAACTGCTTCTTGAGCAGCTTTCACAGCTTTATGACCCATACCAAGAAGAGAACAATAACGCCTCACGAAATCACCAGCATCCGTTGTACCTTCAGTGTCCCCATTTCCAATTTCCTCCAAATGTTTACTAATATCCGAATTGGCACGTCCTAATTCCTTCCTGGTCACGCCATTCGCAACGGATTCAATCTCTTTCATCGTTCTCGGTTTCTCTAGTCTCTTGCAAGCAACAAACAAACAAGCAGCAAACATTGCTTTCTTATTCCCCCCTTTACTACTCTTCACATCCTCCATCTTCTTATAAATCTCATTGGCCAAATCCTTTATAGTAGAAACAAGACCCAATCTGTCAGACATCGCCTCAATCGCCTTGAACGCCTCGATAAGGCCCTTGTCAGGATCTTTCATATTTGCTTGATTAAACCGCCTAAAAGAATTAGAAGAGGGATATTCACCGCCCTTATTAGGCATGGAAATCAATGTGGTTAAACCATTCTTAGACAGCAGAGGATTTGATTTATCCCCAACACGATGAGGATCATTATTAGCTGGTTCGTCAGCGAATGTTCTCCATTCGGCTGTGTCATCAATTAAGTGGTCTTCTAATACAAGGCCACAGTCGGAACAAATTGTGTCTCCGGTCGAATGATCAGATATCACGGCCGTAACACTTTTGCAATCTGAACAGTAAGATTCCTCCATGATTTAGAGCAGATGTTATTTTGATTTTTCACAGTCAATTGTTTAACTTCAAGCCCTCGTTCTTGTGCTTTCTTGAATTTGTGTGCTTCGCCTACGCCTAGAGTTTTGGTGGTGTTCGCAGCAGAGGAATGTTGATACAAAAAAAAAAGAAAGATTTATGAGACCCTACGGCAGTATTTATAGGCAAAATCAGGTCGTGTTTTTGGAAACTAACTGTTATTAGGAAACTTCGTGTGCTTTGCCTCGAAGAGGAATGTTGAAAGAAAATAAACGAAAGATTTACGAGACCCTATAGCAGTATTTATAAGCAAACTCAGGTCGTGTTTTTGGAAAGCAGCTGTTATTAGGAAATTGGGCTTGCCGCCTTTGCGCTGAGGCCCGCGACTTTGTTTCCGTATTTCGGCTAGAGAAAGGAGTAGGATCTGTCTAGTTAACCAACTGGGGCTAGCTCAGTTGGCTAGGGACAGACTCTCAAGTTGTTAGGTCAGAGGTTCAAATCCCGCCGCGGATCATGTCAAGAAAAAAAGAATAATAAATAAAGGGATATGTCTAGTCTGTACATCATCTTACCACTAAAACATCTACGAGGTTGTTTGGATACATAGGGGCTACTTACTTTTCGATTTATAAAAGCAATAGAACAAGAAATTAGTTTGATAACACTGATAGTGTGAGGTGTTATGCTGTGTCAAGTGAGTGTGTGCCAGCCTGTACTGTGAGTGTGTCGGTGAGTTATGAGTGTTGCCTTTATCTTGAGTATATATACTCTGTAAGAACTCATCTGTATGATTCAATCAATTTAATCAATACAAACAAATTCATTCCAGTTCATTCACAATGTAGAACTTAAGGTTTCTCCAAACACAATTCCAGATTGATTTCTGAAAAGAGAAAAATGTACATTTTTGTGATGCAATTTTGTTTTGCTTCCGATTTCTGCTCCTGATATCGAAACATATTATCAGTGAGGTATATTTGGGATATTAGAAATCTTGCATGAATATAAGTTTATTGGGATTTTGAGAATGTTTAGATACACATCCGGAAATAGCTTTTTTGCTTCTCGAAATCAAAAAGTCAAAAAGAAAAAGTTTAGTTTATAGGTATATCATTTCAGAACTGACTTCTAAAAGCAAAAAAGTCAACTTTTTGTGAAACATCACTTCTACTTCTAGTATCCATACTTTCAACACAAACTAGGATGTCTAGTGTGTCGTTATAAAAGCTGAAAATTTTTGTTTGAATTCAACACAAACTAGGATGTCTACTTTCCTTCTTTGGTTTTCCTTTTTGAAGCTATCTCTCCTGCCCATGTGTGAATACCAATATTCTGCGGAGCACGTGTCACGATTGTAGTGGCCGCATACAAGATAACCGTGTAGTCCTCGCTATACAGAGGAGTCCAAGTGACACAGGATACCTTCGTAGATCTACTTTATCTCGTCCCAAGAAAGGATGCCTCGACGGCTAAGATGAAAGAAGTAAAAGCCTAGTCTATGGGGAGGCAGCTGGCGAAGGGACAGAGGTAGTTGAAATGTCCAATCAGCATTAAATGCACAAATCTACATGCGTAATCAAAGCACGTGGAGAGAGATGATGTGGCGGAACCAGATTGGCAGAGGCTGGCGGTGAACGAATGTACAATCTGTACTAAGATTGGGAAGTTCCCGAAGGAACGTGGGTCAGCTGAGGTGGCAGAGTTTGACTGGAGAAAGCACGCGGCGAACGAAGGTACCATCTGTACGAAAGGTATATCAGGAAACGATGGACCCAGAAGCAGCAAAGATATACTTGGAACAGAACGGTCTATAAATACCAAGCCTCACCAACAAACTAAGGACATTCAATTCTTAGGAGAAGAATATCTAGTCTTAAGCTTATACCTCTTTAATGTTTAGAACTTATGACTTCAACTTGAGTTCTCTCTATTACTTTGGGAAGCATTTAAGATCTTTTGTAACCACTACAACTTAATATAAACAAATCACTCATTACCCTGTGGACGTAGACGAAAGTCGAACCACGTAATATCTTGTGTCTCATGATAACTTAGTAGCATTTACTTTACATTAGTGTTCTTTGTTATTATTGTGATCTTCGATATCTTTTATTACTTAGCATCATCAGTTCAACTGAGGCATCGATACTTCTTAGTATCTGATTCTCCGAACTGTATACATTACGTAGATTACGGGAAAACGAGTAGTCACAGTTTGGCGCTAGAAAGTTTTTGCTCTCCATCTTGAGTTTTTATATTCCATCATTAATTTTACTGACGCATATTCTTTAACAAAGAGATCTGAGTTCAACAACGATCGATGTCACTTTCTAGTGATTGTTTCGTCTATTGCTCTCGTAAGTTCTTTGAGTTCATAGCCTCTAAAGACTAGAAATCTCACAGGTCTACAAAAGTTTTCACAAAACCGCACTAACAAAACGTTAAAACTTTTGTTTTGTACTAAAACACCTTTTCCGATAAAGTATTCTTCATATCTGAGTACCTCTGAGCACTGAGGAATCTCAACGAGAATTTAAGGAAGCAAAAATATTTTCCAGCATTTAATACCCCATTTTTCGAAAAGATCCGGTACCCTTTTTAATTATTTTCAACATTTAAGGTTGTTTTCTCCAAGGGTACCATAAAAAAGTCAGTACATGTCTCTCCAAGTCGTCATTTCAGTCTTTTTTCTGAAAAAGCCGCTTAGCCGTCTTCTGTGTCGCAGCATTAATTGATACTTTTGACGAAGGCACCCAAGTAGCAGATTTTTGTCGTTTTTTTTTCTATGACCGCGGGATAACAAAAGCCGAAGGCATGCATAAACCAAGTGATGTACCAACAAGCTCACGACCAGCAGTCACGAGAGGAAGATCTCAAAAGCTGTCTCAAGCAAACCAAAGAACCGAAGCAGATGACGGACAAAGAAAAATAGCAAGAAGAACAGCTTCTACCAAGCCTCTTATTCCTGTTGAAGGGATGGGGAAAACATCGGGAGCACAACCACTTTACGACATGCCATTACCGGAGCATCCCAATGTCACGCAGGCACATGCGGCCAACACAGGGTTACCAGAACCCTAGTTCCTACGGGACGAGGGTTAGGAAACCTAACTCCGATCCAGATAGATACAGACGCACCGGTCATAGAAGAATGAGTGGATAACTTTGAGGATCCGGCAGACAGCACTCCTCAGAGTGGTGGAATCCACAACGAAGAACAAATGGCAGCACAAATAGCAGCTTTGCTACTACGAAACAAGGAACACGAAGATGCCATGCACGTGATGGCCCAGGAGAACCAGAACCTAAAAGATATGCTCGATGTGCAGATCGTAGGCTCCCAAACTCACCCTCCGTTAAAGAGGTGTGAGAACGGAGCTATCTAAGGAATAAGAAGGGTGGAGCTTAACCCACCAAAGGCTAACCCACCTAAGGGGACCAGGAGAACGCACCACGATCCAGACGAGACGGACTCAACCTACAAGCCCTCTCAATCCTACTATGATGAGGCATTTTCCAGAGATGCTCACAATGTGAACATGGTTATGGAGCAAATCGAGAAGATGCGGAAAAAAATACAAGGGCTGAAAATCGACCATGCAGGCGCAAGGCGAGAAGAAGTGCTCCATGAAGCGACAACATCCCCGTTGTCTCTCCGCATTTTGAGGGAGCCTATCCCTACGAAATTCCCAGTACATGCGTTTCAGACCTACAATGGTACCTCTGATCTCGCAGCCCACCTAGGATACTACACTTGTGTCCTTGCCCATTGGAAAAGAGATGAGGTAGTACTTTGTAGGTATTTTCCTGCAATCTTGACAGGATCGGCATTGGCGTGGTATGACAATTTACCAGAAAACTCAATTGGCTCCTTTGGAAATTGTTCATGGTATTCTTGGAGACATACATGTACAACAAATCAACAAAGGCAGGGTTAGATAGGCTATTTGCTTTGGCTATCGGACCCCGAGAAACATTAATGCAGTACACAGACAGGTGGCAGAAGACGTGCCTAGCAATCGGAAAAGTCAATCCAGAAATTAGCATTAATTTGCTATAAGTACGGACTTGATAGAACCCCATCTATCTTCTTGGAGCTTCATAACAGATCCCTTGATTCCAAAGGAAAGCTCAGGGTTGTCCAAGACCGCTACATCAGACTTGAAGAAACTCAGAAGGACAATCCCATGGCACAAAAAAAGACAACAACATCTCCGCAACAAACCAACTCTCTGGAACCAATTCCGAAGATACCTAAGAGGCAAAACGAGATCGGGGGCAGAAACAGTTCTCGAGACAAAAGATCAAAATACGGATATGGCAAAAGCAGAGGAAAAGGAATAGACGAGTTTTTAGATAAGATCTACACAAAGCTAAATACCACATTCTCCCACATCCTAAGCAAGGAAGGAGCGAAGCCGGGATTTCCTTACCCTAACACTAGGGGAAAGCAACCAGAGAAGACGAAGGAGGCTAAGGAGTACTGCGAGTACCATCATTACTATGGCCACACAACGGATACATGCTATCACCTAAGGAACACAATTCAGAGATTCATAGACGAAGGTAAATTTATGGAGTACGTACAGATACAGCCAGCGGAAACTGAGGTGGCCCCGAAGAAAAAGGTAGAATTACCTCAGGACGGCAAATACATCAACATGATCACCTTTTCTAGCGGAGGTCAAGAAGAACTGCTTGAAGACATCATCGAGTTAGCTCGAAACAAAAGAAAGCTGGAAATCCACAAGGTGTTCAAGCTAAGCGGACCACCTACTAGAAATTTGGAAGAATGGATGGCCACGCCATTAACATTCTCAACCAAAGACGTCAATCAGGAGGTCGAGATGCACAACGATCCACTTGTTATCACTCTTCCAATACACGGATGGAATGTTACGAAGGTTCTCGTTGACGAGGGCAGCTCGTTAAATGTATTGTTTTACGAACCCTATCTATGCATGGGTTTGACAGTGGAGCAAATGGATTCTTCCACTTGCACAATATACGGTTTCAATGGAGCAGTCTCTAGATCAAAAGGAGAAATCGTCTTGCAGGTACGTGCAGGACCCTTAGTAACCAATACAAGGTTCTGTGTGGTGGAAGCACCTTCGCCCTACAATGTAATCATGGGAAGATTATAGGTCTATAGATTACGAGGAACATCTTCGACATATCATCAGTACCTTCGATTTGCTACACCCATGGGTGAAATGGAAATCAAAGGTGACCAACAAGACGCAAGGCTATGCGATCTAGCTGAGGTCAGACTCAACGAAGAAAGAGATGTTGCCCAGCAACACGAAAGAAAAAGACGAAATGCAAACACCAAAGAAGTGAAGTACGAAGCCTTCTTAGTACCCGAAGCTATCTCAGTACCAGAGACAAGCACCTCCGCCACTCCAACGGGCGAACGTCTCTGCCAAATGACAATTACAGAAAGGCACTCCTCAACGTTCTTAGAAACAAACCTTCTCACCAGTGGAACCAACAAATAAAATCAACATCAGAATGGAGACGGAGCCAATTATGATTAACATAGGAACTTTACTTGAAGAGGAAGAGGAGATGCAACTACAAAGGCTACTAAGGGACTACGCAGATGTCTTTGCGTGGTCAATGGAAGAATGACTGGAATTTACCCGAATTTGGTCTCCCACCACCTTCGGCTTAAACTAGAAATACCACCATTCAAGCAACGCATCCGTAAGGTGGCAGACATCTAGCAAGAAGCGGTAGAAAAGGAGTTACAAAAGCTATTAACCGCAGGGTTCATATGAGAAGTCAAATATCCCACGTGGATATCCAACATGGTGATTGTGCCCAAGAAGAACAGAGGCAGACACATTTGCATCGACTTTAGCAATCTCAACAAAGCGTGCCCCAAAGACAGCTACCCGCTGCCAAACATTGACCAACTAGTAAATGCAATCGAAGGTCACCAAAGGCTATCCTTCATGGATGGTGTTAGACCATTGCTCGGTTGAACCCACCAAGCGTTGGTATGTCAAGTTTAGTTGTCATATTTTAGTGAATCAAAACTCATGTTAAGAGTCGCTTGATTATGTACTGGAGTCAACTTCGTATAGGTTAGCTTGAAAGTATTAGAATATGAGACATTACAAATGTTGAGAAGACTTGAAGATGTGAAGAAGCAAGGAGCTACAACGACAAAAATCATCCTTCCACTTGAGGTTAGTGATATTTTACTTGAACTGTTTCATTCCATAACGTATCTTTCGAGTCGTGCATATTGAAAACATAACTGCGAAGCATATTTGAACTCTAGATAGACATAGTATTAAGGAATACAATACGAGGTCTATTGCTTAACCATTAAACTTTGTAGATAAGACATCGCCATAATCATTTGAATGCTATTTTGATTATGTATGGGTATGAGGTGAGGATTTCATCCTAGGGAACAATGTTTACACGTGTTCTAAGGATGTAAGTTCATAAACTTGTTTGTGAACCGAAAAGGAAATTGCCAGGTGTTATTGGTTTTTTTATTCATTGCATATCTTATGAAAAACCAATATGTGTGATTGAGTATAACCGCTCACAACCTCTTTGTGTTCTTGGTAGAACTATTCACAAAGGCCTGACTTATGTATCGGTATGACTTTTATTAGTGAAACCAATTTTAAGTAATCACCTGAGATGGGATGATCGGGTTTGTGTTATGTCTGACCAAATTTAGGAAAGGGGAACCGATCCTAGTAAGAGGTGCAGTACATCACAAATGGGAACCGATCCTTGTATGAGGTGCAACAAGGTTTATATCAGAAAGGGGAACCAATCCTATGGACATGTGCAACACATTTTTAGGCAAAGGGGAACCGATCCTATGGACATGTGCAACACATATAAGTTAGATACCATACATATGTGGGGAACCGATCCTAGTACCTAGTCAACCGAACTTTGAAAATCTAGTGTGACTATGCATAATACTCACATGGAGGTAGAACCCAAATTTGTTTTGATAGAACCGATAAACCTATGATTGTGATTGAATGTTTGTCTGATAAATCACATAGTTCTTGAAAGTCATATGAACCAATTCTAAACTTTTTTGGAAGTGTGGCAAATCGGTTTCAAGGTTGTAAGTGTGAAAGAGAACTTACAAAGTAAGGATGTCGACATACTTTGAACACGTGCTGCGAATGTTTATTTCTTTAATTGTTCAAAGTTATTCCTTAATATCTAAAGGAAGAAAATCCCAGGATCGAAACACAAGTAAGTTAAGAATCTTTTAATTAAGGTTATTAATTTTATTTTGTAGGGAAATATAAGAATTAGTAATGTGCATTTACTAATTAGATTTTCCGAGAGATTTCTATCATTATTTTTTGGACAGAGCATTTCCAAGAATTATGAAAACCGAATTTGTGCTTTAGTGAATATCTTGAGAATACTTTCGGTTTTGGAAATTCCTTGGTGTACAAACTTCCTTGTCTATAAATACTCGAAGTTTGCCTTTCTAGCAAACTAATCCTTCGTAACAACAGACTTCCTCTTTTGTTGTTGCTACTGGTGTATCCTCCTATTCGGAGAGGAGAGTAACCTAATTAGGCGAAATCTCTTACGGCCGCTCAGTTTAAAGTCTTCTTTGGGATTCAGAAGCTCTAGCGTATACCGTTGGTGGGAAACTAGATAATTGCGGTTTATCTTTTGTTTTCGATTGATTTGATTGACTAACATTGGTTGAAATCTGATTGCACATAGTTTGTTTATGCTTGAGGATCTTATCTTTTGATATAAAATTCACTCAAACTAATTCAGAGTTTCGACAAGGATCTTTAGACTGTTTTTTAGTTCTAAAGACGATCTTGTGATAATCCATTATTAACAGACTCCGTTCTATGCGTTATTGATCACAAGAGAATCAAGTGATTGTGTGCATGTTTTTATTGAAGATTTAATAAGATTTGAAGACAAAGAAGATATTGAAGATCTTACTTGGGTTTATAATCTTTGGTGTGCACAATACTTGTTTTGGTAAAAGATGATCGAATTAATAATCTGTTTATCCTTGTGGTAGATTGGATTGATTAATTGAGTAGATCGGCATCAACACAATTCTTTGGATTAAGAGTGTTGTTGGCTTAATCTTAAACGATTACTTCGGTAATTGAACATAAGATAGATCTAAGGACCTGACGAAGGAGTTTATGTTAAGATAAACGGAAGAGCCTTTGTCTGACTCATATCACTTGGTTGAATAGAGTTGATACCAAACATATTTGTTGTTCCTTTACTGTTTGGAATACGAACCAAAGGAATTGTTCCAAGTACGTAACTTATTTATAAGTTGGAGGCGTGGGAATACAGACGGAACTAGGTGAACTATAGGTTTAGTTGCTTGGTATCAACTATACGAAGTTAGGTGTAATTTTGTGTAGCGGCTTAATCCTGAGAGTATTCAATTCTGGACAAGGTCCCGGGGTTTTTCTGCATTTGTGGTTTCCTCGTTAACAAAATCTTGTTGTGTCATTTACTTTATATTTCCGCATTATAATTATTTTATTATAATTAAAGTAAATTACACAAACGTTAACTCCTATTTACTTGATAAGCAATCCTATTGTGTTTGGTTAAGTCCGAACCTTTTTATCAAGTAAACATACTTCGTTGTTGTATTGTCTAGATCTCGTATCCATAGACGATCACACGAAGTGTGAACCGATTAGTTGTATTGTCTCGACTCAGTCCATAGACAATCACTTCGAAGAAAGGACTTATAGGTAGGAAAAGTTTTAGCTTGTGGTATATTTGGGTACCCTCGCCTTTTCAATTGGTACCAGAGCAGGCAAACACGAAAAGATCTAACAATCTGTGTTTGGTGCGATCCAACCTATAAGAATGAACTCGAGTTCTCATGAATCGACTTCAATTAACGTACCGCCAAGACATGACGGATCAAACTATCTATGGTGGAAATATGCTATGAGATCTGTTCTTCAATCACGAGACTTTAATACTTGTCTATTAGTCGTCGATGGTTATATTCGTCCAAAGATAGAAAATTCGGAAACTGAGTTTAAACGCTTATTAGATTTTTCAAACGAAGAAAAGGCACTTGCAAAGCAGAATTCAGATGGTTTGAATGCTATTATTCATGCTGTAAGTCGTGATTTACAACATCATGTGTCAACATGTCAAACTTCGAAAGAATCTTGGGATAATCTTCAGATCGTATTTAAAGGAAATTCATCAGAGAAAGAATCTAGACTTCAAACTCTCACTTCCGATTGGGAAAACCTTCGAATGGATGACAACGACACTTTTGAAGAGTTTCATATTAAACTCTCTGAGATAATCAATGCTTCTTTCTCATTAGGAAAGACTATTTCTGAAAAAAGATATAGTATGCAAAATTCTCAGATCGTTGCCATCTGGATACGACTATAAGAAGCATGCAATCCTAGAAGCAAATTATCTTTCAACTCTCTCACGAAGCACACTCGTTGGTAAGTTAAATATATTTGATCATGAATCACAGTCTATTCAAGGTAAAGGAATTGCTTTTAAAGCTGCAAGAATTCCTAAAGCTCCAATGGAAAGGAATAGACAGATGGATGATTCAGATGAACAAATTGCAAAAAACTCAGATGATGAAATTGAACAATCATTATCATTGATTACTAGACAGTTTCGATATCTCTTAAAGAAGCAAAATAAGAGATCCATTAAAGATACTCATCGATCATCTCGCCCACATGATCGAGTTCCTGTCAAAAAGGATCATGAAGATGATGATGAATATAAGCCGCAATGTTTCAAATGTAAAGGGTTTGGTCATATTTCTAAAGACTATGCCAATCTTAATAAATACACTGGAAGCAAGGCATTGGCTGTAACCCTAGATGAGACCTCTGATTCATACGATTCTGAAGAAGAGAAAACAACTAATATTGCATTAGTTGTCAATCTTATTTCTTCCTCCTTCATTAGTGATTTACCCATTTTAAAAATGGACATGTATGTTATTAAATCATCTAATGAAAAAAGGAAAAATAAGACAAGATGCAAAAAATGTCTTAAAAACAGAATTGCTAAAAGTTGCATATACAATTCCAGTCAATCTCAAGATACTTCGTTAGTTCGGGGTAACAAAAGGATATATTTCATACTATACTAGATCAAGAACACTCTGGTTGTTCAAAATTTCGTAATGAGCGAAAATCTCATACTAATACCACTTGATCGGTATTAGAATCTTTTCCTCACCATGTGTGCCAAATCTTTGAGTGAGGAAGAAGAAAAATCACGGCACTGTTGTGTAAATTATGGAAATAACATCTAGTGTTTGAATATATTTGATATATTCATATTTTTAGAATATTATATTTTCGGTAGTATGAAAAATATAAAGATATTCTTCTCCTACTTTGATCATTCCTTGTCCGAACGATGGGTCTGGATCAAATGGTTTTTTTGGAGAAGATGTAAGTCAGAAAGATCATCTTAAGTCTAAGTCTGGATTGTCTCTTGATATTAAGGGTAAAATCAGAAAGGGAGATTGGCTTAGCAAGAAGGAAAGAGAGAATACCCTGAAGAAAGATCAGTGTATTGAGGCATTGACACATTTTTGTGTTCAATCTAAGACAGAATTACATGCTCTTGCAGAATCCTTCACGAAAATTTCTCATCTGCAAGAGATTCTGGTCAAGCAACAAGGTTTTCTACGTTAAGAAATTCAAAAGCTGAAGAGTAGTAATCCACGTTCATTCAGCTCTGACATGAAGGACTAGGTTGCAAGAATCATAGTCATCAATTTTTGATTTCATTCATTGATTGTATTGGTCTATTATGAATAAAATTATTATGAATAAAATTATTTGATTGGTAATATTTCTTGTGATAGTTTTCAGTTTACATAGCCTGTGCTGAAATGCTTTTATCTTATTGCGATGTATGTTTATGGGATGTTTGATTTCGGTTTTACTACCTTAATATTCGATCTCATATATTGTGAACCCTTTTGGTTTGGGTGACTTTTTGATTTCCCAGGATTAAGTTCTAGCCCATGTTGGTAGGCTTTATTAAAGAATCATGAGGGGTTCTGGTAGAAACAATATGTGAAAAAGTCACAATATGTTGAATCGGTTTTGGTTTAGCATAAAAGCATGTGTGTTTCGACGGTTTTCAACTTTTGCTTGCAATTGTTAAACCGATTTTCAACCTTTCTCTGGTAAAGGTTGGTTGTTGTTATTCTTTTTTTTACGCATAAGGATGACAATATGATGATATTTCAATATCAATTCTCCCTGGATGAAGATGATAACATATTGGAGACGTGGATGAGAAATTTGAGGTAACAATCTTGTTAGTTAATTGTTTTCCTATTTAAGAAAAGCCTGAGTTTATATCATATATATTTATTGCTTTTGCTTAACAAAATTCCGGTACAATTGATGTTTATTCCATGATGTGTGTGTGGATGTGTGTGATTCAATTGGTTCCGGTTAAGAAAAACTATTGTTATCTTGCTTTATTGTGTGGTATCAATTGTTTAGGCTTACTAAATTTCGGTACAATTGATGTTGTGTGTGATTCAATTGGTTCCGGTTAAGAAAAACTATTGTTATCTTGCTTTATTGTGTGGTATCAATTGTTTAGGCTTACAAAATTTCGGTACAATCGATGTTGTATGTGATTCAATTGGTTCCGGTTAAGAAAAACTATTGTTATCTTGCGTTTCTATGGTATCAATTGTTTAGGCTTACAAAATTTCAGTGCAATTGCGGTGCTTTTAATGTCTAGGTTGTTTCAATTGCTTCCGGTTGAGGTGAATAATTATGCAAGTTGATTTATGTTAGTTTGTATGAATTATTAATGGCTTAACGAAATAAAAGGTGTATGGGATTAGTTGTTTAGTCCAATTCGATTCCGGATAAGAGAAACTAAGTTAATTCTGATCTTACTTAGACTTATCGAAGTGAGGTTTTGGTTATTAAAGTCTATCAAAATAAAACTAAAGTGGAAAAATTATTTCGGAGAATTGTTTCCTTAGTAACATATCAAAATAAAACTACTTTTAGTTTCGGTTTTGATATTGGTTATCGGAACATGATGTGTGGAACCCTCGTTCCTAGCTCTACAGGTTGCAAGTCTATTGATATTTGTAAGATTCTTTTCGTTTTATCCTTTATTTTTTCGTTTCTTTGTCATTTTTGTGACAAAAAGGGAGAGAAATATATGGAGTAAACAGGTGATACTGGCATTGATTTTATATTGATTCGTATCGTTAAGGAAAAGAACAGTGGTGCTTGAACATTTATCTAACGAAAGAGCGAAAGGACAGACTAAGGGGGAGTAACATGTCATATGAATTGGTGTAACAAAGACGTTCGATTGAATATCTACCTATCTTCCTTAGGGGGAGTAATAGCTTTTTTATTATAATGTCACCAACGGCATTTTCAAGGATTGAATGTAAGCAGTTTACTGTACTGTTGGATTCGGGAATCAAGGGTATGTGTAATGAATTCTTTTAATTTGTTTATCCATATGATGTAAGAGTTTTGTCACTAAAATTGACAAAGGAGGAGATTGTTAGAGCATTTCTCAGTTGAACCCACCAAGCGTTGGTATGTCAAGTTTGGTTGTCATATTTTAGTGAATCAAAACTCATGTTAAGAGTCGTTTGATTATATATTAGAGTCAACTTCGTATAGGTTAGCTTGAAAGTATTAGGATATGAGACATTACAAATATTGCGAAGACTTGAAGATGTGAAGAAGCAAGGAGCTACAACGACAAAAATCATCCTTCCACTTGAGGTTAGTGATATTTGACTTGAACTGTTTCATTCCCTGACGTATCTTTCAAGTCGTGCATATTGAAAACATAACTGCGAAGCATATTTGACCTTTAGATAGACATAGTATTAAGGAATACAATACGAGGTTTATTGCTTAACCATTAAACTTTGTAGATAAGGCATCACCATAATCATTTGAATGTTATTGTGATTATGTATGGGTATGAGGTGAGGATTTCATCCTAGGAAACAATGTTTACATATGTTCTAAGGAAGTACGTTCATAAACTTGTTTGTGAACCGAAAAGGAAATTGCCAGGTGTTATTGGTTTTGTTATTCATTGCATATCTTATGAACAACCAATATGTGTGATTGAGTATAACCGCTCAAAACTTGTTTGTGTTCTTGGTAGAACTATTCACAAAGGCCTGACTTATGTACCGGTATGACTTTTATTAGTGAAATCGATATTAAGTAATCACCTAAGATGGTATGATCGGGTTTGTGTTATGTCTGACCAAATTTAGGAAAGGGGAACCGATCCTAGTAAGAGGTACAGTACATCACAAAGGGGAACCGATCCATGTATGAGGTGCAGCAAGGTTTATAGCAGAAAAGGGAACCGATCCTATGGACATGTGTAACATGTTTTTAGGAAAAAGGAAACCGATTCTATGGACATGTGCAATACATATAAGTTAGATACCATATATATGTGGGGAACCGATCCTAGTACCTAGTCAACCGAACTTTGGAAATCTAGTGTGACTGCACAATACTCACATGGAGGTAGAACCGAAACTTGTTTTGATAGAACCGTTAAACCCATGATTGTGATTGAATGTTTGTTTGATCAATCACATAGTTCTTGAAAGTCAGATGAACCAATTCTAAACTTTTTTGGAAGTGTGGCGAATCGGTTTCAAGGTTGTAAGTGTGAAAGAGAACTTACAAAGTAAGGATGTCGACATACTTTGAACACGTGCTGTGAATGTCTATTTCTTTAATTGTTCAAAGTTATTCCTTAATAGCTAAAGGAAGAAAATCCCAGGATCGAAACATAAGTAAGTTAAGAATCTTTTAATTAAGGTTATTAATTTCATTTTGTAGGGAAATATAAGAATTAGTAATGTGCATTTACTAATTAGATTTTCCGAGAGATTTCGATCATTATTTTTTGGACAGAGCATTTCTAGGAATTATGAAAACCGAATTTGTGCTTTAATTAATATCTTGAGAATATTTTCAGTTTTTGAAATTCCTTGTTGTCCAAGCTTCCTTGTCTATAAATACTTGAAGTTTGACTTTCTAGCAAACTAATCCTTCGTAACAACAGACTTCCTCTTTTGTTGTTGTTACTGGTGTAACCGCCTGTAAAGACCCTCAAGCTCGTCAACGCTATTAGACCAGTCAAGTGACGTTTTAGCCGATAACGACTCGATTAGTTTAACTCAAACGTTATTTCAATAGAAATTAATCTAACATCGTTCTAGATACGAAATTAGTACCACTGGATATATCTCGAAAAGTTACCAAGATGGACTACTTGAACGTGTCATTCGGATACCAGACAAAGAAGATATCACTGGAATAGTATAAAGGGTAAAATCGTCCTTTCCGGAAAAACGCTTTTGATGCAACAAGGACAGTTGTGGCTTTCCCTTATCAGATTCTTGGGTTCCTTTAACAATCGGGGTCGACCTTAGCCCTAGTCAATCGAGAGGATAACTCTCATTCTATTTTTCTTCTTCTTCTTCTTCAGTTTTCTTTCTTCTTCTCTTTCTTTCTTCCCTTGTTCTTTCTCTCTGCGAGTGATTCGAAAGATTAATGGAAGATTGGTGATCGAAGGAAGGTTTAAAATCTCATGGGGTAGTTTATTGTGATGGGGTTTATGTCTGTTGTTGATTCAGACTTGGAGGTGGAAGTAAATTAGAAGTTAGGGTTTCTGAGATTTGGAATCGATCGAAGATTCATGTGAAATTGAGGTTTTAAAGGGGAGATTTCAGATGGGTTTTCATCAGGTATGAAGTAGTAATGGTTGCATGGGTTTAATTTCAATTTCAGTTCCTCATGTTCTTCCCCAAATTAGAATTAGGGTTCTGAATTTATTGGAAATTAGAGTGGAGTTGATTAAGGAGGAATTAAAGGTGGGTATGGTTGTATGTAAGGGTGCACAGGAACCGAGTCGGACCGATGGACCGTCCCGGAACCGGTGGAACCGTACCTGTTTTTGTACCGAACCGAGGAAGGGGGTACAGGTACCGGTCCAAAAAAAAGGAACCGAGGCTAGGGAGGTACAGGTACACGGTCCTATACCAGTCCCGTACCGTCCCGGACCGATTGTACCTAGTAATAATAGCCGTTAGATTTAGGGATTAATATGAGTATCTGATGGTGCCAGTATATATAGAAAAATTACTAGGGTTTCTTTCTTTTTTTCATCTGTTACCCATCACCGAGCATCGTTTGCTCAACCTCTTCTCAGAAACAAATAACTCGAGCTTCTTACGTAACTCACGACATCTTCTGTTCCTCAACTGTGTTCCAACATTCATTATCACTGCCAAGCTCCAATTCCAACAGTCTCAGAAACCAAGCTCAACTTCGAAAGTCAATGGCAGAAACACCACTGACACGTCACCCTCTTCATTGGCAGTAATCATCATTCTCTCAGTACCATGACGACTTATTGACGCAACAGCAAACAACGAGAGTCCGGAATGGTAATATCGTCAGAATACTTTCAATTATCAATTCATCAGGAAGATAATTTCTACATATCCAATCCTTGTCGTGCTGCTCTTCTCCTTGATAAGTTTTACGTGATCTGTTTTTCAAGATTGCCTTGTGTCCTCCAGTAATGCATGCAGTGAAAAATTTCAAAGAGGGATGAGGCATGCTGCTACGTCAACAAACTTGTTTCTTTCTATGATGATTGGTTGCTCAACATTATAGATATCAGGTTTATATATGAAAAAGTTAGGAGTTCTAGTTGTATAGGAGTTCGGTAACCTTAGATTAGAAACAGTTTCAGATGGTACTATGAAATGAACACCTTTACGTAACAAGAATAATCCATGTTTCATAGCATAGCAGAAACACTAAATACGTAATATAGGTTACTGTATAGACGAGTTTCGATCCCTGACCGGGTTCAACAACATAGGATGGACATCTGCAATCAATTTGTAAGCTCTAGATTAAACAAATTCCCCAGAACAGGCTCAAACAGAAATATGTTCTTCTCTGCCATCTTTACTTGGATAGCGTCGCGTTCATATGAAATCTTACCTTCAAATTCCCTGATTTTCATTGTCACCTCCAGAAGTTCCGTCTCAAGTTCGTCTTTTCTTGAACGAAGGCCAGCATACTCCACCTGTGTTGCCTCCAAGACTTGTTCACGGCTTTTAACTTCTTTATCTATCATGAAAGACAACTTCCAAGACTTCTTAAGTTTATTGAATATCCCACGGAGCCACTTAATGTTAAATTGCAAGGTCTCAGCATCTCCAATGCCTCTTTGAAGTTAATTAGTACCGACTGGTACCGGTACCATACCTGGTACCGTACATGTACCGAATGGTACCGGAACCGAGGTACAAGGTACAGGTACCGGTCCAAAATTTTGGAACCGAGGCTAGGGAGGTACAGGTACTCGGCCTCGGCAAGAATCGAACCGAACCGTACCGTGTGCACCCTTAGTTGTATGAGAAGTTAAAATTATCCTTTGAACTAAGAATTAAAAAATAAAGGATCTAATGATTGATGGTTGAAGATGAGGTGTTGGAATTTGTGAAGAGGAATTAAAAGAGGAAGATCCCTGACTCGGATGAAGGTAAAGAAGAATTAGAATATGGAGACATCGTCTACGGGATTGAATTAAGATGGGTTTGTTCTTAATCGATGATTGATTAAAGCTATAGAGTTGATGATGATTGAGTCAGTTAATTAGGGTTTCTGAGTTTGATTAGTAGATGAGTTTGGAAGATGAAATTGATAATTTAGAAGATTGATTTGAGATGGGTTTTAACATTTTGAGTGAATTAGGGTTCAGATGAAGAGTAATTAGAAATTGAAGAAGTCAGGGTTTTGAAGCTGAGATTGATTGAAGCTCATGACCGAAGCTGTTAACAGAGTGAGGGTTTAATTGTGTTAGTAAGAAGGTGTTGAAGCTGATTCAAGACTCAGTGGGAAATGCTAATGATATGGGGTTTTGCATTTGGGACTGAGGTTGATAACTGGAAGTTGTTGATGAAACTAAGGATTAATCATGTCAACAAGAAGGCGACGAAGTGGTTGTTGGTAGTTATTTGCGTATTGAAACAACCTCAGATAAAGGATTGAATGTAAGATGTTCTGTTGAATCAAGTTACATGTAAGAAGAAGAGTTTAACTTCAATTGCTGGAGAAATTCTTTTGAGGTAATTTATCTCCTAGTATCTCAGTAAAGCTTTTTAATTTCATTTAAATGAATTATGAACTATGGATGTTAATAAAGATATATTGAAACTAAGATTGAGATAACTATAGAATGGAAATGGCTAAGACTAAAATAGTGGTGCAGTTGCAGAGTGTTGAATATGAAGATGCTGGTAGTATGGAGATCTGTATTTGGGATTCTGAAGTTGTTGGTGATGGTTATGGGTTTTTATGAAATGTTACAGGTAAAATAGAATATTATTGCAGTGTGTGAACTAGACCTTAAGTGGATATATAAAGTGGTTGGGTGTACTGAATGCTAAGAGTTGCTTGAATTGGATCTGCTGGTGATTGTGAAATAGTACCGGTAATTGCAGATGCAGTTGGGAGAATATTGTGTAATGATGCGGGTAGAATGAGATGGTGATGCTGTTTGTGATTATACTAATTACAAATGTTATAAACTGGTTTAGATGAATGATTTAGGAAGTTGTATGAGTTTTTGATTGGTGGTAGTGGTTGTTGCCAGTCACAGGGCATGGAAGAAGTATATGATGAAGTTTGGATGTATGGGGAATTGGAGAATGTTGAGCTGGTATTGCAAGGCTGTGAAGTTATAGTTGATGTTAGTACTGGAATGGAGGTGCAGGTGAAGCTGTTAGTGGCTCAGGTCAAGAAGAAAGTTAGAATGGTGATTTAGAGGTGTAGATAGTAGTTGTTGTGAAAGCTTGGAATAACTGCAATTGCAGGTAAACCTAGTTTGAAATCGTAATTGAAGTTCGAAGTTTTATTTAAGAATAAATTAATTGTATATTGGCTTGTGTAGTTCTTTCAATAGGTGTGTTAGCATCTGTCTAGTTATGAATAAGAATGGAAGTATGTTGTTGAATCATTGATTGAGACCTATTAGTCATCCCAGTAAGCTCAGCTGACTCAGTGTATCTGACTGAGTTAACTCGTTAACCAGATCTGACCTGTACTGACTCAGTGAACCTTGACTGAGTTGGTTCCTTTGGCCATTTGACCTGGACCATGACTTGACTATGGACGTTGACTGTTAGTTGACCCTTGACTGTCATTTTGACAGTTAGTGACCGTTAGTTGACTAAGTGGACTAGACCTTAGACTAATGGGCTGAGTTTAATAGACTTGGGCTTGGAGTTAGGTTACTTAGTTTGATTTTGGACCCTCTATGGTCCGAAATGACCTTTGGTTTCTTCTACAAAGTTGTAGATAGTCATAAGACTTATTTGGTGGACTATAGAATCAACCTAATTGATTTGGTAAACCTTAGCTATGTTAAAGATAGAGAATGGAAAGGTTTAAAGTCATAAATGAGCTTAAAAACATTAGATAGACTTGTATGATTCTTGTGTGAGCCATTTTGGCTAGATTCTTAGACTTCTTGTATGATTAACAGTTACTCTGTATTAACAACGAGCGATTCAAAGGACGAACCAGTGGATCATGGATCTCGACGTAGGCGTGGCTTGTCATCAAAAGAGGTGGTAATACATTTGACTCTTTTGTAACCATTGTTGTTTCTTTTACAAAAGTTTATGCTTAACAAACTCATGCGTTGTCTATTTGTGCATTCCATGCTTTGTTTAAATTGCATTACAGTAATTCTGTTGATTCTGTTAATTTTTCCATCGAATGGAAAGGACTTGTAATGTTTGAATGTCAATATGAATTTTTATGGAAAATAAGAATTTCCACCTGTGGTATATAGGATACGCTCCTTCACATTTATACCTAGAGCTTTTATGATATATTGGTCGACAGTTTGCGAGTTCAGAATTGTCGACATCCATACATACGATTAGGTATGGATTTGCGAGTTCGGAATTTCACAACCATATTATACATTGTTTGAAGAAGGAGTTTGTCCATATACATGTATGTTCATTTCAGTGACTTGGTCACTGTTTAATGTTTTGGAAAAACATGTATTGTCTTCCAATTCTTGCTTATGATTACTTGAAAGTTAAATGTTATTCCTACTGGGAACTCCTTTTAGGGATGATGTGCTCACCCATTCCCACTTTCAGTTTCAGAGACAGATCAGAGTTGCGCAGCGAAAGCTTCAAGTGTTGGTTTCGTTAGTTGGTTATCGTCTGCTATGTTTATTATGTTGCATATTATATTTATAAACCAAATGACTATTGTATATCTATCATTTGAGAGGAGTTCTTGTATATATATATATTTCTGAGCGGGGCTAATTTTGGGTTAAGTTTTGTAGTAGATTTCTTAATTGAATGTCTAAGTAAATGATTTATATTTTAGTGCGTCTTACTTAATTAACCTCTTGGATTAGTCAGTTGTTAGCTTAGGGGGCGCTACAATATTGGTATCAGAGCTCACTATTAGATCTTACTTGGGAAAAGATATGAATAGCCAGTGCCAGTTAGTGAACTAGATTAGTCTAGAACTGGGTTGGGTTGTGAGATAAATTTTAATCACTAAAAGCTATCAATAATTAAAAGATTTATTTGATTGATTGATTTGTTGTTTGGTTATGTGTATGTGTAATGAAGTACAAATTGTAGGGTACGCCAATAACTTTAGCTAATATATATTAGAGAGTAATTAGTCTAAAAAGTGTGAACACGTAGATAATTCAATACTAAAAATAATGAGATTAATATTATTGAAAAATCTTGAAAGTCACATAGAAACTTATTGGACACTTTGACTTACACGCGTAGAGTCAACTATTTAAAATTTTATAAATGTTAATAATGTTTTTGGGACTCAATAATATTTGTAAGAGTAGCTAGAATAATAGTTCGACCATCCACGTTAATAATAAAAATATTATAATAATAATTATAGATGACAATAATAGTAATAGTAATAAAGTAATGAACAACATTTGTCAATTAGTATCATATTGAACATAACTTAACTAAAATTTCATTGAAGACATAACGATTACTAAATTAAACTAATGACAAATTATAGATGTATGTTTTCTGTCTAAACTAGATATTTAATATAATATTTATTAGGCGCTAGACGTATGAAAGTGAGGATATAATGCATAAAATAAAAAGACTCAACTTGTTAGTAATCTTGTACCGAATTATCTTTAGCCTAACAAATGAGAAATCTTTAAAATGAAACAAATATACATGAAGTGGTAATAATAGTATCCAGATGTTTAGTGTAAGATTATACTTAAATGAAAATAAATTCATATATTAATATGATACTTTACACTAATAGCAAAATCTAAAGACTATTAGGATATACTATAATTTTGTGCAGACTCAAATTTAGATCATATTAAATTACCAACGCCAATTTTTTTTACCAAGATGTAGTACATGGATTCAATTTGAATGAATAAAATATGTTATATCGACTTTTACATGAATGTAGAATTTTATTAGAAGATTAAGGCTTAGTGTACCAACTGGACTAGAAACTAAAAAATAATGAGAATAATACCACAGTCGATAATACTATTTGAGTAATTAAGTTAGTGGCCAATCTATAGTAAATAGTATTTGGAAAATTTAATTTATATGATATTGTACTAAAATAAAAATATTAGATATTATAAACTGACGTGACGAAATTGGATTATTTGTACTGATAACAAATATGATGATTAAATTACTTAAAATGCTGCGAATTATATATATACTTAATGGAGTAAAATTTTAGGTTACACCAGTTACGATAAAATTTTAGAGACTAACTAATTTTAATAAATTAATACTTAGTTAATCCAGCACTGAGGAATAGTGAAGGTTGTGTTTTCTCTGTTCATGGGAAGGCATTGTTGGGATTGGCCAACCTTGACAGGACAACTTCATTCAGAGATGACCGACCATAGAAGTTTGGTTTAAGTCTTTAGGAAACCGATAAATATAATTCCACTTAGAAATATTCGTAGGGATCTCCCTTGTAATTAGAGACAGAGAATTATAGAATAGAAATTAGTTTAAGAAACTTAAACTTCCCTATTTGATTGAATTTAAATCAGCGTAGTTGAATATAGAGCCACACATTTTAGTTGTAGAAAACCATATAAGAATGTGCTTTTGTTTTATATATTGTTTGCCCTTAGATAGGAGATATGATTATTCTATAAGATGGGGAGTTTTTGAAGACCAGAAGGGTGGTTCGATTTTCGAGGACAAAAATGTATAAGGTGGGGAGAATGTAAAGACCCTCAAGCTCGTCAACGCTATTAGACCAGTCAAGTGACGTTTTAGCTGATAACGACTCGATTAGTTTAACTCAAATGTTATTCAATATAAATTAATCTAACATCGTTCTAGATACGTAATTAGTACCACTGGATATATCTCGAAAAGTTACGCAAGATGGACTACTTGAACGTGTCATTCGGATATCAGACAAAGAAGATATCACTGGATTAGTATAAAGGGTAAAATCGTCCTTTCCGGAAAAACGCTTTTGATGCAACAAGGAAAGTTTTGACTTTACCTTATCATATTCTTGGGTTCCTTTAACAATCGGGGTCGACCTTATCCCTAGTCAATCGAGAGGATAACTCTCATTCTATTTTTTTTTTTCTTCTTCTTCTTCTTCTTCAATTTTCTTTCTTCTATTTCTTTCTTCCCCTGTTCTTTCTCTCTGCGAGTGATTCGAAAGATTAATGGAAGATTGGTGATCGAAGGAAGGTTTAAAATATCATGGGGTAGTTGTTTGTGATGGGGTTACCATCTGTTGTTGATTCATACTTGGAGGTGGAAGTGAATTAGAAGTTAGGGTTTCTGAGATTTGGAATCGATCGAAGATTCATGTCAAATTGAGGTTTTAAAGGGGAGATTTGAGATGGGTATTCATCAGGTATGAAGTAGTAATGATTGCATGGGTTTAATTTCGATTTCAGTTCCTCATGTTCTTCCCCAAATTAGAATTAGGGTTCTGAATTTATTGGAATTAGAGTGGAGTTGATTAAGGAGGAATTAAAGGTGGGTATGGTTGATATGAGAAGTTAAAATTATCGTTTGAACTAAGAATTAGAAAATAAAGGATCTAATGATTGCTGGTGGAAGATGAGGTGTTGGAATTTGTGAAGAGGAATTAAAAGAGGAAGATCCCTGACTCAGATTAAGGTAGAGAAGAATTAGAAGATGGAGATATCGTCTAGGTGATTGAATTAAGATGGGTTTGTTCTTAATAGATGATTGATTGAAGCTATAGAATTGTTGATGATTGAATCAGTTAATTAGGGTTTCGGAGTTTGATTAGGAGATGAGTTTAGAAGATGAAATTGATAATTTAGAAGATTGATTTGAGATGGTTTTAACAGTTTGAGTGAATTAGGGTTCAGATGAAGAGTAATTAGAAATTGAAGAAGTCAGGGTTTTGAAGCTCATGACTGAAGCTGTTAACAGAGTGAGGGTTTAATTGCGTTAGTAAGAAGGTGTTGAAGCTGATTCAAGACTCAGTGGGAAATGCTAATGATATTGGGTTTTGCATTTGGGACTGAGGTTGATAATTGGAAGTTGTTGATGAAACTAAGGCTTAATCATGTCAACAAGAAGGCGACGGAGTGGTTGTTAGTGTTGGTTTGCGTATTGAAACAACCTCAGATGAAGGATTTAATGTAAGATGTTCTGTTGAATCAAGTTATATGTAAGAAGAAGAGTTTAACTTCAATTGTTGGAGAAAGTCTTTTGAGGTAATTTATCTCCCAGTTTCTCAGTAAAGCTTTTTGATTTCATTTAAATGAATTAGAAACTATGGATGTTAATAAAGATATATTGAAACTAAGATTAAGATAACTATATAATGGAAATGGCTAAGACTGAAATAGTGGTGCAGTTGCAGAGTGTAGAATATGAAGATGCTGGTAGTATGGAGATCTGTATTTTGGATTCTGAAGTTATTGGTGATGGTTATGGGTTTTTATGAAATGTTACAGGTAGAATAGAATATTATTGCAGTGTGTGAACTAGACCTTAAGTGGATATAGAAAGTGGTTGGGTTTACTGAATGCTAAGAGTTGCTTGAATTGGATCTGCTGGTGATTGTGAAATAGTACTGGTAATTGCAGATGCAGTTGAGAGAATATTGTGTAATGATGCAGGTAGAATGAGATGGTGATGTTGTTTGTGATTATACTAATTACAAATATTATAAACTGGTTTAGATGAATGATTTAGGAAGTTGTATGAGTTGTTGATTGGTGGTAGTGGTTGTTGCCAGTCACGGGGAATGGAAGAAGTATATGATGAAGTTTGGATGTATGGGGAATTGGAGAATGTTGAGCTGGTATTGCAAGGCTGTGAAGTTATAGGTGATGTTAATACTGGAATGGAGGTGCAGGTGAAGCTGTTAGTGGCTCAGGTCAAGAAGAAAGTTAGAATGGTGATTTAGAGGTGTAGATAGTAGTTGTTGTGAAAGCTTGGAATAACTGCAATTGCAGGTAAACCTAGTTTGAAATCGTAATTGAAGTTCGAAGTTTTATTTAAGAATAATTTAATTGTATATTGGCTTGTGTAGTTCTGTCAATAGGTGTGTTAGTATCTGTCTAGTTATGAATAAGAATGGAAGTATGTTGTTGAATCATTGATTGAGACCTATTAGTCATCCCAGTCAGCTCAGTTGACTCAGTGTATCTGACTAAGTTAACTCGTTAACCAGATCTGACATGTACTGACTCAGTGAACCTTGACTGAGTTGGTTCCTTTGGCCATTTGACCTGGACCATGACTTGACTATGGACGTTGACTGTTAGTTGACCCTTGACTGTCATTTTGACAGTTAGTGACCGTTAGTTGACTAAGTGGACTAGACCTTAGACTAATGGGTTGAGTTTAGTAGACTTGGGCTTGGAGTTAGGTTACTTAGTTTGATTTTGGACCCTCTATGGTCCAAAATGACCTTTGGTTTCTTCTACAAAGTTGTAGATAGTCATAAGACTTATTTGGTGGACTATAGAATCAACCTAATTGATTTGGTAAACCTTAGCTATGTTAAAGATAGAGAATGGAAAGGTTTAAAGTCATAAATGAGCTTAAAAACATTAGATAGACTTGTATGATTCTTGTGTGAGCCATTTTGGCTAGATACTTAGACTTCCTGTATGATTAACAGTTACTCTGTATTAACAACGAGCGATTCAAAGGACGAACCAGTGGATCATGGATCTCGACGTAGGCGTGGCTTGTCATCAAAAGTGGTGGGAATACATTTGACTCTTTTGTAACCATTGTTGTTTCTTTTACAAAAGTTTATGCTTAACAAACTCATGCGTTGTCTATTTGTGCATTCCATGCTTTGTTTAAATTGCATTACAGTAATTCTGTTGATTCTGTTAATTTTTCCATCGAATGGAAAGGACTTGTAATGTTTGAATGTCAGTATGAATTTTTATGGAAAATAAGAATTTCCACCTGTGGTATATAGGATACGCTCCTTCACATTTATACCTAGAGCTTTTATGATATATTGGTCGACAGTTTGCGAGTTCAGAATTGTCGACATCCATACATACGATTAGGTATGGATTTGCGAGTTCGAAATTGCACAACCATATTACACATTGTTTGAAGAAGGAGTTTTCCCGTATACATGTAGGTTCATTTCAGTGACTTGGTCACTGTTTAATGTTTCGGAAAAACATGTATTGTCTTCCAGTTCTTGCTTATGACTACTTGAAAGTTAAATGTTATTCCTACTGGGCACCCCTTTTAGGGATGATGTGCTCACCCATTCCCACTTTCAGTTTCAGAGACAGATCAGAGTTGCGCGGCGAAAGCTTCAAGTGTTGATTTCGTTAGTTGGTTATCGTCTGCTATGTTTATTATGTTGCATATTATATTTGTAAACCAAATGACTATTATATATGATACATTTGAGAGGAGTTCTTGTATATATATATATATATATATATATATTTCGGAGCGGGGCTAATTTTGGGTTAAGTTTTGTATTAGATTTCTTAATTGAATGTTTAATTAAATGATTTAGATTTTAGTGTCTCTTACTTAGTTAACCTCTTGGATTAGTCAGTTGTTAGATTAGGGGCGCTACACCGCCTATTCGAAGAGGAGAGTAACCTAATTAGGCGAAATCTCTTACGGCCGCTCAGTTTAAAGTCTTATTTGGGATTGAGAAGCTCTAGCGTGTACCGTTGGTGGGAAACTAGATAATTGCGGTTTATCTTTTGTTTTCGATTGATTTGATTGACTGACGGTGGTTGAAATCTGATTGCACTTAGTTTGTTTATGCTTGAGTATTTTCTCTTATGATATAAGATTCACTCAAACTAGTTCAGAGTTTCAACATGGATCTTTAGACTATTTTTAGTTCTAAAGATGATCTTGTGATAATCCATTGTTAACAGACTCCGTTCTGTGCGTGATTGATCACAAGAGATTCAAGTGATTGTGTGCAGGTCTTTATTGAAGATTTAAGAAGATTTGAAGACAAATAAGATATTGAAGATCTGACTTGGGTTTACAATCTTTGGTGTGCACAATACTTGTTTTGGTAAAAGACGATCCAATTAATAATCAGTTTATCCTTGTGGTAGATTGATTGATTAATTGAGTAGATCGGCATCAGCACAATTCTTTGGAATAAGAGTGTTGTTGGCTTAATCTTAAACGATTACTTCGGTAATTGAACATAAGATAGATCTAAGGACCTGACGAAGGAGTTTATGTTAAGATAAACAGAAGAGCCTTTTTTCGACTCCTATCACTTGGTTGAATAGATTTGATACCAAACAGATTTGTTGTTCCTTTACTGTTTGGAATACGAACCAAAGGAATTGTTCCAAGTACGTGATTTTTTTATAAGTTGGAGGCGTGGGAATACAGACGGAACTAGGTGAACTATAGGTTTAGTTGCTTGGTATCAACTATACGAAGTTAGGTGTAATTTTGTGTAGCGGCTTAATCCTGAGAGTATTCAATTCTGGACAAGGTCCCGGGGCTTTTCTGCATTTGCGGTTTCCTCGTTGACAAAATCTTGCTGTGTTATTTACCTTATATTTCTGCATTATAATTGTTTTATTATAATTAAACTAAATTACACAAACGTTAATTCTTATTTGCTTGATAAGCAATCTTATTGTGTTTGGTTAAGTCAGAACCTTTGTATCAAGTAAACATACTTCTTTGTTGTATTATCTCGATCTCGTATCCATAGACGATCACACGAAGTGTGAACCGATTAGTTGTATTGTCTCGACTCAGTCCATAGACAATCACTTTCGGAGAAAGGACTTATAGGTATGAAAAGTTTTAGCTTGTGGTATATTTGGGTACCCTCGCCTTTTCAATTGGTATTAAATCAGGCAAACACGAAAATATCCAACAATCTGTGTTTGGTACGATCCAACCTGTAAGAATGAACTCAATTTCTCATGAATTGACTTCAATTAACGTACCACCAATATTTGACGGATCAAATTATCTATGGTGATCTGCTATGAGATCTTTTCTTCAATCACGAGACTTTAATACTTGGCTATTAGTCATCGATTGTTATATTCGTCCAAAGATAGAAAATTCGGAAACTGAGTTTAAACGCTTAGTAGATTTTTCGAACGAATAAAAGGAACTTGCAACGAAGAATTCAGATGGTTTGAATGTTATTATTCATGTTGTAAGTCATGATTTACAACATCCTGTGTCAACATGTCAAACTTCGAAAGAATCTTGGGATAATCTTCAGATCGTATTCGAAGGAAATTCATCATAGAAAGAAGCTAGACTTCAAACTCTCACTTCCGATTGGGAAAACTTTCGAATGGATGACAACGACACTTTTGAAGAGTTTCATATTAAACTCTCTGAGATAATCAATGCTTCTTTCTCGTTAGGAAAGACTATTTCTGAAAAAAGATATAGTATGCAAAATTCTCAGATCGTTGCCATCTGGATACGACTCTAAGAAGCATGCAATCATAGAAGCAAACGATCTTTCAACTCTCTCACGAATCACACTCGTTGGTAAGTTAAATATATTTGATCATGAATCACAGTCTATTCAAGGTAAAGGAATTGCTTTTAAAGCTACAAGCATTCTGAAAGCTCCAATGGAAAGGAATAGACAGATGGATTATTCAGATGAACAAATTGCAGAAAACTCTGATGATGAAATTGAACAATCATTATCATTGATTTCTAGAAAGTTTCGAGATCTCTTAAAGAAGCAAAATAAGAGATCCATTAAAGATAATCATTGATCATCTCGCCCACATGATCGAGTTCCTGTCAAAAAGGATCATGAAGATGATGATGAATATAAGCCGAAGTGCTTCAAATGTAAAGGGTTTGGTCATTTTGCTAAACACTGTCCCAATCTTAAGAAATACACTGGAAGCAATGCATTGGATGTAACTCTAGATGAGACCTCTGATTCATACGATTATGAAGAAGAGGAAACAACTAATATTGAATTAGTTTTCAATCTTATTTCTTCCTCCTTCATTAGTGATTTACCCATTTTGAACATGGACATGTCTTCCGATGTTATTAAATCATCTAATGGAAAAAGGAAAAATAAGACAAGATGCAAAAACTATCTTAAAAACAGAATTGCTAAAAGTTGCATATGCAATTCCAGTCAATCTCAAGATACTTCGTTAGTTCGGGGTAACAAAAGACGATCTTTTCATACTATACTAGATCAAGAACACTCTGGTTGTTCAAAATTCCGTAATGAGAGAAAATCTCATACTAATACCACTTGATCGGTATTAGAATTCTTTCATCACCACGTGTGCCAAATCTTTGAGTGAGGAAGAAGAAAAATCAAGGCACTGTTGTGTAAATTATGGAAATAACATCTAGTATTTGAAGATATTTGATATATTCATATTTTTAGAATATTATATTTCGGTAGTATGAAAATATAAAAAGATTATTCTCATACTTTGATCATTCCTTGTCCGAACTATGGGTCTGGATCAAATGGTTTCTCTGGAGAAGATGCAAGATCAGAAAGATCATCTTAAGTCTAAGTCTGGATTTTCTCTTGATATTAAGGGTCAAATCAGAAAGGTAGATTGGCTTAGAAAGAAGGAAAGAGAGAATACCCTGAAGAAACATCAGTGTATTGAGGAATCGACACATTTTTGTGTTCAATTTAAGACAGAATTACATGCTCTTGGAAAATCTTTCATGAAAATTTTTCATCTGCAAGAAATTCTGGTCAAGCAACAAGGTTTTCTACTTGAAGAAATTCAAAAGCTGAAGAGTAGTAATCCACCTTCATTCAGCTCTGACATGAAGGACTAGGTTGCAAGAATAATATACATCAATTTTTGATTTCTTTCATTGATTGTATTGGTCTATTATGAATAAAATTATTTGATTGGTAATTTTTCTTGTGATAGTTTTCGGTTTACATAACCTGTGCTTGAATGCTTTTATCTTATTGCTATGTATGTTTATGGCATGTTTGATTTCGGTTTTACTACCTTAATATTCGATCTCATATATTGTGAACCCTTGTGGTTTGGGTGACTTTTTGATTTAGAAGGATTAAGTTCTATCCCATGTTGGTAGGATTTATCAAAGAATCATGAGGGGTTCTGGTAGAAACAATATGTGAAAAAGTCATAATATGTTAAATCGGTTTTGGTTTAGCATAAAAGCATATGTGTTTCGACGGTTTCAACTTTTGCTTGCAATTGGTAAAACCGATTTTCAACCTTTCTCTGGTAAAGGTTGGTTGTTGCTATTCTTTTGTTTATGCATAAGGATGATAGCATGATGATATTTCGATATCAATTCTCCCTGGACGAAGATGCAAACATATTGGAGAAGTGAATGTGAAATTTGAGGTAACAATCTTGTTAGTTAATTGTTTTCCTGTTTATGAAAAGCCTGACTTTATATCATATATGTTTATTACTTTTGCTTAACAAAATTTCGGTACAATTGATGTTTATTTCATGATGTGTGTGTGGATGTGTGTGATTCAATTGGTTCCGGTTAATAAAAACTATTGTTATCCAACTTTATTGTGTGGTATCAATTGTTTAGGCTTACAAAATTTCGGTACAATTGATGTTGTGTGTGATTCAATTGGTTCCGGTTAAGAAAAACTATTGTTATCTTGCTTTATTGTGTGGTATCAATTGTTTAGGCTTACAAAATTTCGGTACAATCGATGTTGTATGTGATTCAATTGGTTCCGGTTAAGAAAAACTATTGTTATCTTGCGTTTGTATGGTATCAATTGTTTAGGCTTACAAGATTTCAGTGTAATTGCGGTGCTTTTAATGTCTATGGTGTTTCAGTTGCTTCCGGTTGAGGTGAATAATTATGCAAGTTGATTTATGTTAGTTTGTATGTATTATGAATGGCTTAACGAAATAAAAGGTGTACGGGATGATTTGTTTAGTCCAATTTGATTCCGGATAACAGAAACTAAGTTAATTCTGATCTTAGTTAGACTTATCGAAGTGAGGTTTCGGTTATTCAAGTCTAATAAAATTCCTTAACAATAAATGCTAGTTAACTAACCTAGTACTTGTCTTGCTTAAAATTGGAAGGTCTAAGTTTATGGATAATTTGAACCTGATGAGAAAAATATAGTTATCTTTATTTTGGTCTTATCGAATTAAGCGGTTGTTTTTGAACAAGGTTTAGCAAAGGGACTAAGTTTCTTTGTTGATTTGTGTTTTGCTAAACTAAAGTGGAAAAATTATTTCGGAGAATTGTTTCCTTGGTAACATATCAAAATAAAACTACTTGTAGTTTCGGTTTTGATATTGGTTATCAGAACATGATCTGTGGAACCCTCGTGCCTACCTCTACAGGTTGCAAGTCTATTGAGATTTATAAGATTCTTTTCGTGTTATCCTTTAGTTTTTCGTTTCTTTGTCATTTTTGTGACAAAAAGGGGGAGAAATATATGGAGTAAACAAGTGATACTGGCATTGATTTTATATTGATTGGTATCGCTAAGGAAAAGAACAGTGGTGCTTGAACGTTTATCTAACGAAAGAGTGAAAGCACAGACTAAAGGGGAGTAACATGTCATATAAATTGGTATAACAAAGACGTGCGGATTGAATATCTACCTATCTTCCTTAGGGGGAGTAATAGATTTGTTATTATAATGTCAACAACGGCATTTTCAAGGATTGAATGTAAGCAGTTTACTGTGTTGTTGGATTCGTAAATCAAGCTTATGTGTAATGAATTCTTGTAATTTGTTTATCCATATGATGTAAGAGTTTTTTCACTAAAATTGACAAAGGAGGAGATTGTTAGAGCATTGCTCGGTTGAACCCACCAAGCGTTGGTATGTCAAGTTTGGTTGTCATATTTTAGTGAATCAAAACTCATGATAAGAGTCGCTTGATTATGTACTAGAGTCAACTTCGTATAGGTTAGCTTGAAAGTATTAGGATATGAGACATTACAAGTATTGCGAAGACTTGAAGATGTCAAGAAGTAAGGAGCTACAACGACAACAATCATCCTTCCACTCGAGGTTAGTGATATTTGACTTGAACTGTTTCATTCCCTAACATATTTTTCAAGTCGTGCATATTGAAAACATAAATGCGAAGCATATTTGAACTCTAGATAGATATAGTATTAAAGAATACAATACGGGGTTTATTACTCAACCATTAAACTTTGTAGATAAGACATCTCCATAATTATTTGAATGTTATTGTGATTATGTATGGGTATGAGGTGAGGATTTCATCATAGGAAACAATGTTTACATGTGTTCTAAGGAACTACGTTCAGAAACTTGTTTGTGAACCGAAAAGGAAATTCCCAGGTGTTATTGGTTTTGTTATTCGTTACATATCTTATGAACAACCAATATGTGTGATTGAGTATAACCGCTCACAACTTGTTTGTGTTCTTGGTAGAACTATTCACAAAGGCCTGACTTATGTACCGATATGACTTTTATTAGTGAAACCGATCTTAAGTAATCACTTGAGATGGTATGATCGGGTTTTTGTTATGTCTGACCAAATTTAGGAAAGGGGAACCGATCCTAGTAAGAGGTGCAATACATCAAAAAGGGGAACCGATCCTTGTATGAGGTGCAGCAGGGTTTATAGCAGAAAGGGGAACCGATCCTATGGACATGTGCAACACGTTTTTAGGGAAAGGGGAACCGATACTATGGACATATGCAACACATATAAGTTAGATACCATATATATGTGGGGAACCAATCCTAGTACCTAGTCTACCGAACTTTGGAAAGCTAGTATGACTATGCACGGTACTCACATGGAGGTAGAACCGAAACTTGTTTTGGTAGAACCGTTAAACCCATGATTGTGATTGAATGTTTGTTTGATCAATCACATAGTTATTGAAAGTCAGATGAACCAATTCTAAACTTTTTTGGAAGTGTGGAAAATCGGTTTCAAGGTTGTAAGTGTGAAACATAACTTACAAAGTAAGGATGTCGACATACTTTGAATACGTGCTGTGAATGTTTATTTCTTTAATTTTTCAAAGTTATTCCTTAATATCTAAAGGAAGAAAATCCCAGGATCGAAACATAAGTAAGTTAAGAATCTTTTAATTAAGGTTATTTATTTCATTTTGTAGGGAAATATAAGAATTAGTAATGTGCATTTAATAATTAGATTTTCCGAGAGATTTCGATCATTATTTTTTGGATAGAGCATTTCCAGGAATTATAGAAAACGAATTTGTGATTTAATGAATATCTTGAGAATATTTTCGGTTTTGGAAATTCCTTGGTGTCCAAACTTCCTTGTCTATAAATACTTGAAGTTTGCCTTTCTAGCAAACTAATCATTCGTAACAACAGACTTCCTCTTTTGTTGTTGTTACTAGTGTAACCGCCTATTCGGAGAGGAGAGTAACCTAATTAGGCGAAATCTCTTACTGCCGCTCAGTTTAAAGTCTTCTTTGGGATTGAGAAGCTCTAGCGTGTACCGTTGGTTGGAAACTAGATAATTGCGGTTTATCTTTTATTTTCGGTTGATTTGATTGACTAACAATAGTTGAAATCTGATTGCACCTAGTTTGTTTATGCTTGATGATCTTCTCTTATGATATAAGATTCACTCAAACTAGTTCAGAACAGGGATCTTTAGACTGTTGTTAGTTCTAAAGACGATCTTGTGATAATCCATTATTAACAGACTCCTTTCTGTGCGTGATTGATCACAAGAGATTCAAGTGATTGTGTGCAGGTTTTTATTGAAGATTTAAGAAGATGTGAAGACAAAGAAGATATTAAAAATCTGACTTGGGTTTATAACCTTTAGTGTGCACAATACTTGTTTTGGTAAAAGAGGATCCAACTAATAATCGGTTTATCCTTGTGGTAGATTGGATTGATTAATTGAGTATATCAGCATCAACAAAATTCTTTGGATTAAGAGTGTTGTTGGCTTAATCTTAAACGATTACTTCGGTAATTGAACATAAGATAGATCTAAGGACCTGACGAAGGAGTTTATGTTAAGATAAACGGAAGAGCCTTTGTCCGACTCATATCACTTGGTTGAATAGAGTTGATACCAAACAGATTTGTTGTTCCTTTACTGTTTGGAATACGAACCAAAGGAATTGTTCCAAGTACGTGACTTATTTATAAGTTGGAGGCGTGGGAATACAGATGGAACTAGGTGAACTATAGGTTTAGTTGCCTGGTCTCAACTATACGAAGTTAGGTGTAATTTTTTGTAGCAGCTTAATCATGAGAGTATTCAATTCTGGACAAGGTCCCAGGGTTTTTATGTATTTTCGGTTTCCTCGTTAACAAAATCTTGCTGTGTCATTTACTTTATATTTCCGTATCATAATTGTTTTATTATAATTAAAGTAAATCACACAAACGTTAATTCTTATTTACTTGATAAGCAATCCTATTGTGTTTGGTTAAGTCTGAACCTTTGTATCAAGTAAACATACTTCGTTGTTATATTGTTTCGATCTCGTATCCATAGACGATCACACCAAGTGTGAACCAATTAGTTGTATTGTCTCGACTCAGTCCATAGACAATCACTTTCGGATAAAGGACTTATAGGTAGGAAAAGTTTTAGCTTGTGGTATATTTGGGTACCCTCGCCTTTTCAGATGGATACTCAGGTTACAACCAAATATCCCTTGCAGAAGAAGACCAGCAGCATACTGCGTTCTTTACCCACACGAGGCTTGTATTTTTATACAAGGATGCCTTTTGGACTAAAGAACGCGGGGGCAACATACCAGCGATTGGTAGACAAAATGTTTAAGTCGTGGATAGGCAAGAAACTGGAGGTCTACGTGGACGATATGCTTGTCAAAAGCAAAGAGGCGAAAAACCACATGTCAGATCTAAGGGAAATATTCGAAGCCATGAGAAGCTTTCACATGAAGGTGAACCCGGAGAAATGCACATTCGGAGTAACCTCAGGAAAACTCTTGGGATACTTGGTAACTAAGCGAGGAATAGAAGTGGACCCCGAAAGGGTCAGAGCAATAATGAAAATTCCATCTCCACAAACACCAAAAGGAGTACAAAAGCTAAATGAAATCTTAGCTTCCATGGGAAGATTCATAGAAAGATCATCGGATAAATGCAAAGCGTTTTTCGATACACTAAGGAAAGGAAGCAGGTTCATGTGGACCACGGAATGCGAGCAAGCTTTTCAAAAGATCAAAGAATACTTGGCTTCAGTACCCATCCTACGAAGTCGGATCCAGGTGAGATACTCACCTTGTACTTAGCAGCAACAAGCTACGCTGTGAGCGCAGTATTGGTACGGGATCAAGGGCAAGGAGAAAAGCCCATATACTACATCAGCAAGACACTCAGTTCAGCGGAGCGTAACTATACCAAGGTGGAGCAGCTTATATATGCCTTAGTAGTGGAAACACGAAAACTAAGGATATATTTTGACGCACATACCATCCGAGTCTTCATAAAGGCTCAGATAGGTCAAATCCTCGACAGTACAGAGAAAATTGGAAGGGTGGCAAAATGGAATGCCATGATCAAACAGTTCCAAATAATCTTTGAGACTAGGAAGGATGATAAATCGCAAATCTTAGCAGACTTTCTAGCGGACCTACCTCTCAACGACGAAGCAGATATTGATGACATCCCAGGAATGGAGGAAGACAAGCAAGAACCAGAAGATCTCTTGGAACCCCATAATTCACGGAGGTGGGAGATATTCGTAGATGGCTCCTCCAATGGAGAGGGCACAGGCATTGGGATTGTAATAACAACCCCTACCGGAGATCGACTAATCTATGCGTTCAGGTTAGAATTCGAACAATGCACTAATAATATCACAAAATACGAGGCGGTCATACATGGTCTACGCTTGGCACGGTAGCTAGGCTTATCAGATGTTCGTTTGACTAGCGACTCACAGTTAGTCATTAGGAAAATCGAGCTCAAATATCAAACTTTGGATCCAGTACTATCTTCGTACCTAGTTAGCACAGGATCATGCGTCAAAGATCAACAACGTTACATTCAGACATGTCTGTCGAAAAGATAAAAAACACGCAGATGCCTTAGCATTCATATCATCGATGCTAAAGGACAGAAATACCACCTCCGTGCAAATTGGAAGAATATACGAGCTTTCGATAGAGGGACCAATCTCATAAGCTGAGGAGGCTTTAGCCGTTCAAACTCAAGCCATGAGAGAAGCTGAGAAAGGAAAAGAAGACGAAAAAAGAACCAGGTGACGAAGTTGAAGAATCTGAAAAAGACCAATCTATGTCGGATGAAGACAATGAAGATGAAGCATAGGATGATTGAAGGATTCCAATTCACCAATACCTTGACAAAGGTACCTTACCAGCGGACGTCAAAGAGCTCAGAAACTTGAATCAAAAGCAGCAATGTACAACCTGCGTGATGGAATATTATACAGAAGGTCATTTCTTGGACCTCTGATGCGGTGCCTCTCACAAACCGAAGGCAGAAGGATACTCCATGATATACACAGCGAAGATGCCGGCAACCATAGCGGAAGAAGATCCTTGGCAGTCAAAGCCAAAATGAAAGGATACTACTGGCTAAGCATGGACGAAGATTCAAAGAACGTGACTAAGCGCTGTGAGAGATTCCAACGCTTTGCCAGGAAGATTAAAGCACCAGCAACTGAGCTTAACTCAGTCCCCAACCCTTTTCCATTTGCCAAATGGGGGGTTGATATTCTCGGACCCTTGATTGAGGGAACCTCGAAGAGGAAATACCTTATTGTGGCTACAGATTACTTCACTGAGTGGGTGGAAGCAAATGCTTTGGTGAGAATTAGGGATATAAATGTCTTTAAGTTCTTGTTTGAGCAAATCATATGCAGATTCGGAACACCAGCCGCCATAGTCTCTAACAATGGCAAGCAGTTGCAAGGAAAGAACATAGATATGTTGTTCGATACTTCCAACATTCATAAAAACAAGTCCACTCCTATATACCTAAGAGCAATGGACAAGCGGAGGCGACTGGCAGGTCCGGAAGAGTGTATAAAAATGATGCGATAAAAACGGGCCTACAGTAATACCGCAAGTGCACGGTCGTCAGTTGTAGCTCGTGCAAGTACGGGTCGATCCACAGAGATCGGGTGTGTTTTGGAAATGTTTCTAGCTAATTGGGTTCCTAAATTGTTGTTGGGTTTTGAAGCCTTTTGGGACTGTTGGGCTTAAAGTACTAATGGGTTTGTTCACAATAAAATGAACTGAGCTTGGGCTCAGTTTGTCTTTGAAATGCAAATGGGCTTTGGCCTTAAACTTAGGCTTTTGATTAAGCCCACAGTTGAATTGGATTGGGCCTTAATGAATTTGGGCTTTGGATTCAGTCAAGGTTCTGGGCCTTTGGGGAACTGAGCTTGAGCTTTGAAAGCTGGGCTTTGTTTCAGTGAACTGATTTGAGCTTTGGGCTCAACAGTTCAACTGTGAATTGGGCTTAGGGCCTTGGACTCGGTTGAAGCAGCAGTCTTTGGCTTGGCCTTGGAAGGCAGCAGGAGAAGAAGTGGCAGGGCAGCAGCAGGAGCAAGAGCTGCACAGCAAGGCCAACAGCAACTGCAGCAGAACAAGCAACAGCAGCTACAGCAGCAGTGCAGCAGAAGTGGCAGCAGGGGAAGCAAGTAGTAATGCAGCAGTGCACTGCAGCAATAGAGAATGCACAGCAGTGCAGCAGCAACAGAGTTGCAGCAGCAGCTGCAGCTGCTCAAGCAGTGAAGAAAATGCAAAACAGAAAAGCAACAGAGTTGCAGGGCAGGAGGGGAAGCAAATAACAAGGCAAAAACAATACAAAACAAGACAACAAAGCTAAACAGTTGAAGATGGATTTATGGATGACAGGGAAGGTTGATTATGGATGGGAACTAGGGGTTGAATTCACTCTGACTTTTATTATGTATTCTCCTATAGAAAGTTAAACACAACTATGGTATTCTTTCCAAAGCACTAATTGTCTTTCTACAGCACAACTAGTCAAGGGATTATGAATTCAGCTTGAGTTGCAGCTTCTCAACAGCTCATGAACCTAACTACAAAGTATACTTGGCATACATTGTGAAAGTGAGGTGATGATGAACTAAGTTCAAGTTTTTCCTAAACCTGCTTAACCTTCTAAAGCAATGTGATCAGTGTACTACACAATAAGACATTAGAGATTCATCAAGTCCCTAGCATGATAGTTTAGAACATGACAAACAGCATAACAGTGAGTAACAGTGAGTAACAAGGCAAACTAACATTGAGCATAACAGTGATTAACAGTGAGTAAACTAACATAACATTGCAAACTAACATAACAACAAATGCAATTAAGAGTGAAAATGCAACTAACAGGGGCAATGAAAGTTAACAGGAGCATCAAAAACTAACAGTGCAATTTAACATTGGAATTAACCTAACCCAAATTGGGTGGAAACTTGGCTAGTCCAAGAACAAGTTTTAACATCTCATACACATCCCCTTTTATACCCAAATTAGCAAATTAGGGTTTACACCCATTTTCCCCAAATGTCCTCACTCAACAGTACAATTAGGGTTTAAATTATTACCCAAAATTTAGCTTCCAAACTCCAAAATTTGCTCGACCCATGCTTCTTGATGTTTCTCTGATGCTTTTCCTTCTCCTATTGTCCCCTAATTTCTAGCTATTTTACTCACCCCAAAACCTAGGGTTTCAGAGGTTGTGAGATGAAGAAAATAGCTAGGCTAGGGTGTTGGGGATGTTGTCGGCGAAGAGATAGTAGTGGCAGTGATGGAACTGGTGGTGGTGACGGAAGTGACAGCGGCAGAGAGGGGAGGTGGTGGAGTTGCAGAGCTCTGCAACTGTCGGGTGAAGGAGATGAAGTTTTGGGGCGATGGGTTGTTTGGGTGGATAATAGGATTCGGTGCTAGGGTGTGAAGCGGGAGCATCTGGTTCGATGTTTGGCGAGCTGAGCCGCTGGATATGGAGATGGTAGGTAGATCGGACGGCTAAGAGAGAAGCAGTTTGTAGCGACCGTTGGATGTGGAACACAACGAAGTCAACGGTGCTAGATTAGGTTAGGTGATGTAGTGTTGGGCGGAATCATCGGGATTTGATGCACAGTGATGAGGTGACCGTTGGATGACAAGATGGATCAAATCTGACGGCTCTCATGGAAATGGGTATGGATAAAGGAAATGGATTTGGGTAAGGGTTTTGGGCCTTGGGTATGCCAAGCCCATATCTTCTTTAAGAACAATTCTTCCTTCTTGAGCCCATTCCTAGCTTTTTGGTCTTGCGCGCAACATTCTTCGCGGCTTCCTTGCGTAATTCCTCCCGGCTTTTCACTACTTTTCTGCTCTTTTTGCTCCGCACTTCATCCAGATTTTATTTGTTACCTAAAAATGCAAAGTTAAGTAAGAAAAATATTTATTCTTGAAAACAATGAAAATACAGAATATGGGATAAAATGTAGAATTAATGCACAAAGATGAGTTAAATGCCAACAAAAATATAATAAATATGCACTATTTAGCACTCATCAAATACCCCCAAACCTGAATTTTACTTGTCCTCAAGTAAAAAAAACTAAGGAAATCCTACTATACCACTGTCGCTGGTCTCTCGAATGCATTTAGCGTATGCACTAAGCCTTTTAAACCACTAAGTGTCCCTAGTGGACGAGTTGAAGTCTCGTGAAGGTTTACCAGAGGTGTGCCTACAAAACCTAAGGACAAAAATAAGCTCATATTCCATCAAATGTGACATGTGCAAAACAGTTTAAGCTCACAGCAAAATGGAGATGTCAATCTAGCTATCGAAGGCACAATCCTAGCACTGATAACAAATAAGGACATGTGATAAGAGTGTAAAGTGTATCTACACATGTGTAAAGAAAGATCTGAAGTTATGACTACTAATCACCAAGAGATAGTTTCTCAGGCTAAGAACTGAGGTCGAAATCTAGCTAGCTGTCCGGACTTTACGAGAATTGTGAATGAGTTGGAGGTATTTCACAATTCTCGCGTTGTACATCAATGGCATACACCCTCCTTGCTTATTACAAAAAACAACAAATAACTCTTTACATGACTCTTATTTACATTGACTATCTCTTTTTATTTTTGGAACAAGAGATGATGGAATTGATAAATACTTGATTTTTTTTGTATTTTTTTTTTTTTTTTTCTGATATTTTTTTTTCTGAATATACATCGACTTTTTTTTTTTTTTTTTTTTTTTTTTTTTTTTTTTTTTTTTGAACTGGAAACACTTTTGATAATTACAAAAGGAAAAAAAATTACATGACACTTTGCAAGAGGTAGCCCTTTTTGATGCACCCAGTTAAATTCGATGGTTGTCTTTCTTAATGTAACCTCCATCTTCTATCCCAACCAACCAAAGAACAAGCTAGTCAAGTTTCGTTCAGTATTCTAAAGTGATTGGCAATCGTAACTTCCTATCCAACACCTTGAAGATCGAGGCCATACATGTATTGGTAGATCGTGCGCGTGCAAATTTCTTATCACTATGTGAATTGTGCTAGAATCAGGGTGCCTAAATATCTAGACTAAGACTCCTAATAATAATACATATTTGCACAAGAGTCAACATTTCAAGGTAAATGAGCTCCATTTTTATGATTTTTCATTTTTTTTTTTTTAATTTTGATTTTTTCAATTTTTTTTGGAATTTTTCAATTTTTTTTTTTTTTTTTTTTCAAAAAGAAGGAGTTCGTTTTTAATTATAGCAATTATCGTGGTCTACTCTATACCCCCAAACCTAAACTAAACATTGTCCTCAATGTTTCAAAATATGGAAAGAATTATAAAACAATATGAAGGGACATGCTGAGTAGAGTAAAAGGAGAGAGAATACCCGATTTCGGCGAAAGCAGAATTAAAACTCCGTTATTCAAGGCAAAAATCCAACATATTTCAGCCGAGATCATATTGGATTAGCAAAATATATACAAAAGGAACAAAAGGGTTTTTAAAATTTTATCTACTGGATTATATACAAAAATTCACCATACACTAACAATCTAAAGAGTTGAGGATCAACCCAAAAGACGAAGTGTAGACATTTCAACAGCTTCACACAATAATAATAGGAAAGAAACGCAAGTGAAACTGTGAAACAAAATGAGCTACCCCCAAACCTGGATTTTACAGAAGATATAGTTTTGAAAACAAAATCGCGCAGTTTCGGGGGTTCATCATGCAAAAGGTCTAGCTCGAAATGAACTGTGCTAGGGACGGGCAAACATGCTAATTCCAACTGTGGTTCCTCAAATGTATTATATTTGGAAGCAAAATAGTCCAAGAGGACTTGGGAAGCACACAGTTCCAAACCTAGGTTAGGAATTTTCAGAAAAATTGGTTTTACAATATTGGTACAAACCAAATCTAGGTTGGGTGGAAGGCCATCAGATTGTGACTTAGGTAGAAGAATAGGCATATCATTATCAATCAAATCAAAATCTTCTAACTCATCTACACATGTCACATCATGCTCACAATCATCAATCACATTGGCAGGTTCACACTTAGAATCATCAACATCATCAACAAATTTATTCTCATGCATCGGCAAATCAGGAGAAATATCACAATGTGACCTAGGTAGAGAATCAGACACATCAAATATATTTTCATGCATATTAGTGTCTACAGAAGATTCAACTATTCCTATGTCATGCTCATCTTCACAGAATAATTGTACGAATCCCATGTCAATATCAAAATCATATGAATTACAATGAGTATTAGAAAAAACAATATTCATGAAGGTCGAGGGCGAGAAGCCGTATGTTATTGAACCAACAGGTTCCACAATATTTTCATGTTCTTCTAACATATCATCATAATCATCATAATCATCATCATGGTAGCATGCATATTGGTCCTCATTAAAAGTGGTGGTGTCATTAGTCGATTCATGTTCCTCTAAATTAGGTTCATAATCATCATTTACATGAATGGGACTAGACACTTCATTAGGGACAACATACATTTCCTCATGAATTTCCTCCTTTTGTAGGTGAAGCAAAATCTGATCTAAATATGCCTTAATTCGTGATGTAGATCTATCGAAGTTTTGCTCACTGAGTCTGAAAGCTTCTGTGGTGGGTGGAGTCTAAATTCATGGGAGTACAAAATTCTTCATGTTCAAATTGTGGTGATTGGTACATGTGTGCATGGTCATTAGGGTTTATAAAAGATTGATCACAACCCTCAAAGGATTGATTATGGTCCCAATGACTACCATTCTCACAATTTATGGGCATTTCATACCTTGGATTTTCTCTAGATTGCCTAAAATTATGCAAAATATGACAATTCTCAACAGGGTGGTCTAAACTACCACATGCGGGACATGCATAGATTTCAGGTTGCCTAAGAAAATTAGATGTGACAATTCCTCATGTGATTGCATTTCTAAAGCTGTGATTCGAGCTTCTATTTGATCCATAAGTGATGATTGGGTGAGTGAGGCACTAGCAAAATGTTCATTTTCACGTTGTGGCGAATGATGCATGTATGAATAGTCATTAGGGTTCATGTATTGCGGCTCGGGACTTTGAAAATGTCCATAATAATTCCTATGACTATTGACATCATGGTCCGTGGAAGGTTCATAACGTGGCAGATGCCCATAAGCAAGTTCTCTAAGAGTTTTATTTCCATCCCCAGGAGCAGACCAATATCCAGACATGATTGGCTCAAAAGCTAAGTAACTATGTTACAAAGCTCAGAATTTGGTTTTTAAAGGGTTTGGATTTTTGGGAAAAATTTGGTTTTGGTGGGAGACATTTTTTTTTTTTGGCAAGTTTGGTTTTAATGGGATATTTTAGAAAAAATTTGGTTGTCAAAATCGGAGCAAGTAAAATTTGGTTTTTGAATGGGAGAAAAGTTTTGGTTTTTGAAATTAGGAGCAAATTTTTTTTTTTTTTTTTTTTTAAAAGAAAATAAAATTAAGAAAATAAAATTTGGTTTTTTGAAATGGGAGCAAGCCCACTGTGCAAGCCTCTAATGAAATGGAAGGAAGGCTGCGGCCCACAATCGGTTATCAGCTGGGTCTAAACCCAGAGTCCCAAAATACAAGTCCAATGGAAGAATTTAAACAAGCCCACACAAAATAAATACAAGCCCACAAATTAAACAACAAGCCCAAAAATAAATTATTACAAACCCAAAATAGAAAAATAAAAAGCCCAAAAAATTGGGTTAATTATTACAAGCCCACAATAAAAAAATTGGAAGCCCACAGGTTGGGTTCTCTCAATTGAATGGGTTTAGGCTTACCTTTGTAGCACAGCCCAGCTGCTCTGATATTGTTGCAAAAACCCAGTTGGGTTTTGGTTCTTTTCCTTGGTGGCGTCCCAGCAGAGGAAAAACAGGTTCAGAATCAGCAGGTCCAACAGCAAATGAAATGAAGCAGATGCAAATGCTATGAAATGAAATACAAAATAGCTAAGAAAAACACACAGACAAAACACAGCACCAATCCCCGGCAGCGGCGCCAAAAACTTGACAGGCCTTGAAAGGGTATAAAATTATGCGCAGAAAAACGGGCCTACAGTAATACCGCAAGTGCACGGTCGTCAGTTGTAGCTCGTGCAAGTACGGGTCGATCCACAGAGATCGGGTGTGTTTTGGAAATGTTTCTAGCTAATTGGGTTCCTAAATTGTTGTTGGGTTTTGAAGCCTTTTGGGACTGTTGGGCTTAAAGTACTAATGGGTTTGTTCACAATAAAATGAACTGAGCTTGGGCTCAGTTTGTCTTTGAAATGCAAATGGGCTTTGGCCTTAAACTTAGGCTTTTGATTAAGCCCACAGTTGAATTGGATTGGGCCTTAATGAATTTGGGCTTTGGATTCAGTCAAGGTTCTGGGCCTTTGGGGAACTGAGCTTGAGCTTTGAAAGCTGGGCTTTGTTTCAGTGAACTGATTTGAGCTTTGGGCTCAACAGTTCAACTGTGAATTGGGCTTAGGGCCTTGGACTCAGTTGAAGCAGCAGTCTTTGGCTTGGCCTTGGAAGGCAGCAGGAGAAGAAGTGGCAGGGCAGCAGCAGGAGCAAGAGCTGCACAGCAAGGCCAACAGCAACTGCAGCAGAACAAGCAACAGCAGCTACAGCAGCAGTGCAGCAGAAGTGGCAGCAGGGGAAGCAAGTAGTAATGCAGCAGTGCACTGCAGCAATAGAGAATGCACAGCAGTGCAGCAGCAACAGAGTTGCAGCTGCAGCTGCTCAAGCAGTGAAGAAAATGCAAAACAGAAAAGCAACAGAGTTGCAGGGCAGAGGGGAAGCATAACAAGGCAAAAACAATACAAAACAAGACAACAAAGCTAAACAGTTGAAGATGGATTTATGGATGACAGGGAAGGTTGATTATGGATGGGAACTAGGGGTTGAATTCACTCTGACTTTTATTATGTATTCTCCTATAGAAAGTTAAACACAACTATGGTATTCTTTCCAAAGCACTAATTGTCTTTCTACAGCACAACTAGTCAAGGGATTATGAATTCAGCTTGAGTTGCAGCTTCTCAACAGCTCATGAACCTAACTACAAAGTATACTTGGCATACATTGTGAAAGTGAGGTGATGATGAACTAAGTTCAAGTTTTTCCTAAACCTGCTTAACCTTCTAAAGCAATGTGATCAGTGTACTACACAATAAGACATTAGAGATTCATCAAGTCCCTAGCATGATAGTTTAGAACATGACAAACAGCATAACAGTGAGTAACAGTGAGTAACAAGGCAAACTAACATTGAGCATAACAGTGATTAACAGTGAGTAAACTAACATAACATTGCAAACTAACATAACAACAAATGCAATTAAGAGTGAAAATGCAACTAACAGGGGCAATGAAAGTTAACAGGAGCATCAAAAACTAACAGTGCAATTTAACATTGGAATTAACCTAACCCAAATTGGGTGGAAACTTGGCTAGTCCAAGAACAAGTTTTAACATCTCATACACATCCCCTTTTATACCCAAATTAGCAAATTAGGGTTTACACCCATTTTCCCCAAATGTCCTCACTCAACAGTACAATTAGGGTTTAAATTATTACCCAAAATTTAGCTTCCAAACTCCAAAATTTGCTCGACCCATGCTTCTTGATGTTTCTCTGATGCTCTTCCTCTGCTCCTATTGTCCCCTAATTTCGAGTTATTTTACTCACCCCAAAACCTAGGGTTTCAGAGGTTGTGAGATGAAGAAAATAACTAGGCTAGGGATATGGGGGTGTTGTCGGTGAAGAGATAGTAGTGGCAGTGATGGAACTGGTGGTGGTGACGGAAGTGACAGCGGCAGAGAGGGGAGGTGGTGGAGTTGCAGAGCTCTGCAACTGTCGGGTGAAGGAGATGAAGGTTTGGGGCGATGGGTTGTTTGGGTGGATAATAGGATTCGGTGCTAGGGTGTGAAGCGGGAGCATCTGGTTCGATGTTTGGCGAGCTGAGCCGCTGGATATGGAGATGGTAGGTAGATCGGACGGCTAAGAGAGAAGCAGTTTGTAGCGACCGTTGGATGTGGAACACAACGAAGTCAACGGTGCTAGATTAGGTTAGGTGCTGTAGTGTTGGGCGGAATCATCGGGATTTGATGCACAGTGATGAGGTGACCGTTGGATGACAAGATGGATCAAATCTGACGGCTCTCATGGAAATGGGTATGGATAAAGGAAATGGATTTGGGTAAGGGTTTTGGGCCTTGGGTATGCCAAGCCCATATCTTCTTTAAGAACAATTCTTCCTTCTTGAGCCCATTCCTAGCTTTTTGGTCTTGCGCGCAACATTCTTCGCGGCTTCCTTGCGTAATTCCTCCCGGCTTTTCACTACTTTTCTGCTCTTTTTGCTCCGCACTTCATCCAGATTTTATTTGTTACCTAAAAATGCAAAGTTAAGTAAGAAAAATATTTATTCTTGAAAACAATGAAAATACAGAATATGGGATAAAATGTAGAATTAATGCACAAAAGATGAGTTAAATGCCAACAAAAATATATATAAATATGCACTATTTAGCACTCATCAGCGACCAACAAAACAATAGCGATGAACTTGAAAAAAAACTAGGAGCATACAAGAAAAGATGGTGCGAACAACTTCACAATGTCCTTTGGGCCTACCGAACTATAAGAAGGGCGGCCACGGGAGATACTTCATTCTTGCTAACCTACGGAGCCGAAGCGGTCATCCCAACGGAGATAATACTCTAACAACAAAAACGGAGGCATGGGAGAAGAAGCTAACAACGGAGCTAATGCTATAGAAGCTCGATGATCTTGAAGAAAGGCGGGAAGTGGCTTTGCAAAAGATGGTAAGCTATCAACGAAGTCTAGCTCGCGAATACAACAAACGGGTCATCCCTAGAAACTTTGTGGTCGAAGAATACATGTTGCGTCAGATACCACCATATCAAAGAAAAAAGGAATGAGGAAAGCTAGATCCGACGTGGACGGGCCCTACATAATACACGACATCGCTGGAAAAGGGTCATACTACCTAAGGACCCTCAAAGGTGAAGTATTGCAACACCCTTGGAATGCAATGTACCTAAAAAAGTACTACCCATAGGAGAATGATGATTACTCAGGAGAAGAAGGGAACGGGCAATAGCCCACCATGTTCTATCCCTGATCAAAGGTATTATGAACCTTACTAATCAATGAAAGAAACTTTTTGCTAAGAGAAAGTCAATTTTTGATTAGATACAAATTGGGTTAGAATAGACACCCTCCGTCAGGATTGACGATGAGACAAGGCAAAACATAACTGCGCATATGTCAATACTCGGATCCTCGGAGTGATATCTCCATTCATGAGGCAATAAGAAATGTAATATATCCCCTATAGAGATACCTTGTCGAAGTAAAGCAGCCTTCGCGCTGAACGCGTAGGGTTACAGGAAAACTATTGCCCACGTAGGAGCCTTTGCCACCACGGCACTTTCTGGCCAAAGGATACTTAGATAGGACGATGAATGTTCCACCCAAGGTTAAACATACCTTAGCACCCTGTGATGACTTGAATGTGCAATCATCTAGACACAATACGTCTACAAACAAAATATACATGCAATAACATAAGTACAGTAATAGTGTTACCAAAATATGACTAACATGTCTTAAAAGTTGCAGATAACAAAGGTTCAAATCATCACGAAGCATTTTTTCAAGGAAATGAGACGATACAAAGGCCCCTCAGCTGAGGGCATAGTACAACAAAGAGTTCAGTTAAGATAGACTGGACACGACATGATCAAGGATAAAGAAGACGAGTAAAGACAACTCCTTCGGCTTGGAGCTCAGCTTCTACAAAGGAAGCGTTGATGTTATCAATGGCAGAACGCTCATATTGTACCTTCATCCGAGAAGACTGAATCTCCAGATCCGAATCCGACCTCTGACGAAGCTCCATCACCTGAGCACTAAGCTGATCATTAGCTTGCTGAAGAGCCTCAGCCTTAAACTTAGCAGCAACATCAAATTTACGAGATATCTCCATCGAGGATATCTGTCCTTCGAGACGATTGATATTGCCATTTTCACCCACCAGTTGTTCCTGGAGACCTGCGATAACGAAGGGTCTAAGCAATAAGAAGAAGCGACAAAAAACATAAAGAATATTGCTGGAATATAAGGACCCTAAGCTACCTCATGCATGACTAAGGGATTCTTCTAAACTATGATGGGCCTTCGCAAGGTCCACCTCAGCGGCTTCGAGATCTTCCACAAGGGTATCACGTTCAGTTCGGAGATCATCAACATCAATTCGGAGCGAAGCACTCTCAGAAGATAAAACTTGGTAAACAATCTCTAACTCTTCCAACTTCCTAACTAAGGACGCATGGGACATGGAAGATGATGCAAATCCAGCCTCGACAAGTCTATTCTTAAGAGAATATACCTCAGAAGATAGAACGTTACGCTCTGCAGTAACCTTAGCTAATGAAGCACAAGCATCTTCGAAATCCGCATGATATTTCTTGCGGATGATTTCTTGGGCTGAGAGGCGTCTCTCAACTAAGTCAATATCCTCATTTTTCTTTAAAATGAGACTCTCCTTCCAATTAAGGGCTTCGTCATATTCTTTACGAAGCAAAGCCATCTGCTTCACTAAATCCGCTTTATGAGAAGATTCAAGGGAAAGTTGGGCCTCATTATGAACAATTACGTTCATCAACCTGTCATACTTCTTCTGATAATACCAAACATCGGAGTTTAACTTAGCTACTTGATCCCGAAGATATTTAAGCTCACTAGAGCTACCAGCTGGCAGGCGAAGGTTGTCTCAGGACTATGCCACCAAACAAGAACAAAAACAAAGCTAAGGGAAAGAAGACACGAACCTATGGCTTTGGAGGACTCAGCAGCCAGAGCGGAATCAACAGCTTTACGCCCGTCCTCAGCAACTCTAGCAACATTGTTAGCTCTCTCAAGAGCCAACAGACAAGCCTCCAAGGATTTCTGAGTCTTTCTCAGATCATCCTCCAACGAAGATACCCTAGCAATAGAAGAAGAATCACTGGACGAAGGTTGTTGTATGCTAATGAGGGCATATTCTTGACGAGCACGCTCCAATAGAGCACTCAAGTGAGTACACTTATCCCTATAAAACTTGAACAAGGTGCAGTCAATATCTATTTGCTTGCAAAGATGCAAAAAAAGGAGTATAAGAACAAACAAGAATCAAAACAATTTGTGAAGCGGTAAGGTAGGAATCACTTACTGAGAACGTTGTGAGACGAGGAAGGAAATCAGCATAGGTGTCCATGAAAGCCTCCATCTCTTAGATGCTACCCCTGTGTATTTCACCAAAGCTCCGGCTGGAGGGAAGGCAGTACGGGTCAAAGAATAGATCCTTAGCCGCACGATATTAAGCAGACTACACATCCAACTGCGAAGCTACCTCAAAAGAGCTATCCAGGCGATGACGATCAACCTCAGCATAAAAGGGACCCTTCGAATTCAGTAGAATGGCATCATCAGAACTACCAAGGCTCAAGTTCTCAGGCAGCTTACCCTTCTAGACTCAGCAACAACTCCATCAATCGCTTGAGAGCGAACATGGGGAACGACTACTGAGCCCTCACCACGACGAAGAGACGGCATGGTGGATGAGATGGGAACGGAAGAAAAAGATTGAGCACCACCTAAGTCCATATCACCAGCATAAGGAAGATTACTCAGTACGGTCCAATCTGGTGACGAAGGCGGAGGTCCAACATCTTTGCTAACAGGGGCAGTAGAAACAGATTGAGCGCTCCCTAACGAGGTTGGCATAACATTGAAGGAGAAGCTGGCCAGTGAAATCACAAACTTCTTCTTCGGCTGAGAGTCTGAGTTGCTAACTCTCACCATCAGGGTAACAACCTTAGCAAACGAACCACTTGATTGAAGCGAAGTAGCAGGAGACGAAGGAAGAATCTTGGAAGCTACAACAACAACTCCAGTAGTAGCCGAGACAACAGGCAATGCTTCTCTAGGGGCAGAAAAAGAGGGTACCTTTGGATACAAAGTAGTAGATGGAGCTTGCACACTAATAGGGTTAACAAATGGAGCATCACCACCATCTACGAGGTTTTCACCCTCCACTGAGCCAACACAGAAGACCGGGGTTCTCCTTGGAAAAATCTTCCTCAATATCATCCAAATGAGGGTTGAGGCCAGTATCCTCAATTTCCTCCATATCTTCATCATCCGGTACCTCCTCACCAGCATTGGGATCCTCATCCGATGCCTCAAGATCAATAACAACCTTCAACTTGCCCTTTCTCTTGGAGGACTGTGGAAAAACACACGCGTCAGCTAAGGATCAGGGGCAAGATACTAAGGAACCTACAAATACAAAGGTATGGCAATAATCCTTACCTCCGTAGGTGTTGGCGTAGCTGTTTCAACCTTTCTTTTCCTAGTCCTGGTGGCTATGGAGTTACCAGCAGAGCCCGGAGCAGTTACATCAGAAGAAGCAGGGGCAGACTACAGAAGAAAGTCATTAGAATATTAAAAAAAGATATTAAAGAAAAATCCTTCAAACAGAAACGAAAACGAAGGTTACCTCATGAGAAGCAGCAGGGTTGAAAACCCAAGGCTGATATCCATCATACTTCTCAGGCAAGGAGAAAGCTACACGAGGGACGTTGGGATCAACGGTAATAAAACCATAGGCCCAAGGACCCACCACACGAAGAGGAGTACGAGCCCAGCGATCATCATGATCAAGATGGATGCGATCAGACTTCGTAAAATGTAGACTAGCAGAATAAGGGATAACAGTCAAACCAGTCTTATCGATCTCCTCCAACAGATGAAGGTTGTTACCTTCCCTGATTTGCTTAGCAGTAACATGGATACGACGAGGGCCAACACTCCAAGGAAGAAGATTACTCTTCTAAATAACATCAGCATACGTAGCATTGAAGTTGGCAGGGGTATAATCCTCATGCTTAGACCTTCCATCAGCGAAGGGGTCATAAGACTTCAAAGTGGTCTTTCCCTTACTACGGTACCAGCTCTCACGAAGGGCACGCCAGTAGTTACCAGTATACTGCATAACTCCTCGGACCTGAGTCTTGTTCACTGGGTCATCCCTGGTAGAAAAAACGTCATAGTAGAAGGGATCCTTTCTACTAAACAAAGGGAGGAGCATACCTGCGGACAGCTGGCCAACACTAATCAGAAGGTTGTTCTCATCATAAGGAAATCTCTGGATTAGGGACTCAGTAAGAACATCAGGGTCGTTAACAAAGGAAATCTCAAACTTATTAAGGCGAAAAGATTTGGTGATCTCAGCTAAAGATAAGTGAGAATATCTATCCTTGTCACGCATCTTAATCCTATGAATCTTATAGTGAGGAGAAGGAAGTGGAAGATCCTCAACAACAACTTCTTCTGCCTCAGGGTCCGCAACGATCTCAGGGACCATAACCATCTCAGTACCAGCAGGTATCTCAGTATCCTCAAGAAGAGGAGACGACGTAGCATCAGGATGATCCATCCGTGGAGGTGGATCAGTAGATGAAGAGGTTCTTTGTCCCTTACGCGTAGACTTCTTCGGAAGTCTCATAGTTCCTAAGACCAACAGGAAGAACCTCCCATCGGCAATGGCGAACTGAAAATCACAGTCAAACTCAAAAGCAAATTGGGAGCAAAAATAAGCATACTTTGGGCATGGGTTTAACTAAACCAGCCAGGGGAAGAAATTTAAACCCACCATAAGACAAAATCAAAGGTTATTCATCACCATAAGAAAAATTGCAGGCGAAGAACAATCATGGCAAAATCAACACCAAAATACGAAATGGGAGCAAACCCAAGATTCTCATACAACATGAACGAGTAAAAGAGAATTAAAATTCACACATGCAAGTACAGCAACATTCTCCAACAAATCGAAGAAGGGAAGACATAATTAAGCATGGAGAAGTACGAAAAGCAACAACAAAAGGCAAAGTCACTTACTTATATATGATGATCGAGTATTGAACCACAAAGCTTTGGCAAATCGAAGGAAAGATCAGCAGTTGATGGTGGAATAAAATCTTTGTGAAAGAGGCAGAGAGCGACAATTAGAGAGGAAGAAAATGAGTTAATGAAAATTCCCCCTCTTTATTATCTTCTTATAGGCGGTTGAAGAATCCAAAAATTTGGACGTCTCGAAATTCAAGGGAAAGTTATTGCATGAAAGGACATATATGAACCACCCAATCGGTACGTGCAAAAATGGCGGCGTTACGGGAGTTTTCTTCCAATCCTACCAAACGGTAGAATATGAAAGAAAAGGGGCAAACTGTGAATACCAATATCCTGCGGAGCACGTGTCACAACCGTAGTGGCCGCATACAAGATAACCGTGTAGCCCTTGCTATACAGAGGAATCCAGGTGACAGAGGATACCTTTGTAGATATAATTTATCTAGTCCCAAGAAAGGATGCCTCGACGGCTAAGATGAAAGAAGTAAAAGCCTAGTCTATGGGGAGGCATCTAGCGAAGGGACGGAGGTAGTTTACATATCCAATCAGCATTAAATGCACAAGTCTCTTATCCAGACGCATAATCAAAGCACGTGGAGAGAGATGATGTGGCGGAACCAGATTGGCAGAGGCTGGCGGTGAACGAAGGTACAATCTGTACTAAGGTTGGGAAGTTCCCGAAGGAACGTGGGTCAGCTGAGGTGGCAGAGTTCGACTGGAGAAAGCACGCGGTGAACGAAGGTACCATCTGTACGAAAGGTATATCAGGAAGCGATGGACCCAGAGGCAGCAAAGATATACTAGGAGCAGAAGGGGCTATAAATACCAAGCCTCACCAACAAACTAAGGACATTCAATTCTTAGAAGAAGATCCAGTCTTAAGCTTATACCTCTTTAATGTTTAGAACTTAAGTAATGACTTCAACTTGAGTTCTCTCTATTACTTTGGGAAGCATTTAAGATCTTTTATAACCACTACAACTTAATATAAACAAATCACTCATTACCCGTGGACGTAGAAAAAAGTCGAACCACGTAATATCTTGTGTCTCATGATAACTTAGTAGCATTTACTTTACATTAGTGTTCTTTGTTATTATTGTGATCTTCGATATCTTTTATTACTTAGCATCATCAGTTCAATTGAGGCATCGATACTTCTATTATCTGATTCTCCGAACTGTATACATTACGTAAATTACAAGAAAACAAGTAGTCACACCATGATTTCCCAGGGATGGAACTTCCCTGAATGAAGATTTGCCAAGTGAATTTACCTATAGACAAACTAAATTATTATTTATGGAATTTTTTTATTCAGGAAAGCGGGCTATTCATTATAGGCCTATATACCGGTTTACTCCAACACTAGGGGGAATAATGGGCGAATAGATGCGGATTAGGAGTCACCTGCGTTCAATCCATCAAAGTTGTGGATTTAGAAAATCCAACCATGTCCGACCCATTTAACCGCGGATTTGTTGATCCTGACCGGATACGGATTAACCACAGTTTAGTCAAAAACACACAAAGAAAAAAAAAACACGAGAAATACAGACACAAACTCGCTGTGAGTTATAGCTTGGCCATCTCGGTAAAAGTATAAACCCCATTCATAGCCACCAAGGCTGGATGCTGAACTTTTGATAAATTTACCAACTCACATTCCTTTAGCCAGGGAATACCCTTTAATCACATACCCATAAGAACCATTCACAGTCTCATTTATCGATTTCCACGATCTATAGAGAATACTAGACTTCATATATTTTGGCCTTGTTGCTGCACTACCCATTGTTCTCTAGATATTGAAAATGTAAAGTTGAACTTAACACCATTTTATTGTTTCAAACCTCTTTTGGGAGATGAGAATTACTACCTTCGAACTGCAAAGTACAGATTTGAGAATCCCATCCGTGACCGGTCGATAAATATTACAGATTGAATTTTATCTGTAATTTTACGGATAAATACGGATAAAAATCGCATTTACGGATTTTTTGCTCACCCCCGACCAAAAACACTAAATGAACAGCAAATTTCACTGAATGGTAATGAGCAAATAAATGAAAAAGTGAACACTATCAACTGTCATGGAGTTTGGTGTAAATTAGCTCAAAGATCAATTCTATATGATTTTCAATACAAATTCCAACATCTACTTTTATTCTTTCCTTTTCCTTCTTGAAGCTATCTTACATATTTTTTCTAATTTTTGAACAAATTCTAACTGTATTTCTTTCTTTCTTTCATATAACCCATTTTCCTTTTCCTTCTTTCTATTTGGTTTCCGAATTCGCGAGAGAAGGAAAATTAGGACCGGATAGTCTATCTACCTACCTTTAAAAATGCTTTGTTAAATCTACAGTCTATACGCTACTTTCAAGGAAGAATTCTAATTTCCATGGAAGATAGTTTATGAGATTCAAAATCCACTAAAACCCTAACATTCTGGTTTCAAGAAAACAAGAGTATTCAATGAAATCCAATAACATAAGCTATTACCACCTTACTTATCATTCATCATTTCGTGAAGATTATCGTTCGTCTTCTTCAACCGATTTGGTAGTTTCTCTTTCCCTCTGTTTATCTTCGTTTTCTAGGGTTTTTAGCAGCAAATATCTGCTCCATTTTTGTTTTTTTTAGGCTATTATTTTGTGATTATGCTATGTTGAATTGATTTCTGCTCTAAATTTCCCTTGTATTCAGAATTTTGCTCTAATTTTATGCTTCAAATATGAAGTAAACATATTGATTGGGGATTTTTGTGTGTTTTAGTAATCAAAGGGGGTTTTACCCGTCGAAAATCCATTGTCAACCATGATGTATGTGTTCTAGTTTTTGACACTAAATGACTAGTGTGTTGTTTGGAGTCCAATTGTTGGGATTCATCCACCACAAATACAATTTATGGATGCGTAGGTAATCCTTTAGATTTCACCCTGCCACAGGACTAAGAGGTCTCAGTTTGGGAAGAAATGATGAAGTTTTCTCAAAGATCTCTCTGGATCTGAGAAAAAATTTAAAATCAAGTTCATTCTCAAATCGCTTCCCAGTATTACAAAGCGCATAATTCGACCTAGGAGTATTATATCCATCTAGTTTACATACTTTAGCATTGTTTTAGAGTTTGTTGCTAAGCTAGCTGATTCTAATATTTCCAGTGGCTACGGCTTTTGTTTGAGACCCAGCTACTTTCAAAAAGAGGTTGGCTATTGCCTAAACTAGGCTATAGTGTTTGATTAAGTCTCTTAGACTGAGAATTAAACACCCTAACTTTGATAATAATGAACTTTTTTACTGGAAATTGTAGGTCATAGCACTACAAAAAAACGTAAAATATATGAGGTTCGTTCTCAATGCCAAGCATGCTTTATGGTGTTTTTAAGATGTTTGAAGTTCAATCCGATAGTAGATTTTACTGTATAAATGATGTTTGTTTTGAAAGGGCTGTGCTTATAGACGGTCCGGTGCTGATTAGATATCTCCCCCATCAGCACCTAAAGTTTTCATAAGCTAGAGTTTATGTACCCACCTTGTCTTTCTAACTTCCCTTGGATTTGATAGGGAAGAAACACAACTTGGCTTACATTCCGTCTAATATGAGCATTTAGTACCCTAACTCCGATGATCTTAGACTTTCACATTCCTAAAATTCCAAATATCAATAATAAAGCTGAGTCTTCAGGTTGCAGTGAAGCTTTTGTAATTGACAGAAAGAGAGTCGCCGAAAACTCACTTTTTCCTGCACATATCCCAATGCTAGAAGGGTTGTCCAAACCATTAGATCTTCTCTCGAGATTTTTTTGCGGTGGGTTTACGTTCACAACTGAAAAAAATCCCGAGATTTTTACCGAGAGAAGATCCAATAGTAATAGATGCAGTCCCTCTATCATTGGGATAGGTGCTGGAGAAGTGGGTTACCCGATCTCTCTTGGAATATTTTTCTGGGATACAAAACATTTCTGAATGATTATACTTCTGAAAAACATAAATGAATCAATGAACTGCTAAGAGATTACACACCAATTCTGCTACCATGCAGGTTAGACTCTAATACTCTACTATAACATGTCCCCAAAATCCTTGTTCTTGTCATGTTTATCATTGAGAATGATATGACTAGCAATTGAAGGAGGGTTTAGCTCCTAGCAATGTTCGCGAGAGCATCAGCTACTCCGTTTTGGACATGATGTGGGTGGGTTCTAAATTTGGACGTCTCCCACAAAACCAATATTTAGATAGTGAATTATTTACAGGACTAACCCTAATATGTCATGCTCAATGTTTACAGTCTTACACTGGGTTTTTTTTTGGGCTGTTTAGAACAAGTTCTGTTTTGATTGATTGTTGTTTTGAACTAGGTCAGTTCTGTTAATTTGTAGATATGGTGCAAGATTCTGTTAACCACAGCTAGTTTTTTTTTTTTTTTTTGGTTACTGCAGTTTTATTGCGCGCATGTGCTTGAGCCTGGTGTTGTTCTTTTTATTTCTTCATGTCTTTTTGTGCAAAATTATTGTTTGATTCTGGATCTGAGGAGTTTTAGATTTTTGCGTTGCCGATTTCTTATGAGTGGTTAGTGATCTGAGTGTATTCCAGTTGTGTTAGCTTGTCAATGCTCACGTCTGCAGCATTTGGGATCTCACAATTTGTTAAATGGTGCAAGGCTTAGTCAAGTGTTAAAGCTTAGTACAGTGTTTGACACCCTAGTATGTACCCTGCACTTTTTTATTGTTTCATCATAGATTCCTTCATGATTTGCATAACAATAATTCGAGATGTCTCGAGGAAATCCCGACTTTTCTCCCGAATCTCAAAGCTTCATTGGACCCGTCACCCGTAAAGCGGCCCTGGGGGTGCAGGGCCTACAAAACTACGAGAGTCGGGAGAAACCTCGGGGTTTCTCCCCATTACGTCTAGCATCACTGTTTGCATAATTTGAGTTTTTCTTTGCTCAACTCGTCTAACCAGATGATAAACAGGCCTAGAAATGCAAGGCAAAATTCCAGAACTTCCCCTCAAGAATAATATGGGTTCTTGGTGTCTCTAGATTTTGTGGAGTCCAATAGATGTCATTCATCCACCACAAATCCAATTTTTGGGGCAATCCAATTTTACACTACAGCAGAACTAACAAAGCTCAATTTGAGAAGAAATGAATGAAATTTTCTCAAAGATCTTGCTGGATCCGAGATTAGACCTCAAATCATTTTCATTCTCAAAACTCTGCCAAGTATTGCAAATCTTATCCTTGGATCGTGAAGTATATCCAGCTAGTTTATATATTCCAGTCACTGTTTTAGAAGTGCATTTGTTGCTAAGCTAGCTAAATGTTGCTAGACAAGTATGGCTTTTGTTTGAGGTCCACTATTTTCGAAAAGGGTGTCATTGCCAAAATTAGGCTATATTGTTTGAGTAGAGTCAATAGACGAGAGTTGGGGCTCAATGCGAAGCATAACTTTCTAGTGGATTTTACTGAATAAATGAATGTTTGTTATGAAATGGCTGTGCTCATTGTGCTGATTAGATGTCTCTCCCATCAGCACCTAGCTCTTTCATAAGCTAGAGTTTATGTAGCCGCCTTGTCTTTCAAACTTCCCTTGGATTTGATAGGGAAGAAACACAACTTGGCTTACATTCCGTCTAGTATGAGCCTATAGTGCAGTGAAGCTTTTACAATTGAATGGAATTGTATCCTATCATATTTCCACTCTGGCTTATGCCCGAGGAGAACTAGGGGAGGAATTAAATGTGTTGTTGGGTGTTGGGAAGGTCTGTTATATCATGTAAGGTGTTTCAGTAGCTCAGAACACAAAACCATGAGAATCAGTGGCAGGTGGAGCCAGCTTATGTCATGGGGTTAATTTCTCCCGAAGGCTGCTGCCTCTCGAGGTCTATTTAATCTTTCTAAGGCTTGATTTTTTGGTCCATATATGTACCCCTAATTCAAGGGAATATATATGAACAAAGAAGGGAACTAGCTTTAGAAGGTCAAAATAGGCTTTGCGAGCCAGTGCCGAAGGAATTAGTTGCTTGTGGCCTATGCTGGCTCTGCCACGGGTTCAATTGGTTTTGAGCTTAGTAGTAAAAACAGTCATTTAAAATCATTTACTGTAAATCTTATGATTTTTTGGTATCCTTGGGTTTAGGCAGTTATCTCTTATGTATCAGTCTGAAGTTCTGTGGTTATACATATCAAAAATTTCTTTTTGTAAAATACTGACCAGGATTCTATCAAACCCGGAAAACCATACTAAATCGGAAATATCTGCATAGTTCAGCTATGCAAGTTTGAGGAGTTGTGTAGTTCAGATGCGATAGTGGATTTTATGTATCATGTTTTTGATCTGGGCAGGAAGTTTATTGTTTGATGTGCTGGACAATCACCAGGACAAAGTTCCTTCAGATAACACTAGTTTACAAAGTTCCTTCAGATAACTTCATCATTCATGTCAAGAAACTATCTCATTTACCAAAGTCCCCGTAACAACAGGTTTGTTTCTGCTCTACAATACACACAAAGGATTTGTTAGATCCCGTTAAAGATTGAAGTTTTTCAACGGCCACCTAGAGAAATTTTGTAATACCTTTTCGGGACGTGGCTTTAAGTTGGCTGTGAAAGTCATGGCTCAATTGGGCATTGTCTTTCACAACCAATTAAAAATCACGTCTTAAAAGAGTTGTACATGATTTTTCTCGGTGGGTGTAGAAAGACAATAATCTTTCGGTTCCACTGCTATCACCATTACATATGTACCTTGCATTTTTGTAACATGTTTTCCCCATAGATTCGATCATGATTTGCATGATATGAGTTTTTCTTAGCTCAACTCTCCTATCCAGAGGAATAACAGGCCTAGCCGCCTAGAAATGCATGACTTGCTTTTGAAGGAACTAAATGAGGAGAGGCAGTTGGCACGATCTTAAGATGAAGAGAATATTCAATAGCTCTTTTGGTGCTACCTTCCTCACTGATACTGGTCAGGAATCTGCTTTTGCCTACAACTTTCATCAATATGCTGATGTTTATACCAGTAAACTGGAGAACTTTATGTGTATCCGCCAGAAGCATGGCCTCATGTTCCTTTCGACGTGAAGATCATGCCACATCATGTGAAGGTAAATCTTTTTACCAGTTCAATGTGTGTTTTTGAATTAGTGGTAATTGGTGAAGCAAGATTGTATTCTAGGTTAACGAACTGAAGGTATATTGCTCTGAAATTACACTCATAGCAGGTCAGATGTTTTTTGTTTTTGTTTTGAGATCTCTAATGTGAAAAGGGTATAGAATCTGAAGTGCGCCAGACCGTAGTATGGCTACTTGTCTCTGACTATGATTTGAGAAACCACAAATTGACCTTAATATGACTAGTGTTTATGATTTATGAAACCAAAACAACCAAGTAACGTGATTTTCGACTCCATTGTTTGAGACTCGATGACTATCAAAAGGGAGCTAATTTTTAGTTTCGCATGGATGAATCAGAGTTTTATAATATGGGATTAGTGTTTCTCGAATTTGTAATTCTTTAGTTTTTATTTGAATACCTGTTCCTTTAGAACCTGATGGCCACCTCTCATGTCTACTTTTCTTGTCCAAGAAATTAGTGATGTTTTACTTTATTTGTTTTCTGGTTTTTAAACCCCAGCTTCATTAGGAAAATTCCAAACTGAGATCATGATATCAGAATCTAGACTTCATAAGCTTGCGCAATTCTACAATTTTCTGTAATTTACAAATCAAACTCTTAACTTTATTAAGTACAGTTATTCTCTGGTTTTAACTCTTTAATCTCTTGTAGGTTCCATCGAATTTGTTCAAGGACCTGAGAGTATATTGACATCCATTTTAAGTCAGTTCACTCTGTCAGAGGAGCCGATGAGAATCCTCGCATTCTTTAGCTTTTAGCATTTTTGGTTGGAAAAATGAAGCAGGGAGATTCGTCTGCATTTCATGATCCAAAGTCCCCCGTGGTTCCTGGTAAACCATGGCCTACTCTAAATCATTGGAATATACAAGGTGAGTCTTATCTTTTTCTGATCGATACAACAAGTTTTTATTATAGAGATTGAAATAAGAGAGTACATAGGATTTAGGGGGATCCAAAAGGATGCAACACCCAGGAAAAGAATATGAGAATACAAAAGATACAGCTTGCAACACCACAAACTTGAGGAAAGCCTCAGATTTCCAAAAATTAAGAGGAAGAACTAGTACCACTTCATGAATGACTAGTACCACTTCTTGAATGTTCTCTCTTGATAGCTACAAATTTGGCTTCTAAAACATAGTACTCCGGTAGCTTTGGATGGATATGACTGCAAGGAGAGGAAGAACTGGTACTACTTCTTGAATGTTCTCTCTTAATAGCAGCGAATCTGGCCTCTAAATCATCGTACTCTGGCAGATTTGGATGGACATGGCTGCAAGAAGGGGAAGAACCGGTGTTTGAAGTGCTATGCCGCTGATGGGACTGAAGTGAGACTGACCTTATAAACTGATCCATTGGTGTTTCTTTCGTCTTCTGAGGTGGTGGCAGCATCATGGACCTCTGTACAATTTTCTTCTTCAATGGATTTGTTTCGCCGGTGCAAGATTCACGAGATGAAGCGTAGTTTTCTTGAAAGTGGTCTCCCGTTTCCAAAAAGCGAAGTTCCTCTGGAGATATCTCTTCAGTGTTGTTAAATAAATAGCTTTCTTCACCATGCCGTGAATCATCATAATAAAAGGCATATCCATTTTCTTTAGCTATTTCTTTTATCAATCTGAATTTGACATTGTCAGATATTGACTTGGCTGAGAGTTTTCTGATTAACGAAGGGCTCACGAGATTTCCAGGGAGCAATTCCACTGCAGCAATTTCAAACGTATGCCCATACTGGTCACCAAACAGCTTACGTAGCTTAAGCAGCTCAGGCAGATCACCACCACATCTTGCAGAAGCATATATCAAACTTGATGCTGCTTCATTAATGTCATTCCGGAAGTCCCTGTTTTGCCAAATGTATGGTAAGTTGATCATAATGAATTCACAGAAATTGTCAAGTAGCTCGTAAACATCCACTGTACCCTGGTCCTCGTAAAGCTTCTCAGCTCGGTCGAAGGCTCTTTGGTTTTGACCATTCTCTAGAAGCGGAAGATTGTCTTCACGCGACTGTCTTATCATCAAATTGCGCTTGTTCTTCATTAACTTTAATCGACATTGAAGTCGTTTTATCACTGTCTTGCACTTGGAAGCTTTGCTCCGTCCAAAGAAAATTGAAAATAAGCTGTTCATGTTATTTAATTCTTTTTACAAATTGTTTTTTTTTTTTCTCTTACGAGGAATTATGAGGACTTACATGGGTAAGGAAGATTATATATATATATATATAGCTTCAACAATTTCTAGAACTACCACGATATGAAAAAGGAAACAACTTCTAAATACAAACATTCATATATGTGAAAAAGGAAACTAATTCTAATTTCTAATTACAAAATATAGATAGCCACGTGGCCTACAGTTTCCTGAACCCGGATTTTCTTAAAAATTTGCCCGTTATACACCAGAGATCGTTTTGGTGACCTAAACTCTTTTGCAGCAAAATCCGCAGCGAGCCAAATCCCCGTATGCAAAAAGGTTTCAAATTTTAGGGTTTTGAAAGATTTTGAAATCGTGCATATTTTTCTCCTCAGTTTCAAAAATAAAATAAAAATTCTTCTCCTCTCCAACGTCTTCTCTTGGTAGTAATAACATACACAGGATCGTCAAGCAAAGACTTCTCTTGGCAGTAATAACATACACATGATCGTCAAGCAAAGAGAGAATCGAAAGTCTAAGGTATGAATTTTTATCTTAATTCGATTGATGAATCTGGTAGAAATCATTTGGTGAAGAAGGTTATAGCTATAGAAATAATCCTAGAAATCATCTCTAGAGTACCGGTTGGGGAAGTTTTTGAAAGCAAGCTTGTATGTAAAACTTGGTTAGGTGTGTCTAAGATGCATGAGTTTGGCAAAAAAAAACATCTACAGATTCAGTTACCTCGATTTCTCCATTTTGGTTGTAGTCGCATAAAACCACACAACTACATCCAACGATCTCAAACACTCATTCAAACAAGATAAAACAATATGAAGCTAACATGAACACAAGATATACGTGATTCGGTATGATTACCTACGTCCACGGGGTGAAAGGGATGATTCTTATTACTTCAAGCACAATGTTACAAGTGATGAATTTCTCTCCACAATGGTTTATCTCCTTATAACACTCTAAGTTGTTTCTCTCTCCCTTTTACAACTTGCCTTTAACTCTTGACAACTCTGTCTATTTATAAACTAGATGTTGATACATCAAAATTACAGTGTGAGTCATGATACATCTTACTTGATGTCCTAGTCGGGCCATTTTTACTATTAACCCGATATGTCGGCTAGGATGGGGTAGTCTTGGTTCCCGATAGTCTATCAGCCGAGATTACTTCTGGAGATTAGATGGCCCGATATCGTCCTTTAACTTCTCGACTGGCTGTTTCTGACTTTATCCTCTTCCTTGACCGAGCATCCAGCTATCTTGTCAGGGCTTGCGTCCAACAGCTTCTTTCCTGTCACGTCCGAGCCACGTGATGCCTCTTTCTTCGTTCCTTGGGGAGTTATCCAGTGCTTTATTCACCCTTGGTATTGGTACGACACTTTCTAGAATCCTTCCACCTGTCTCTGTGGATTATTTACATCTACATTTATGCCCTTTCTTTCGCTAGTGTTATTGGCACGAGTGGAAGAAACCACTTCGACTTCCACATCCTCAACCATGCCGGGTTTCTCGCCATGCAGTTCCCCACTTTCTTCACCTTTATGACCGGTAACCGTCTCTCTCAGTCGTGGATGTCGTTGTTATAAATTCGACAGATAAACCCTATAGGTCTTTACTTATTCATTTAGAAACAGAAACCCCTCCTCTGCTCCTGCTGTTCTTCTTCCCCAACCATTTTTTTAGACGACATTCACACGAGTCGTACCCGTTAATCTTTTCTTCCTATGTTCTGTTGCTGCTGCCCGTTCGTCATTTCCGTTACTTGGTTCTTTACGTCTCTCAACTTTCTTTCGCTCATGGGTGTTGATTCTATTTCCTTCTCTGATTTCTTCATGACTTCTCCGACTCCTTCCATAACTGAAAAAAGGTGCGTGGGTGATGTTTTTTCCGATATTGGTGTCGTTTCTCTCGATTCTCTATTTTTGATCGATAGTCCCTCCCATCATGATTATCATGCGATTAGTTCCATCTTTCCTGATAACTCTCCTCACTTTCTGTGTAGGACTGATAAAAGAGCTGTAAAGGACCTGACTGATGAGCAGTTCATCACTCAATTGAAGAATGATTTTGATCTTCATGATTATGATGTCACCCTTTTGTCGGGTCAGAAAGGTGTCTTGAAGCTAGACGATGTCAAGAAAATCGCGTAGTCTCCCGAGGCGGTTATTATTATCAAGGGACAGCTGGAACTCGAGCTCTGTTTTCCACTGTATGATCCTAGCCGTCCCTTCTACTATGAAGTTCTCTCGCAGATCCAACCTTCTCGAGCTCTGCTCCAATGGAATGGAAATACTTTCCGCCTTATGAATGAATGGAAGAGGCAAGGTAGAGGTGAGTGTTCTCCGACTACCTGGTGGACTTATGACCTGCTGATGCCGCCGGTTACACTTCTGCCAGCTTTGTTGGTTATTACAAGAGTGGTACTGCTACAAATGGTGGTCTTGCTGGTTTCGCTGCTAGCCCTCATCGCCTGAAAATCCTTCCTGATGTTAAGAGGTTGATGTTGGATGAAGATCCCGAGAAGGGGCAGAACTCTAACAAGAATGCCCGCCATACTAGTGATGTTGCTTGGGATAAGTTTCCACTTGTGGTTCGTGGTCGTGTTCTGAGTGGGAACTTTCCTCCTCCGTCGTTTCCTGCCGAGCCCTATCAATTTTGGGTAGTGAATGTTGATCGGGTAGGCTATCTTTGTTTAATTTTGTTTAGTTTTCCATTTAGTTGGCTCGGGGTGTTGATTGGATTTTGTTTGTTGTAGTCTTGAGTCCCAAAGTGATCACGATAAACCTCTTGTTACTCGGAAGAGGGGTTCTAGCACAAAGATCGAGGAGGAGCAAGGGAAGGTAACAAACATACTGTTTTAATCCTAAGTACATGTACTTGCCCCTGTTTTTTTCCTTCACTGGGTCTGACGCTGAGTCTTGTGTAGAAACCTAGGGTCGATGAGGGAAATTCTGGAGGATCTTCCGCCCGAGATGGTGAGGATTTCGACGATCGGCTCCCTTTATCTCATTTTCTGAGGAAGTTACCGATGAAATATTCTGGTGTTTCGTCTACGATTGTAGGTGGTAAGTTTGATAAGAAGGGTAAGGAGTCTCGGGTTGAGGAGCAGGTCCCAAGGCGGAATCCACCTCGGGGGTCGGGGGATAAGGGTGTTACTTTTACTGACTCTAACATCATTATTGATATTCCTGACAACGAGGATGATGAGGACATATTTGGTGATGACTCTTTTGGCGATGACGAAACCGAGAAAGACACCGATATTCCCGTCGATGGTGGCGGTTCTTTTCTTGAGACAGGGAAGCGGGGACCAACTGAGACCCCTGTGCTTGACAAGGGTGTTATGCCTGAGAATGAAGTGATGAAAAAGATTCCCCAGACCTCCTCTACTCCGACATCGGGTTTCCAGACCTCGTTCATTTTCTCGGGTTTGGTATGCAACTCGCTCGGGGCTCTGAATTCTGTAGACTTTGGTTCTTATACTGTTGATCAGAAGATTGTTGTCGTGCCCCATTATGGCGATGTCAAAGACACCTTTGACGCTATGGTAAGTAACTTTGCTTATGTTTGTGTTTTCTAAGTCGGGCTTCAACATTAAGAATTGTCTCGGGTAATGATTGTTTTAAGTTGCAAACCGAGCAATGTTGGAGGCTGCGCTTCGTCGTAAGCAAGTTGAGGCTATGGAGACTCTTCAGCTTCAGTTGCAGTAAGAGAGGGAACGGACTCGTGGGTTGGATATCCAGCTCGCCAATGCTCAAGGTAAGATGGCGAGACCCTGTTATTGTTGATTGAGTTCATCGTGTCAATATCCCGAGTATAGTGTCATCTTTCTAGCCGAGATATCTAGTATAGATCTAGACACGTCCTCGGAGTTCCGCCTTATGAAGAAGAAGTTAAATATCGAGAAAGGTCATGTAGAAAATCTTCTGCAACGAATAATTAATAAAGACGAAGACCGTTAGGAGACTGAAATAGAGCGTCTGGAAGATGAAAACCTGCGACATCAAAGGTTTGAATATGTGCCCGAGGAGATGGACAATCTTCGAATTAGCTTAGGTCGAGCTCAAAAAAATTTTGCCGATAAGGGACTATTGGCCGACACATTAGAGGGTCAGAATCCTTCCTTGAGGATTCAAAATAGGGATTTGCATGTGGATCGACAACGGATTTTGCGAGAAAATGATGAAGCCGAGAGGTCTAATCTGGAGCTACGCGAGAGAGCCAGGAACTTTGAAAAGGTGTCTCAAGAATTGGAGTGGACATAAGCTCAGTTTTCGGCTCTTCACGGCTAAGTGTTCAGTAAAAGAATGCGGCTGAAAATTTCATGCAGCTTCTATTGATGAAAGGAATGAAATACTTCAGGTAGGTACTCTGTGTTCTGTGATCTTATGCTTTGTTAGCATATGTTATTTTTTGTTACAGTATGTGTAACTTTGGGTTACACATGATATTTTTTGCACCACATTGGTTTTTGGTTTGTTTGTTTATATTTTGTATGAACCTCTTCAGGTCAGGGCTTATAACCCTGAGCACATTTGTGGTGCTGGTGGGCGCAACTTGAATCAAAAATACTCAACCAGCTTCACGTCTAGTTTGATTGAGGAAGAAGTTCGGAAATATCCTCACAAGAAGCCAAGGAAAATTGCAGATGATTTCCAGACCAACTATGGAATTACCATGGAGTATTATCAGGCCTATAATGGTAGGAAAAAGGTTTATTAGACCATTTATGGTGATGATGTGAAGTCATACTCGCACTTGGTATGGTATATTAATGCTATAATGGAAACAAACTCTGGTAGTGTGATTGATTTTGAATATGATCCTGCGAAGAAACGGTTCCAACGTATTTTCATCTCCTTTGCTGCATGCATCAAAGGGTACCGGTTTTGTCGGCCAATGATATACTTGGATGCTACTTTCCTTACTGGTAGATTCATAGGTTGCTTGATGGCAGCTACTGGGATCAATGGTGGTAAAGGTATGCTACTTTTTACTCCGTGAAAAACTGTAACTGACAAATAACTTTATACTACATAGTTGGTTAGGATGTGTAACTTGTATTTACACTTTGTTTTTTGTTTTTGTGCAACTTATTATTTTTTCATTTCTGCACACTTGTAGGATTTTTCCCACTTGCTATGGCACTAGTAGGTTCTGAGAATAACGACAACTGGGAGTGGTTTTTAAGGAATTTGACTCAAGTTGTTGGTAATGGGAGGCCAATCACCTTACTTTCGGATCTCCATGAATGTCAGGATTGCTTCAACCAAGTATCGTCTTCGCACTGGTTTGAACATGGTTGTAACACACAATGAGCATTCTATAATGAACTGACGTCTAAGCTTTCCAAGCTCGAGGATGAGTTGGCTAAATCTGTGGAGTCGCTGAAAGTAGTGTTGCCTACCCTTTCAGGTCTCTTGGAAGCATCTCGGAGTCGTTCTAGGAGCGATACATTTTTTTGTTGTTGTGTTACTTTGTCGTGCTTACTTCTGTACTTACATGTTGTTGTTGTGAATTGCAGCTGAACAGGGCCGGGTTCGGGATCTAGAGCAGGAAGTCGCGCATCTAAAGAAGAGTGAAGCCGATTTGAAAGCCAGCGAAGCTCTTCTGAATGGGAAGGTTGTCACCGCTGAAGCCGCTTCTCAGCAGTTATCTCAACAAATCAACAACGAGAGAGCTTCTCACCAGGCCGAACTTGCCGATCGAATTACTTCCGGTATAAAAGAGTATGTTGATAAGAAGCGGGCAGAGGTAGCTGCTAGGAAAGGAGGATCCGGGTCCGTGTCGTCCAAGGAATAGATAGATCTTTTGTAGTGATGTGTCACTATATCGCCCTTTGTCTTGGGTTGTAATTCTTCGAACACCTAACTCTTTCTTGAGATATTTGCTCGTGGGGTGATGCGTCGCCATATGATCGACTGTTTTTCTTTGACCTTTTTACTTGTTTATTTAAACTCCTTACTTTGTTGCTTGTTTATTCGGTAGTTTGCACCTGTATGTTATGTAGTGTAAAATAGTACCCAAAAAAAACCATTTATGACGAACACACTCAACAGGGAGGGTCACCGGGCCCGATGCCATGTCCCGATTGAGGTATCTCATCATTATCTTTCAGATTTAGTGGAAGGGTATGAAGTCTTCCCTAGATGCTATGTCCCGATGGTCCCGAGTTGGTTATCGATCAACCATCTCGGGAAAGTGGTCACGGCCGCTTGCAATGGTGCAACCTTTCATATGTAAGTAGGTTACCTGGTTGAGAAGAATTCGTTTCTTGAAAACCTTTGGTAGCTGTTTTCCAACCACCAGAACCCTTAGGATACCTTGGCACTTACACCCTGCCACTGCCCCGAGTTCGAATATCCCATCGACTATAAGTCACCTCGGCACTTGCCCACTGCCACTGCTCCGAGTACGAATGACCATTCGAGTGTAAGTCACCTCGGCACTTGCCCACTGCCATTTCCCCGAGTTTGAATGATCATTAGCCGCTCATGTCATTTTCTCTACCCCTCATGGTTTTAAAGGAATCAAATGACAAGTTTTCATACCTGTTGTCGCGCACCACTTCAAGGGTGATAAAGCTTCAAGTGTCGAGCGTTCCACGGCCTTGGCTCGGGTGTTCCGTCTGGTTTCAGTATTTTGTATGCGCCTTCGCCCACCTTCGACATGATAATGTAAGGTCCTCCCCATCTCGCCGCCAATTTGCCACCCTTTTTGTCGCGCTCATAACTAGGTAACTCTTTTAGCACTAGTTGATCGGGTTAGTATTCTCTAGGACGAACTCGTTTATTGTATTCTCGTTGCAGCCTTCTTTGGTAATTTTCCATCTTCTGTAGAGCCATCTCTCGGGTCTCTTCCAAGTCATCAAGCTTGGGCAGAATTAAATCAGCAGAGATATTCCGCCTCCATGCTTCGGTCCTTGTAGTGGGTATCATTGCCTCCATGGGAAGGATGGTGAAAAGGCGAGGGTACCCAAATATACCTCAAGATAAAACTTTTCCTACCTATAAGTCCTTTCTCCGAAAGTGATTGTCTATGGACAGAGTCGAGACAATACAACTAATCGGTTCACACTTCGTGTGATCGTCTATGGATACGAGATCGAGACAATACAACAACGAAGTATGTTTACTTGATATAAAGGTTCAGACTTAACCAAACAAAATAGGATTGCTTATCAAGTAAATAGGAATTAACGTTTGTGTAATTTACTTTAATTATAATAAAACAATTATAATGCGGAAAATAAAAGTAAATGACACAACAAGATTTTGTTAACGAGGAAACCGCAAATGCAGAAAAACCCCGGGACCTAGTCCAGAATTGAATACTCTCAGGATTAAGCTGCTACACAAAATTACACTTAACTTCATATAGTTGAGACCAAGTAACTAACCTTATAGTTCACCTAGTTTCGTCTGTATTCCCACGCCTCCGACTTATGAATAAGTCACGTACTTGGAACAATCCCTTAGGTTCGTATTCCAAACAGTAAAGGAACAAGAAATTTGTTTGGTATCAACTCTATTAAACCAAGTGATATGAGTCGGACAAAGGATCTTCCGTTTATCTCAACATAAACTCCTTCGTCAGGTCTAGATCTATCTTATGTTCAATCACCCAAAGGTAATCGATTAAGATTAAGCCAACAACACCTTTAATTTGAAGAACCGTGTTGATGTCGATCTACTCAATTAATCAATCCAATCTACCACAAGGATAAACCGATTATTAATTGGATCCTCTTTTACCCAAACAAGTATTGTGCACACCAAAGCTTATAAAACCCAAGTCATATCTTCTTTGTCTACAAATCTTCTTAAATATTCAATAAAAACCTGCACACAATCACTTTAATCTCTTGTGATCAATCACGCACAGAACGGAGTCTGTTAACAATAGATTATCACAAGATCGTATATATAACTAACAACAGTGTAAAGATTCATGTCGAAACTCTGAACTAGTTTGAGTGAATCTTATGTCAGAAGAGCAGATTCTCAAGAATAAACAAACTAGGTGCAATCATATTTCAACCACCGTTAGTCAATCAAATCAATCGAAAACAAAGATAAACCGCAATTATCTAGTTTCCCACCAACGGGTCGTGCTAGAGCTTCTCAATCCCAAAGAAGACTTTAAAACGAGCGGCCGTAAGAGATTTCACCTAATTAGATTACTCTCTTCTCCGATAGGCGGCTACACCAGTAACAAAGACAAAAGAGGAAGTCTGTTGTTATGAAGGATTAGTTTGCTAGAAAGGAAAACTTCGTGTATTTATAGACAAGGAAGTTTGGACACCAAGGAATTTTCAAAACCGAAAATATTCTCAAGATATTCATAAAAGCACAAATTCGGTTTTACCATAATTCTTGGAAATGCTCTGTCCAAAAATAGCAATCGAAATCTCTCGGAAAATCTAATTAGTAAATGCACATTACTAATTCTGTAATTTCCCTACAAAGTGAAATTAATAACCTTAATTAAAAGATTCTTAACTTACTTATGTTTCGATCCTGGGATTCTCTTCCCTTAGCCTTTAAGGAATATCTTTAAACAATTATAGAAATAAACATTCACAGCACGTGTTCAAAGTTTGTCGACATCTTTACTTTGTCAGTTCTCTTTCACACTTACAACCTTGAAACCGATTTTCCACACTTCCAAACAAGTTTAGAATTGGTTCATATGACTTTCAAGAACTATGTGATTGATCAAACCAACATTCAATCACAATCATGGGTTTACGGTTCTACCAAAACAAGTTTCAGTTCTACCTCCATGTGAGTACTACGCATAGTCACACTAGCTTCCCAAAGATTCGGTTGACTAGGTACTAGGATCGGTTCCCCACATATATATGGTATCTAATTATATGTGTTGAACATGTCCATAGGATCGGTTCCCCTTTCTGCTGTAAACCTTGTTGCATCCCATACAAGGATCGGTTCCCCTTGATGTACTGCACCACTTACAAGGATCGGTTCCCTTTACCATACTAGGATCGGTTCCCTTTCCCTTACAAGGATCGGTTCTATTTCCCTTACTAGGATCGGTTCCCTTTCCCCAAGGCAGACATAATCCGATCATACCACAGGTGATTACTTAAGATTGGTTTTACTAATAAAAGTTATACCAATACAAAAGTCAGGACTTTATGAATAGTTCTACCAAGAACACAACAAGTTGTGAACGGTTATAATCTATCACACATATTGGTTGTTCATAAGATATGCAATGAATAACGAAACCAATAACTCCTGGCAATTTCCTTTTCGGTTCACAAACAAGTTTATGAACTTACTTCCTTAGAACACATGTAAACATTATTCCCTAGGATGAAATCCTCACCTCATACCCATACATAATCATAATAGAATTCAAATGATTATGGCGATGTCTTATCTACAAAGTTTAATGGTTAAGCAATAAACCTCGTATTGTATTCCTTAATACTATGTCTATCTAGAGTTCATATATGCTTCGCACGACTTGAAAGATACGTTAGGTAATGAAACAGTTCAAGTCAAATATCACTAACCTAAAGTGGAAGGATGATTGTTGTCGTTGTATCTCCTTGCTTCTTCACATCTTCAAGACTTCGCAATACTTGTAATGTCTCATATCCTAATGATTTCAAGCTAACCTATACAAAGTTTAACTCTAGTACATAATCAAGCGACTCTTAACATGAGTTTTGATTCACTAAAATATGACAACCAATGACATACCAACGCTTGGTGGGTCTAACCGAGCAATGCTCTAACAGATGGCTTCGGTTCCGTAAGTGAGCATGAAAGGTGATAGACCGGTCGCATCTCTTCGGGTAGTTCTGTAAGCCCATAAAACGTTGTATAGCTCTTCACACAACTCTCCATACTCTCCTTCTAGCTTCTTTTTCAAGTTATCGGCTATGGTCTTGTTTATGATCTCCGCCTGCCCATTACTCTGGGGATAGATGGGGGTTGCCTTACTTTTTCGAATATTGTAGGTGTTAAACATCAGGTCTATGTTCTTCCCTTGGAGCTGCTTCCCCTTGTCCGAGACGATAGCTGCTGGAATTCCAAAACGACATATGATATGCTCCCAAATGAATCTGAAGACATCTTTATTCCGAATATGTTTTAAGGGTGCTGCTTCCACCCACTTGGTGAAATAGTCCGTTGCCACAATCAAGTACTTTCTCTGGCCTGAGACGACATGCAATGGCCCTAAAATGTCGATCCCCCATTTGGCGAAGGGCCATGGGATTACCACTGAGTTCAGGGTTACTGCTGGTGCGTGTATTTTCTTGCCAAACCTTTGACATTCTTCGCAAACAAGAGCCATCTGTTTTGCATCTCCATTCATATATGGACAAAAATACCCCATCGTCACTAGTGGAGAATGGGTTTTTAACCACTTTCTGTGCTTTGCGAAAACGACTTTCCTTGGCCGAAATAATTATGTGTGCTGTGAGACACAGCAGTTTTTTAAATACCTGTTTCTGCCACAGTCGTTATATTAGGGGTATTTTTGTAAATATCAGGACTCCTTAATAGAGTGTATGAACTACTGTGGCGCAAATATCAAAACAACAAAACCACTGTGAGCGCAACTAGTTCTACAGCTCCAGATTTAGAACCAAGGGTTAGATGTAAGTTAGGGAATATTTATACGGTGATGATGAAACCTCGTCTTTATCGAGATATTATCTTTTCTTTTATATCCATTTTCATTGCATTATTGCAATTCTTCTCTCCAGTTCAGAGCTCCAGTTTAGAGAAAAAAAAAATCAAATACACAAATCGCCATGATTCAAAACCATTATTTCTCCCCATATCTATCAACCTTTTTTTTTTTCCCAAAACCGATACATTCAAAACGTCTTTTTTTCGGTTTTCAATCTTCATCAGGTAAACCTGAGGGTTCACAATATAAATTATTTTTTTCTTTAATTTCTTGAATGTTAGTGTTTTAATTAAAATTTTGTTTTGTTTTTGTATGTAGAAGACCTTTAGGTGGATTTATGTTCAGGTATAACATCTCCATCTCTTTGATTCAATTTTGTTGGTGTTAAATTGGATTCCTCTTAACCTAATCAACACGAAGAAATCTAAGTTTCTTAGAAAGATTTCTCTATTTCGCGAGGTTGGTCTGCTATAATGGTGAGACTTACATATTGGTTTTATTTGATTTCTGTTTCTGATTCTTAGATTTGGGTTTGAGGGTTTCTGACGGTGATAATTTGATGTTTTTTCAGTTTTTCTGGTATTGAAAAGGGTTTTGACTGAACGGCTTCAACAATTTCATGAGAAACAAATGTTAAGGTATACGGACATTGTTAATTCCTCTGATTTCAATTTATCAAATTAGGGCTTATTTAATTTTAACATTTTTTTCTTATTTGGAGTTCAAATTCGTAGATTTGGGTAATTTTGATTGATTTTAATTGTTTATGTCGTTTGTAGTCATTCAATTTTGGTATGGGTTTTCAATTTTTCTCTATGGGTTTTCTTAAATGGAAAGTTGTGCTTGATTGGGGTTTTCCTGGCATTTATCTGTATTGTTGTTGCTATGGAGGTGCTTCTTGTTAGGTTAGTTACGGGTATATGGTTATGGCTAGTGGGGGCAGATGCTCTGTGGTCTGTGAAGTTTGAGTTTGGGAGGAAGGACAGGAGGGGGGAACTATGCGCACCTGGTTAATCTAGTTCCAAGGAAGGTATTTTGCAATACCCATTATCACATTTGATCTTGTGAAGTTTGAGTTTGGAATTTGGGAGGTTTAATTATAGTCGTGGCTGATGAAGCTGTGATTCACCATACTTGGTAAGGTTTCATAATAGTCACATCTTCGTTTTAGAATATTGTTGTGGGTAATCACCTGATATAAATTTTTGAAATCTTTTCATGTTTTTTTCTTGTAAAATTCTTGATGCAGGGTTGAGCTAGAGCTCAAACAGATACATGTTGTCGGGATATATGGCTGGGGTAGTGTATGTGAGACGATTGATGGGGAATTGTTAGAATATAGTTCACACAATCAGGTATCAAACTGAGTTTATATTTTTCGTACACTAAAGAGTTCATGGATCATATAATGTAGATGTATTCTCCATCGATATTAATGAATCATGTGTTATGTCTGTAGATCCGTAAGCCTTTGAAAGGCCTTCCTCCTATTCGATTACTATTCAATGTTAGTTAATGTAACATTTCTCATGGATCTTCACGAACTACTTCCTACTAATACTAATCTTTATTTTTTTGTTTCCTTTTGTAAGCATCAAATGTTAGTACTGTTTGATTTTTTTTTCTTCAAGGAATTATGTGGTTATTGATCTCTACATTCAACGTGCATTTTACATGTACATGTGTCTTGTAATGCGATCTACTTATCTATTCATCACTATACTGTGCAATTAATATTGTTAGACCATAGTCATGAACTCCTCTTTTTTCATCTTATTTTGGTTAGCTGGCTTGCGGGAGTATCAGTGACGGCCTTGTGAAAACATCATCTGCTCTTGTTGGAACATTATTGAAGACGTATCAGCGCAGTGGTGGCGCAGGATCAACATTGGCAAGTGCTGTTTGTGCAGCTCCTGTTGCTGCCGTAGCATGAACCTGTTTCAGCATACGCAGAGGTAATGGTGTGCGACCTTGGACTAAGTTCATACTGTAGTCGGCATGTAATTCTGCACTAATGAAAGTCACAGGTGAGTAAAGATTCTATTGGCCATGTTTGTGTAGACTGTTCTGGTGATTTATCTAGAATTTTGGTGTTGCGGCTGATGGTGCCTTACAATTGATGTAATTATCCGAAGTTGTTTAAATAGTGTCCTAATTCTGAAGCAAGTCTACTGCACTGATAGCTAGTTTAAGTAGTTGTAGTATATTGGTGTTGCTTAATGTAGTAAAGTGTATGACAGCTGATTGAATTATTTTACTTGTTTTAGATTAAGAGAATCAAGCTTATATGCATTCCAAAGGTTTTTGCACCAGAACATCAAACCAGATAATTTACTTATGCATATAGGACAGAAAATCAATCAATTACTGAATTTCTTTCCTTTGCATCTTATTGAGTTGTATGGAGTTAAAGTTTTCTATTTTTCTTCATTTTTTCTTTTCGCAATTTTTTTTTTGTGAACCCATCATGTGCCAGAATATCCCCAAGATTTTCACTGATAATTCTTTGGTTTATTTGTGATGTTAGAAATGTGAAGTACCGAGTATTTGGTTTTTGTACTTACCCTTAAGGTTACCACATGTTGGAAAAAAGCCATTGGACTGGTAGGCATGCCTATGGAAACTAGTAGGCGTGACTGATATGGTGCTCAAAGGACCGGGAAAGCTTAAACTGCAAATGGTCAAGGAAGTAATACACTATCTTTATACATCTACTGCCCCTTTTTAACGGCAAGTATTTAAGGAATTTTTTGTAGTATATGATAAATTGATAATACATTAATGTGTACACATATTGCTCAGGTGGTGAAAATTCCAAGATGGAGTATGAAAGTCAAAGTTTGATCATATAAATGGTAATGACTGCAGTTCATATGCATTCAAAAGGTTTTTCGCACCAGAACATCAAACCAGATAATTTACTTATGCATATTGGACAGAAAACCAATCAAGTACTGAATTTCTTTCCTTGGCATCTTATTGAGTTGTATGGAGTTTAGTTTTCTGTTTTTATTTTCGCAAAAACTTCTTTTGTGAACCCATCATGTGCCAGAATATCCCCAAGATTCTCACTGATAATTCTTTGGTTTATTTGTGAGGTTAGAAATGTGAAGTACCGAGTATTTGGTTTTTGTACTTACCCTTAAGGTTACCACAGGTTGGAAAAAAGCCAAATTTGCACTGGTAGGCATGCCTCTGGAAACTAGTACGCGCGGCTGATATGGTGCTCAAAGGACCGAGAAAGCTTAAACTGAAAATGGTCAAGGAAGTAATACACTACCTGTATACATCTTCTGCACCTTTTTAACGGCAAGTATTTAAGGAATTTTTTGCAGTATATGATAAATGGATAATACATTAATGTGTACACATATTGCTCAGGTGGTGAAAATTCCAAGATGGAGCATGAAAATTAAAGGACCTGATTTGAGCTAGTTTCTCAGAAAATGAAGGCATAGATGGTGCAGGTTTTTGTTTGCAGCTTAGTGTGTTGAAGTTTTTATGGTTAGACTTGTAATACAGAAATGTATGTTAAGGTTTTCCAACTTAGTATTGAAGTTTTCCAGATTTGGAACTTGCAGTATTTTAGATAACTGATTTGTAAAGTGAATACACTTTTCAATACAAATTGAGTTTTAAAGTTATTATCAATTTAATTTTGTAAATTTCAGTTTGGAAGTCATTATATTAATATAGTTATGATTCAGTTGAATCAGCTTTGGATTCAGCTGAATCAATATCCATTTTTTTTTATAAAATGTCATCAACAAAAACTACTGTGTGTATCAGTAATCTGTGTACTGCTGAAGAAAGTGGTTTTTTTAAGGAATTCAACGTTTGTCAAACACAGTTTTGGAAAACACCTCTGCTAGAATACTGCTGATGGACACAGTGGTTTTTAGTGATATTACTTCTTGTTCTGACAGTGGTTTAATTTCCATTTTTCACTAGTGCGTCTTTGCTCTGGAAGATAAGCTTCGACCCGAGCTATGACTTCCCGCCGCGCCATAATGCAATTCATTCAGAATTGTATGGCCTTCTTCCTTGCTCATGCATCTTAGGAGCGGTCCCAGACAGGATTTTCTGTATAGGATTCCGTCTCGTAAATCATACGCAGCCGATTTGATTTTGATCTTGTTGATCTCGGGTCTCCCTTTCCAAGTATTGATGAATAGGTTTGTGCCAATCCCTTGCTTCGTATTTGTCGGACGTGGTTACTGCCACATAAGCCTTTGCGTCTGGCATTTCTGGTATTGATGGTGTCAAGACTCTCATGACCCGGATACCCTCAATACTTGGGTCAGTCAACATGGAAGGGATGTATGCCAAGGCGTCAGAATGTCGGTTATCCTTTCTGCATATATGTCGGAACTTGATGTTTGGGATTTGGTCAATGTAGAACTGGGCGAGTCCCCAATGTTTTTGTAGTACGGGATTGTGAGTGGCATATAGCCCGGTAATCTGTCGGATTACTAGTTGAGAGTCACTAGTTAATCTTACATCTTGTATTCCCATTTCAACGGTCAAACTTAGGGCGTGGATTACGACCTCGTATTCGGTAATATTATTTGTCGCCTTAAATTCCAGTCTGAACGAGTGGACCATCTTCTTCTCTTTTGGTGTTGTGAAGACTAGTCCTAGTCCCGATCCATCTTTATTGGACGACCCGTCAACAAACACTTCCCATCGTGTCGGGATGCAAGTCTCTAGAAGGTCCGACGGGTCCTCGTGATCTTCCTCCATACCCGGGAGGTCTTCAACTTCATCTTCGTCGCTTAAGGCAAAGTCGGATAGAAAATATTCTACCGCATGTGCCTTTATCGCTGTCCTCATTTCATAGAAGACGTTGAACTGCTTGATTTGTGCTCCCTATTTGAAGATTCTCCCTGACCGACCGGCGCTATCTAGTACTGCTCCAATGGGTGATTTTGTCAATACACGAATTCGATGGGCCTGGAAGTAGGTCCTTAACTTTTGTGTGGCGAACGCGAGTGCTAGGATCAGCTGTTCAATCCGCGTATAGTTCTTTTCCGCTGGACTCATTGTCTTGCTGATGAAGTAGACGGGATTTTCTTCATTTCCTTCGTTTTTAACCAATACCGCGCTGATGGCGTGTGCAGTCTCTGCGAGATATAGAGTAAGTACTTCTTCAGGCTCGGGTCTCTGTAACACGGGCAGACTCGCGCGATGTAACTTGATATTTTGGAAGGTCTCTTCACAAGCGTCTGTCCACTTGAATTTTTCTCCCTTTTTGAGAGTGCCGAAGAAATCCTTGCACTTGTCCGACGATCGAGAAATGAATCGTCCCAATGCCGCCAAACTTCCATTTAGTTTCTGCACGTCTTTTACCGTCACTGGTGAGGGCATTTATAGAATAGCCCTAACTTTTTCTGGGTCTACTTCTATCCCTTGGCCGGGTTAACTTTCATCTTGAACTTTTTCATAGTCTGGAAGATTTCTCGAAGGTCACGGATGTAGTTCCTAGCCATTCGGATTTTTACTAGTATGTCGTCGACATACACCTCGATAGTATCATGTATCCTTTCTTCGAACATATCTCAAACCAGCCTCTGATATGTGGAGCCCGCGTTTTTTAGTCCGAATGGCATCTTCGTGTAGCAGTACAAACCTCTTAGTGTAAAGAAATAGGTGTGTTCCTAGTCCTCGGGAGCTAATGGAATCTGATTATATCCCGAGTACCCGTCCATTAATGTTATCGCCTCATGTCCTACTATTGATTCTACCAGCTGATCGATGCTCGAAAGAGGAAATCTATCCTTTAGGCAAGCCTTGTTCAAGTCGCTGAAGTCGATGCAGACTCTGACGCCTCCGTTCCTTTTCGGTACGATCACCATGTTAGATATCCATTGGGGGTACTGGGCCTTCCGGATTATCCCTGATGCTTGTAACTTCTTTAATTCATCTTCTACTGCAGCTTGTAGCTCGGGTGCGATTCGCCTCATTTTTTGTCGTATCGGCTTGAAACTCGGGTCTATCTTCAAGTGGTGACAACACACCTCGGGATCGATTCCTTCCATGTCGTGCATATTCCATGCAAATGCGTCTAGATTTTCTCGTAACACTGCTATAAGTTGCGCCACCTTCTCTTCTGATAATAACGACCCGATCCTGACAATTTTTGGCTCCTCTTTAGTTCCCAAATTAATTTCTCGGGTAGGTTCCAAGGTCGAGAAATTTGGCTTAGGCTCTTTCATCGGCACTGTTTCCTGTAATTGTTATAAAGACCCCTTTTCGCTTGCCTCGTACGCCATAACAGCTTGTGAAATAACCTTTTCCAACTCTTGTGCGGCCTCGGCTTCTTTAGCTTTATTCTTTTCTCGCCTTTGTCGAGCTCTCCTGTCCTCATTCTATTTTATATCGACTTGCATGCATTTCCAGGCTGCTTGGGAATCACCCACAACTTCAGCTATTCCTCGATAGGTGGGAAACTGTAATCTTTGATGATATGCCGAGGCGACTCCTTTGATACCAGCGATCCACGGTCTTCCGATAATCACTTCGTAAGGTGAGACGACGTCGACAACACAAAAGGTGGTGAGGGTGTCGAGGAAACCTCCTCCATCTGACACCCTTACGGTCACTTCGCCTTTTGGGATGGCCACAAATCCGTTAAAACTGTATATCCGATAAGTAGATGGGATTAAGATATCATCAGATAATTCCATTCTCTTGAAGGTGTCATAGAATAGAACCTCGATGGAACTCCCACTATCTACCAATATCCTTTTTACTCCCTACTCCTCAATCAGTAATGTTATGACCAGTGGATCTTCATGGGCTTGGCCATTCATTGGGACATCCTTGGCCGAGAAAGTGATCGGATGCATCATCCAAGCCTCCATGGGTAGGGCTTTTGCCACACTAAAAATTTCTTTCCGCATGTGGTCTCTTTTGTGGATTCTTGATATGATGTGGGTGCCCAGATCGAACCCTTGAGTTGCCGAATGCGTGATTGTATTGCACAAGAACTGGGTTCCTCTATCGATCCTTACTTGGTGTACAGGTGCGTCTGGTACGGGTGGGGCTGGCTGTCGGACAAACTGTCTCAGGTATCCATCTTGGATCAAATGTTGGACTATATCCTTCACCTCTCGGCAGTTGTTGGTCGAGTGACTCGGTATTGGTGATAATGGCAGTACTCGGGATGATCCTTAGTCTCGTCAAACTGTATTCCTCTTGATTTTGGGTATCGAATGTCATTTCTCCTTTTGACTTCCTTGAAAATTTCCTCAAGTGGCGCGTTCAAAGGTGTGTAGGCCTTTGGTTCATGTCGGGGCCTTTTTCCTTTCTCGACCCATTCTTTCTTTCCCGACACCTTTTGGTGCGCTCCTGGTCTTTTCTCGGGTCGCTTTGTTGTCTCCTGTGATATCGCCCCGGCGGCCGTGGTTGCTTCCTGAACTCCCCTATCTTTGGACTCCTCCTAAATCTCTTCAAGTGCAATGTAGTGTTCTTGCATTTTCCGCATTTCTTTCAACGTCTGAGGCTTCTCTGTGAACATCGCTATCCAGATGGGATCTGATTTTCCAAGTGCGTTTTCGAAACCAAATATTTGTTGGTCGACTGGAACCTTCCCGATTCCGGTGCAGAGCTTCCTCCATCTGTCTGTGACCGACCTTAAAGGTTCTCTGAACCCTCTATCCAGGGTGAACAATCTGTTAACTCTAGGTCGTGCTTTGCTGTTGTGCATATAAGTTTCAAGGAACGATTCGACCAATACATCGTAACTCCCGATAGATCATATTGGTAGGGTGTAGAACCAATTCTTTGCCTCCCTTCCAGGCTGGCCGGGAAGAACTTACACATGACCCCGTTATTGCTCTTCCATTGTAGTAACGACATCGCGTACATCTTGATGTGCTCCACTGCATCGCTTGTTCCATCGAATCGGGATGGAAATACTGGGAGTGTGCACTTGGGGGGGAATTCAGCATGTTCTAGCTCATAAGTGAAAGGGTTTTTCTCGGCCTCACTTATTACTTCAGCAAGCTTGTCATCCTCGCCCTTCCCAGTTAACTTTCTGACTATCTCTTCCAGCTCCTTAAGCTTTGCTTCTGTTGAGTTAGTCGTTCTTTCATTTCGCTCGGGCACTTCATCTTCCGTAGATGAGCTTTCTGGTGGACTGTATCCTCCCCCTCTGCCCGGAGGTTGGTGGAGCTAGGGATCGTTCTTGGCCACTAGATGCACCTCGACTTGATGACCCTCTTGACCTCGCCCTTATGTTTCGAAGTTGGTAGTTTTCACGCTCGAGTGCTAGGTTCCTCCTGTACAGCTCCCTTAGGTGCTCCTCCTGCCTTCTTTGGTTTTCGAGAATGGCTAGCAACGCCGGATCAGCGCTTTCATGGCTGGAGTGGCCATTTGGGTTGCTTCCATGTGCCACAGGTGGTGCAGCCGGTGCAGGTGGTTGAGGTGGGGGTACCGTTGCTTGAGATGCCAAGGGAAACACGGGTGGAATATCTCGGGTTGCGATCCTCTTTAGTCGGATCTGTCTGAGTCTCGCTTCCTCCCTATCCAAAGCAGTTTGGTATTCAGCTCGTCGTCTCGCCCGCCTCTGATTGGCTTGCATGATCAGTACTTCTTCGTCATCTTTAGTGTCCGACGCTGTCAATCCATCTATTTGCTCCTGTCTCCTTTGAGTCGGCTCGATACACTCCAAGTAGGTGAGGTCGTCATCTTTCCCTAGGTTGACTTCCTCATTGACAGTAGACATTCCTCCAGCGGCTGCACGAGATTCCTCGGGTGGGTGATGTTAACTGTTCTCTTGTCTAGACTCGGTTACTCCTCCTTGCATACTGTTTCCTGTCACAGTCCGATTTCTCAGAATTCTCCCCGTCCCTGAAGTGCTTGCCATCAGGTCGGGTATGCCAATTGGTATGATGATCGTTCCTACCTACGTCAGCCAATTGGTATGATGAACTGTTTTCGAAAAGTTTTATAAGATGCACAGACTTAAAAAAGTCTGGCACTCAAACTGAACTCTTAAAAGTACGATTCCCTTCATTTTGTCACTTTGGCTTATTTTGACTCTAAGTATACTTTTTGAAAAAGTACTTATGCTACGTCGTTTTCAGTACTTCTACCTTGCATTAATCATTATTTGTCCTACATTTTCTATGTTTCAAATCGTTAAACCTTTGTACTTTTAACTAAAAAGACTCTACTTTTTAACTTCGTGGGTGTTATGACTTCGTTCAACTATCAAACGGCTCCTACCACCCTTCTCAGAACTATACAGAGATAGCTTTGCCCTGAATTCTTTGGGTTTGTTCCGGCAATGACTCTTCTCGTTGCCCAAAAAAGGAAATCTAGGTACTTTCCGTTCTCGATCTAATGACCTAGCTCCATGGTTTGGAACTGATCTATATTAAGTTTAATGTTATGTCTTACGAAAATTTTAATGCGTTCAAGAAGGAAATCAGTGGTTGTCGAGATGAAGCTTCATTTATCTTCAACCAAACATCGAAGATGTTACTTGGGAGATTTCAGAATCTTACTAACAACTCGAATCCCACGATGAAAATCTAGTGCTGAGAACGAAGAAAAACCTAAGTACGACTCCGATCTACACATTATCCAGTGTGTTAAGCCGATCTGCTGACAGAGTTTCACTATGGCTATTGCCAAACGTCAAAGACGTTACCTGGGAGCTCTGGAGAACTTCCTGTCGACCCAACTGAGTAGAAAATGGAACAATAACGGAGCTAAAGAAAAACTTTATAAAACGAAAATCTTTGTGAAACGAAAACCTAGATTTTTAGTAAGACAACGAAAACAAAATACATGAAGAAAAGCCACACCAAGAGAGTGTATCCTTTAGCATCGACTAACATTCAAAATGTTCTTAGCAGCTTTGGATTATCTCTTTTGGTGAGCAAAATCAAGGCAGCCGAAGATATTATAGGGTCCCCTTAGTCGGCGCCTCAATGTTACAAGTGATGAACTTCTCTCCACAATGGTTTCTCTCCTTATAAGACTCTAAGTGTGTTTCTCTCTCCCTTTTACAACCTGCCTTTAACTCTTGACAACTCTGTCTATTTATAGGCTAGGTGTTGATACATCATAATTACAGTGTGAGTCATGATACATTTTACTTGATGTCCTAGTCGGGCCATTTTTACTATTAACCGGATATGTCGGTTAGGATGGGGTAGTCTTGGTTCCCGATAGTCTATCAGCCGAGATTACTTCTGGAGATTAGATTGCCCGATATCGTCCTTTAATTCTCAGCTGGCTGTTTCTGATTTTATCCTCTTCCTTGACCGAGCATCCAGCTGTCTTGTCAGGGCTTGCGTCCGACATCTTCTTTCCTGTCACGTCCGAGCCACGTGATGCCTTTTTCTTCGTGCCTAGGAGAGTTATCCAGTGCTTCATTCACCCTTGGTATTGGTACGACACCTCCTAGGATCCTTCCACCTGTCTCTCTGTGGATTATTTACATCTACATTGACAATGATAAATATTATCCTCATTTGGAGAATAGTAATGGTGCCGGTGATATGGGAATCCTATTTTACGTTGTCGAGCGTGATGTTGATGATGAAGATGAAGATTATTACGGTCTGGCTTATGCACAGTACAATGAGAATGGTAATGACCAGAGTACTATTACATATCCAAAGAAGTTGCGGCACATTGACATTTGTAGGGCTGATCAACTAATCGGTTTGTGCGATGGATTGGTTTGTGTATCAAGAAAAAATGATGCATATGTCTCTATTTGGAATCCTGAAATGGGAGAGCATGTTGATTTGCTCGGATGTGGGAGAAATAAGGAAGTTTGTTATGGATTTGGTTGTGATGATATGAAAAATTACAAGGTTGTAAGAATAATCTATGGAAGAAAAAAAAAAGCAACATGAACGTAATGCGCTGGTTCAAGTTTACACTTTGAGTAGCGGTGCTGGTTGGAGAAACAAGAGAAGATTTGCACATTCTTTCATGAATGATCCTGGTGTATTTGTAGATGGTTCACTTCATTGGTTGGACAACAATGGGAAAATATGAGCTTTTAATTTGGTTGATGAAGAATTCAATTTTGTCACACAAACTCCCAGCGAAAATGGGAACTTTAGTCTAGCTATTCTTGGAGGGTGGTTGTCTTATTTTCAACATGGTAATAGTCGCACTCGCACAGCCATTTGCTCTTACAAATACAGGTAGCGTTCTCTACTGGGAAGATAACAAATATCTCTTTGTCTATAACCCGGAAAATGAAGCTTCTGAGAAATTGGATATCAAATACTTCAGAAAAATGAATTCCAGGTTCTCAGGAATCTTACATGTGAACAGTTTTCTGTCACTAAAAGCTATAGGAGAAAAATATGCGAAGATAATTGGTTCTGACGGACGCTCTAGAGTTATAAAATTGCCTCGCTAAATTGGGGCCTATGCCACTTAATTGGGGCTATAGCTACATGACAAAATAGGGTCACTAAGAAGTAATTCATGGAAACCCCTTATCCACTATTTCTGTTAATGCCTAATATTCCCTTGTTCAATTAGTGTTAATTCGAAAAATTAAAAAGTGTTTAATCAAGTTAATCCTGAGATCAAATATGAATCAACACTTGTAAAAAAAAAAAAAATTCAAAAGACTCGATCCAGAATCGGTTGATGTTAGTTCATTTGTAAACCGATTCTAGGTTGGGTTTTCTCCAAGTGACGATTTAAACCCAGAATCGGGGTTTGATTAATACCCACATAAACCGATTTCTAAAATCAGTTTATATATATATATATATATATATATAATCCGATTATGCCTTACTTTCATAAACAAAATATTCATTACATAGTTTAGGAAACTACATATATAGGATTCAGTACAGGAATTCTAAAATTTGACACATCAAATGCTCGTCAATGAACCTCTGAGCACGTCGGTACAACGTCGTGTATTCTTTGTGGTGAATGAACTTTCTTTCCCCATTACGAATTCTCCATAGCCCGTTGAAACGCTCCAGCTGAAATTCAATGAATTCTTATATGTTAGTATGTGAACTAGTGTAGTTGACATAGGTATAAAAATGATCGCATTACTCACTTTTTCCCTAAGAGGAGCTCGTGGATGATAGTGGTAAACCATATTTCTAACTATTATGTACTCTCGCATCGCGCCTTTTATGTAGTTGAATCGAAAAGCCAAGTCTCTCCATTTTCGGTTATTGGGATTCGCGGTACTCCCGTAAAAGAACTCTTTAACTCTCTTACAAAACATTGATTAGATTTCATTCGGACGTTCGCGGAACGTATTAGAAAACGCTTCTCAAAGTTTGCTAATACGTTCTCAAAGTTACAGAACTATTCTTCATAAAAATCGGATTACATATTTATACATGTAAACCGATTGTTAAAGTTACAGAACTTTTCTTCTTAGCTATCGGATTACATAGATGTAGATATAACCCGATTCTAAAACTGAACCTTTGGGAAACTGTCAGAATCAGATTACATATAGTTATAAGTAAACCAATTCTGACAGAAAGAATGTCAGAATCCTGCATTTTTTCCACACATAATAGGTCATTCATAAACTAGAAACCAGATTAAGTCATTCATAAACTAGGAGTATAACCAAACATAATTCGACAATAAGTTTAAGACAAGACATAAGTTTTGACTCCGTAATTATCCATACTGAAAGTCATAAACATGAATATAACGATTCATTCATGAACACCCCCACCACGACCACGACCACGTCCACCGCCACGACCATGTCCACCGCATCCTCGTTTACCAGGTTGGGCGATGCTTGAAGCACCTTCAGACATTTTTTTTTGGGTGGGTGGGTGGGGGGGCTCTCTTCCTCTTATTCTTTGGATCCTCCTCCTCCTCATCATCATCATCATCCTGCTCCCCAAATTTTGCACAAGCTTCTATATCTTTGAGACCGTTCAATTCATCTATCATCTTTTCATTGGCCTTCACATTTTTCCCTTCCCTGATTTCTAGCTTTGCTTGGTTTATCAAGTGTCCGACTCGTCTTCTCTGTTTCAATTTCAAATAACAAACATTCAATATATAATGCTAAAACCATTAGCAAAATCGTAATTGAGTAACAATACACACCAAGTAGTCGAGATCCGTATCTTTTCCCTCTATCTTGGGCCTCTCAGCTACTCGTATCACTCGAGTATGCAAAACATTGAGGTACCATGGCATGTAACCCGGATTTGCCTCGTCATCTGTTCGAGTTTGACCATCCAAAGGATATTTGTGAAAGGCTCTGTTTTCCCAATAATCATATGATGGAAAGGCTTGTGAACAATGACAATTTCATTATCAAATGATTTTGTTTTTGTCTCATTCATGTTGAACATCTTGTGCGCCTTTGGGATTTTTTGTACGTAACCGCATTGTCTTGCGACTCTCGTTGGGTTGTACATTACATATCCTTTTGGATGAAACAAAGGGCCAGAATACGAACTGGGCCAGAATACGAACTTTGATCTGGGCACCCAACCTTCTTTCCTTTTCCTTTAGCCAAAGCCTCCTTGTAAGGATCAAAGACAACATCCTTCGTCGTCAAGTTGTCTAACTGCCATCTCACTTCAGATAATCCATTTTTTGTTTCTTCGTCTTACTTTGTAGGTGTACTTTTCTCCATAATGCTCTCCGTCCCATTCCTTGTTCTCAAAAGCCCGTTTAGCAAATATTGGGAAGTGCAAATATATCCATGCCTGCAGAAAAGACATATTCCCTCTGATTTGGTTCCTTTGAGCCCTAGAAGCCTTTCTCAACTCATTCAACGAGTGTGCAAGGATGGCAGTTCCCCAAGAGTATTCTTGAATCTTGTCAAATAGTTGCAACAACTGGATAAAGTTGGCGCTCACACGGGCACCGGAAACGTCGGGGAAGATAACAGCTCCCAAGACGTATATGACATACGCATTGGCCGTGGCGATGATACGTTGCGGCGTCACCTCTTTTACCTCAACACGAAGCGCCTTTGTTCCCATAAAGTTGTCCCTTAGCCTCGAAAGATGAAATATCCTCTGTTTTGCCTTGCCTACTAGCATTTCCTTCGTGGTCTTCTCTTCATCCCATTGGAACACTTCCTTGGTCCATGCATAAATCTTGTCCCAATCAAGCTCTTGCGCGTACTCTTTGTGCTTCACGGCTTTACCTTCTATGCTTAGCCCGGTAATGAACTTCGCATCATTTGGAGTTATCATCATTTCTCCAAATTGAAGATGTAAAGTATCCGTTTCCCCGTAGTATCTCTCAGCAAAGGCGGAACAGAGAGGTTTGTCGTAACCAGGGTCCAAAACGTCGACCGCAGGTACCAACCCCGTAGAATTGACTAGATCGACTACTTCCGGAACTTCTCCAAGGGTGGATTCTGGAGCTATAAGTGGTCATTGCCTCATCATACTCACTGACGTTCCTGGCTTCATACGACGAACGACATCATTGTGATCCTATAAAACAAAAAAACCACGATGGACAACAATCAAAACACTACATGGATAATAATGTTTACATTACATAGCTGTTTGAGGGTGAAAACGGTTTCTGCTGACTTCGGTAATTTCACGTGAGTGGGTGAGAAACGATTCTAAACCATAAACAATGTACTGCAAGGGAGTACTTTAGATTTGAGAGATCAATCTGTACAAGTCCGTCCTAAACCAAAAAATGGTCGTTCCAGACTTGCTTCGGTCACAAAGTGAAGGAGAAGGGTTGGTTTTGGGGAGGGAAGCGAAGAGAGTGTTGAGACCAGAATAGTTGATTCTGTAAGAGTAGTTGTTTTGACTTGTATCAGAAGGTGTAAGCTAACGGATGGGAAAGCTTAACAGGTGATTTCTGAGTGTTGTATGCCCCTAACCAAAACTTGTTCTTTGGTGGAAATAGGTAAGACCTATTTATACAAGTCGAAGTGAAACATACTCTGGTCTCGTAAGAAATGGAAAATGGATGAGTAAATGGGAGGAGGTGGTAACCGGTAACGCCTGAAATTGATGTTCCATAATGAAGGAAAGCGTTTCAGCATTACTCCCTGTATTTACTAACTGCCTCATCCTTATGACACTGTCTTGTAACGGGCGTAGTGGGCTCCGCACGCTGTAAGCCGCCAAACCAATACCCAATGAGCATCCCCCAGTTTGTGATATGTGTTGATGTCTTGATTGTTTCTGTGGAAAACATGTAGCATGTTGCTGCTGTTTGGCAAGTGGAGCTTGGGAGACTTGTCGGCTCAGTGGTGACCTTCGACGATCAAGATTTTGCATCTTGAGAGGAAGGGTAGCCGTTGATTATTGCAACCTTTCGTTTGGAAGCCAGCGGCATGAAAATATGGACGGCATGCCTTTGTAATAGTTTAGGCTTGGCCAAGTTAGGATTTTGGCATAGTTTAGGCACGGCCAAAAACTAGGGTTTGGCGTTGGGCCAAAGGTTGTCGCGCGTTAGCTGGCGACCTTGGACGGCTAAGATCTGCATCTCAGATGGAAGGGTGACCGTTGATTGTTGCAACCCTTCGTTTTGGCAGCCAGCAACATGAAGGAATGGCCGGCATGGCTTTAGCACGGTTTAGGCGTGGCCAAACCTGGATTTTGGCATAGTTTAGGCGCGACCAAAAACTAGGGTTTTGGCATAGTTTGGGCGCGGCCAAAATTAGGGCTTGGCGTTGGGCCAAAGGTTGCTGTGCATTAGCTGGCGAACTTGGATGGCTAAGATATGCATCTCTGATGGAAGGTGGCCGTTGATTGTTGCAACCCTTCGTTTTGGCAGCCATCGGCATGAAGGAATGGTCGGCATGGCTTTGGCACTGTTTGGCCAAACCTGGATTTTGGCATAGTATAGGCGCGGCCAAAAACTAGGGTTTTGGCATAGTTTTGGCGCGACCAAAATTAGGGCTTGGCGTTGGGCCAAAGGTTTCCGCGCGTTAGCTGGCGACCTTGAACGGCTAAGATCTGCATCTCAGATGGAAGGGTGGCCTTTGATTGTCGCAACCTTTTGTTTGGCAGCCAGCGGCATGTGGTAGGGACGTCATGGCTTTGGCACAGTGGTGCGGCTGGCATGGTTAGCATGCCTTGGCGCGGAGATGTGGCTGGCACGGCATGACATTGACACATGTGGCATGGTTGGCATGCCTTGGCGCGGAGGTGTGGCTGGCACGGCATGCCATTGGCACATGTGGTGCGGCTGGTATGGTTGGCATGCCTTGGCGTGGAGATGTGGCTTCCACGGCATGCCATTGACACATGTGGCATGGTTGGCATGCCGTGGCGCGGAGGTGTGGCTAGAACGGCATTCCATTGGCACATATCGTACGGCTGGCATGGTTGGCATGCCTTGGCGCGGAGATGTGGCTGACACGACATGCCATTGGCACATGTGGTGCTACTGGCATGGTTGGCATGCCTTGGCGCGGAGATGTGGATGGCACGGCATGACATTGGCACATGTGGCATGGTTGGCATGCTTTGGCGCGGAGATGTGACTGGCACGGCATGCCATTGGTACATGTGGTGCGGTTGGCATGGTTGGCATGCCTTGGCGAGGAGATGTGGCTGGCACGGCATGCCATTGGCATATGTAGTGCGGCAGGCATGGTTGGCATGCCTTGGCGCGGAGATGTGGCTGGCACGGCATGCCATTCGCACATGTGGTGTGGAAATTAGGATTTGGCATATCGAAACCCTAATTAGCATTAAAAAAAGGTACCCTGCTAATTTTCTCGCAGACGTATTAAAGGGTTAAATAAATGCGCTTAGTGGAGACATTATTACTCAAGTTCTGTTTCTCTTCGGAGTGACGTCACTGTCTGACTAGGATTTTACGATTTTAACCCTAAGCTAAAAACCACCATCAACATTAAGTCCCCTGCTTAGCTCGGAGCATGAGCATTGTTGCGAGGTAAGCATAAGATGGTGACAGACAAGGACAGAATCGAAACGGCAAGTCATCAAAGATGGTCAGGAAGATCCGGCTAAGCTTTTTCGGGAGGTAAAGAGAATCCATGACTCTGCGTTGGTGGCTCTGCATAAATTCGTCTCGTGGTGCTTTTGGCTAGGCCGTGGAGTGGTAGAGATTGTTGCTGGATGAGATGCATACTGTTGGCATCAGCTTGGAAGGGAACCACTAGCATATACTTGGCATGAAATGGATCCGTAGGCGTTGGTCGGTTCGGAATGGAGCCATCAGCATTGGTCGGCTTGGAATGGAGCCGTCATCATTGGTCGGCTTGGAATGGAGCCGCTTGTATAAACTTGGCGCGGCTTAGAGGGGAGCCACAGGCGTCGCGCGGCTTGGAGTGGAGCTTGCTTGAGTTCCTTGGAAGGATGATGACTGGCTTCAGTTCTGACGACCGGCTTCAGTTCCGTGGAATGATGGCAACTTTGTCTAAATTAGGGTTTGGCATGCCGAAACCTTAATTAGCGCCATTTGCTATAATCGCTGTAGAATTCTCGTACCGACTTGGATTTTGACGGTCCGCCCCTTTATTTCGATCGGAAAAGAATTCCATATCTCCCTAAGAGGGAATATTTAGGTTTCGAGCTCGTTTAGGAGGTAAAAACAGTCCAACAGTAAAACTCAGGGAGAATTCAGGAGGGATGTTGCGGGCCCGAGGTGGCATAGTCGCGCCCAATCATCTATTCCCGTTCATGGAGCAAGAAAGAATCTTCATTCTGTTCAAACTCTAGAAACCCCTTCTGCATGAAAAGAGGTATCGACCTTCTTCTGTTGCTCGTCTGGATCCGTGCTTTCCTCTGCAGTGTCTTTCCAGTGGATTCCAAAATTTACCAAAATTCCACTGCATTCTTGTGATGGATGGATGAAATATATGCTTGGCAACGATCATGTCAGGGATAATCTTGGAGATTGTTGTTGCGTTGTCGGTCCATCCTTGACTTTAGGTTGTTCAGTGTCTGGACCTTCTGGTCGCGATGATAATGTGTTGTGGATGATTGTATAGTAGAAATCTTCCGAAGACACATGATGAAATAGATGAGTTGGGAGACATTTTGTTGCCGATGTGCTGCTATCAAGTCTTCAAGGACTTTGTTCCAAGAGACATCCTTCGAATCAGCTTCTGAATCTTGTACTATCGTATGGAATGGGATGCGGTGAGCAGTCCCCAGTTATATTTCTGTTAGATCAGATGGCATGTCCGAATATGTGAATGTATTTTTGTGGCGTGCTTTTGGAGTCTTCGATGCACATGTACGGCTTCATGTTGAGAAATTCCTGCGGCTCGTAAAACTTCGGCAGTGACGATGTTGAAATCAGAAATAACCAGGTTGAGAGGAGTGAAAGCGTCCCATGCTGGTAGTCCCCATGTGTAGCCTACTTTCATTGCATCGCCATGAATCCATGTCCACGGGATTTGATGCAAGATTATTGTACTCTTCTGGATGTGACGTTGGGATGCACATGGACGAAATATTCTGGATAGCGAAGAGGTAGGAATGAGAGATTTATGTTGTTTATCGTGGTTCCCTTTGTTTCTTTAAGAAAGTATTTCAGCCGTGTCTCTGGAGTTATCTCATGAGTCCTTGATGGTCGTCGGGATGGACTGCGATGAGCAGTTCCCAGTTGCATTTTTCTTTAGTTTCTGAAGTTGTTTTCCTCTGAGCAGGCTTGGGATATATTGCGGCCTGGTAAGTGTTGAAGGCGTCTTCTAGACAGAGAGGTGATGATATTCTTGCGCTACACCTTTGAAGAGTAGATGACCTTGTTGTGGATATAACCTTTTGGTTGACCATGTCTTCTGAGCTTTGACAGTGAAAGGGATTCCGTGTAGATCCTTAGTCCCCAAGTGTTGTTTACATGTTTCCATCTTGTATGGTCGGTGGGTTGACCATGATAAATATATCACCATCGTGCGTTCGTACTGGTGATTTTGTTACTTCTTCCACGTGAAACTAAAATATGAAGGAGTACGCGCTACCTCTTTGTAGTGATTGTTGATATGGTGAAGCTCTGGATGGTATTAACAAACGAGCGGCAACAATTCTTGACAGCATATGTGATCGGAAAAGACTCCATTGTCATGGGAACAGAGTAGGTTGGTCGGGTGTGTAAGCGAGCAAACTGTTCATGACCACGAGCTTTGGAGGGATGGATCAAAAGGTGTCCATGACTACGAAGATTGACTGGCTGCGATCATGATCCTTGACATGGGGAGTGTGGCGGCACGACCCTTGGCGGGAAGGAGTGGCAGCTACGGCACGATCCTCGGAAAGGAAGAGTGGTGGCACAGGCACGAACCTTGGCAGGAATGAGGCGTTGAAGCGGCTTTGGTTCTTGGAGAGGATGTTGAAACTTATAAAGCCAAACGCTGAAGCTTCGTATTCCGAGGAAGGGTAAACTTATGAAGAGAACGCTGAAGCGGAGCGGCTGCTGGAGCGAGCATTGAAGCGGAGCAGCTGCTGAAGCGAACGTTTAACTGGAGCCGCTGTTGGAGGACGTTGAAGCGGAGTGGCTGCATAAATCAACGTGCTGTCAAACTGGACACCCTTCAAGCAAACAGTGGTTAGGAGTCCCCAGTTTCATCTGTCAATCGTGCCTTCCAGGAGAGGCTGGGGTTTGGGAACAACTTCCCTGGATGGAAACAACTGCTTTCCTGATGAAGTGCAATTGAGGGATGAAAGTATGTCTTGACGTTGTGCCTTGGGGAAATATAGAATCTTCAAATAAATGTTTCATCAAAGACTGCACGATTTTGTGGGCGAAGTCCCCAGAAATTATGCAGCTCCTGATATGAAGATGGTCTTTGTGAACTTAGAAGCGTTGCTGATTTCCTTTGCCTCGATTTTCGAGAAGTCATTCATGATCTTTACGTGTGATGAAATTAGATTGTTGATTCCCTTATAGTGGTCGTTCAAGAGCAATGCTATCCTCTTCATCTATAAACGCGTGTCCTGCTGAAGTGCCTGCACCGGATGTTAAAAATATTCCTTGTCATCTCCATCTGTGGTTGACGTGATTCTTGTGGTGGCTGCTCCGTGAGTGTCGTGAGGAAGATAGGTATCTCTTTCTGAGTTGTAGCCATGTCTATCTGATCCTTACGAGATCCTTTTGTCTTTCCATCAAATTTAAAGTGGTAAGAGGAGGTCGGCTTTTTATGACTCCTCTAGTGTCTCGTCCCGATGGTGGAGTAGCAGAGGATCTGGTGATGGTTTGAGATGTCGCACCCGGAAAAAAATTGGAGGGGGGGGGGGGGGGGGGGGTGGCGGTAGCGGATCTGGCTTTGGTGATCGGAGGTGTAACGCCGGTTATGGATTCAGTTGCAGGCGCCGCCTTCGTTCCTCCATACTCAGTCCCCCATCCGGTCCATGTGTGTTTCCGAGGACGTGATCTCAAGATGGAAGTTCCACCATGACATGGGCATATATTAAGAGTTCAACGCTCCCTGGTTTGTTGAGGGTTTCTCTGAGATCCAAAAGTTGCAGGCCAAGGCGACCGAAGGTCCTTTCGGATTTTGGATCTCCTAACGAAAATGGATCTTCCTGGTGTGAGTCCGAGTTTTGCGGGAAGCGCCGCGGTGCTTATGGAAAGTCCCCAATCGTTCCTCAGTCATCTGAGAATCGAGTCGAGCGAGTCGTTTGCTTCTATCGTCCCAAGACCTGAGTTGAAAGATGAGATCGAGGATTGAAAATTGACATTGTAACCGAAAGATTAATCTCCCACTATGGTCGCCAATTGTTTGAGGGTGAAAACAGTTTCTGCTGATTTCGGTAATTTCGCGTGAGTGGGTGAGAAACGAGTCTAAACCCTAAACAATGTACTACAAGGGAGTACTTTAGATTCGAGAGATCAATCTGAACAAATACTAAACCAAGAAATGGCCGTTCCATACTTTCTTCGGTCACAAAGTGAAGGAGAAGGGTTTGTTTTGGGGAGGGAAGCGAAGAGAGTGTTGAGACCAGAATAGTTGATTCTGGAAGAGTACTTGTTTTGACTTGTATCAGAAGGTGCAAGCTAACGGATGGTAAAGCTTAACAGGTGATTTTTGAGTGTTGTATTCTCCTGACCAAAACTTGTTCTTTGGTGGAATAGGTAAGACCTATTTATACAAATCGAAGTGAAACGTACGCTGGTCTCGTAAGAAATGGAAAACGGATGAGTAAATGGGAGGAGGTGGTAACCGGTAACGCCTGGAATTGATGTTCCATAATGAAGGAAAGTGTTTCAACATTACTCCTTGTATTTACTAACCGCCTCATCCTTATGACAATGTCTTGTAACGGGTATAGTGTACGCCGCACGATGTAAGCCTCCAAACCAATACCCAATGAGCATCCCCCAGTTTATGATATGTGTTGATGTCTCGAGTGTTTCTGTGGAAAACATGTAGCATGTTTCTGCTGTTTGGCAAGTTGAGCTTGGGAGACTTGCCGGCTCGGTGGTGAAGGGTAGATTTTGCATTATGAGATGAAGGGTAGCCGGTGATTATTGCAACCATTCGTTTGGCAGCCAGCGACATGAAATCATGGTCGGCATGGCTTTGGCATAGTTTAGGCATGGCCAAGCTAGGATTTTGGCATAGTTTAGGCGCGGCCAAAAACTAGGGTTTGGCGTTGGGCCAAAGGTTGTCGCGCGTTAGCTGGAGACCTTGGACGGCTAAGATTTGCATCTCAGATGAAAGGGTGACCGTTGATTGTTGCAACCCTTCGTTTTGGCAGCCAGCGACATGAAGGAATGGTCGGCATGGAATTGGCACGGTTTAGGCTTGGCCAAACCTGGATTTTGCCATAGTTTAGGCGCGGCCAAAAACTAGGGTTTTGGCATAGTTTGGGCGCGACCAAAATTAGGGCTTGGCGTTGGGCCAAAGGTTGTCGTGCGTTAGCAAGCGACCTTGGACGGCTAAGATCTGCATCTCATATGGAAGGGTGGCCGTTGATTGTTGCAACTATTCGTTTTGGCAGCCAGCGGCATGAAGGAATGGACGACATGGCTTTGGCACGGTTTAGGCGTGGCCAAACCTGGATTTTGGCATAGTTTAGGCGCGGCCAAAAACTAGTGATTTGGCATAGTTTTGGTGCGGCCAAAATTAGGACTTGGCGTTGGGCCAAAGGTTGCCCCGCGTTAGCTGGCGATTTTGAACGGCAAATATCTGCATCTCAGATGGAAGGGTGGATGTTGATTGTCGCAACCCTTCATTTGGAAGCCAGCATCATGTGGTAGGGCCGACATGTCTTTGGCACAGTGGTGTGGCTGGCATGGTTAGCATGCCTTGGCACGGAGATGTGGCTGGCACGGCATGCCATTGGCACATGTGGCATGGTTGGCATGCCTTGGCGCGGAGGTGTGGCTGGAACGGCATGCCATTGGCACATGTGGTGCGGCTGGCATGGGTGGCATGCCTTGGTGCGGAGATGTGTCTGGCACGGCATGCCTTGGCACGGAGGTGTGGCTGGCACGGCATGTCATTGGCACATGTGGTGCGGCTGGCATGGTTGGCATGCCTTGGCGCGAAGATGTGGCTGGCACGGCATGCCATTGGCACATGTGGTGTGGAAATTAGGGTTTGGCATATTGAAACCCTAATTAGCATTAAAAAAAAAAGTACCCTGGTAAGTTTCTCGCAGACGTATTAAAGGGTTCAATAAATGCGCTTAGTGGAGACATTATTACTCAAGTTCTGTTTCTCTTCGGAGTGACGTCATTGTCTAACTAGGGTTTTACTATTTTAACCCTAATCTAAAAACCACCATCAACAATAGCATAAGGTTTAGGTACTTACTATGGTATTGTAAACGACGGAGGCCCAACTGCCTTTGTAACCCCATAATACCTGTCATCCATCATCAGGTATCCCTAAAGGTGGATCATCAGGGCCGCGAGAAAACATCTTCATCGGGTCGGACATGTGGCCACCTTTCTTCTTCTTTGGAGCTTTTATCTTCTTACCTTTTTCTTTAGCCTCTCCTCCTTGGTCTTGTTGTTGAACTTCTTGTTCTTGCACTTGTTCTTGAACGACTTCTCTTATCTCTTCATCAACTTCCTTCTCACCTTCTTCTTCATTACTTTCATCATCACCTCCTTTTTCATCAGTTTCATCCTCACCTTCTTCTTCATCACTTTCATCCCCACCTTCTTCTTCATCACTTTCACTCTCATCACTTTCTTCTTCATCACCTTCTTTGCCACCACTTTCTTCCTCATTAACTTCTTCATGAATTTCTTCTTCTTCAACTTGTTTGTCACCACCTTCTTTTTCAGTAGGTGTATCGGAATCAGATTCTTCATGTGTTGGTTGCTCCGCTTGAGGTGGTGGGTCATTGATGATGATCCCTTTGGCTTTACTCCCCGTGGCCCTTTGGTTTCGGTGGGAAGCATTCAAATTTTTACCATCTTCTCGACGAGGTCACAAATCCTTAGGAGTAACAAGGTCATGTGTCCGCTTATATTTCTTTTCTGCTTGCTTTTGTTTCCTGTAGAATGCATTTTTTAAGTCAAGGTATATAATCGGTTTACTCGATATACATATGAAATCTGATTCCTAACATATAAAATTTACAATCGGATTTTTGAAAGTGCTAATGTAAACCGATTCCAGAAATCGGTTTACTCGATATACATATAAAGTCTGATTCTAGACTACACAATCGGTTTTTGTGAAGATATATGTAATCCGATTCCAACAATATAAAGTTCCAGGAATATTGGCTACAACAATCGGGCTATTTATACCCTAACATTCCCCGATTCCTTTTCACATGCAGAACAATCGGTTTATAAGTTGAAGAACATAATCCGTTTCTAACAAGCATCGGGTTACTTCGACATTAACGTAATCCGATTCTGTGAATACTGAAATATTTTGATTTCAAAATTCTCGATTTCTAACCTATTGCATGTTACTAAAACCTAGTTTAGAGTATTGGGTTGATAGAAAAGTACCTGATTCGACTCATTTCCTCTTCTTGTGCGATACGAGACGCTTCTTGTTCCTCGAGCACTTCCTTCGTTTTATTGCGAATCGCTTCAACAATTCCGGGATTGTTATCACTAGAATAGTTCATGTTAGTAGGATGTTTCATTCTTGATGGTTTAGACATTTTATAGAAGAAACAAAACGATTAATCGTTTTTGGATCGTCAATCATCAACGATTTTTTGTTTCAAAAAAATGGAATAGAGAAGATGAAGAATCAGTTTTTAGCTTAGAATGAAAACTGATTTTAGTTAGTTAGGTTTATTATTAAGGATTGATGGGGGTAATTTAGTAATATTAATATTTTTTGAGGGTAATTTTGGTAGTTTCCATAAATTTAGACACTCCTCGTTCTCTTTTGGGGATGAAGAAATCTATAGGCCCCAATTAAGTGGCACAGGCCCCAATTTAACCTGATAAAATTGCTCTTTTGGAACTTGATATATTTGCCACAGTTCATGTCTGCTCATCTCTTAAATTTATTTAGTTATGCAAGAATGGTGGTCATCCCTTGGAGAAACATGAGCCTACAGTGGATTTTTCATGGCAATAGTAAAAAATTGTCTATGACAAATTTGTACCATCTCTAACCTTTGCTGTCTGATATGTATTAGCTATAACTCATTGAAAAGCTGTTGATGTGCACTATCTCACCATAAAGCTCCATGGATTTGCTCATACTTGGTCTGATAAAGCATGCTAGTGAGTACTATATGCTCCACACTTTTAAGCTTGGCATTGCTAATAAGCTGCATGAAACAAATGAATGATTCATTTTCATATGTGCCTCTGGAACAAATAGCCATACTTTGTTGATACAGTTACTTGAAGGTCACATATATTTACAGTAAAAGTACCAAGGACAGGCTTCATACAACATTTAGTAAAGGTATCTGACAATTCCAGCATATGCTTCCATAGTGCAATTACTATATTTTAATCTAAGGGTAATTCCATGATACTCCTCAAGGTTTGTTTCTATCATATTTCCCTTCTCTCCCTCTCTCTATTTTTTTGTTCTTTCTTTTAAATTTTTTTTTAATTTCATTGTTTAGGGTTTATGATTAGAGAGTTTTGTCAGAATATAGAGCTGAGGAAACAGTGTTGAGATTTGGAAATGATGTTGAGAGTAACGATAATTTCACTAAGATTCAACATGAATTTGGTTCTGCTAGAAGGAGCTTTCTCAAGATTCCAGAAGCACTCAATCTTATGCCTAAAATGAATCCTGAAGGTCTAATTTCCCGTTCTCGTTCTTTGATCGTACTTTAGTTTTGATTGTCTTGTAATTCTGACAGTAATTCTATGTATTATGGTGAAATTTCTAGGTATATATGTGAATAAGAATCTTCGATTGGACAATATACAAGTCTATGGTTTTGATTATGACTATACATTGCAAAAGACCGCATTGTAAATGAGGTTAGTAGTACCAATTATGTGTTTGTATTTGTTTGTTGCTTTCTTTGACTGTTTTAAAGATAAGTTTTGGAACAATTGATTTAGTTTATTTCTGGTTTTGTGTTTGCAGTTTATCAGTTTAAATACGATCGTCTTTTCCATTTAGAGGACTGTATTATGATAAGCTAAAGGGGTGTCTCTTGAAGTTGTATTTTATTGGGTCTATTGAGCTTGACGGATGCTTCTTTGGTTGTTGAAAGGTGTGCATTATCTGTAGAGTTATTTTTAATTGTCTGTGTATGAATGATTTTTGCTTAATGATTCTATGCTTATTACTAAATTCACATTGTTAATCTTCTCTGTGATTGTCTTACAGCTTAGCCTAAAGGAAATAGAGAGATGTATGGGACACGGCATATTGGGCGAGGTCAAGCTCGTGGACTTGTTGGATTGAGGTTGGTATTCGCCATTCTTTGCTTTTTAAATAGTTTTTCCCTTTGAGTGTTCTGTACTCTATGTATTTCATAAATCTTATCACTTCCAATTTTCCATGTCATATTCGTATTTAGGAGGTTAGGCTGTTTTTTCTTATGCCAAAGGTTATTTTATATGCATAATGAGGCATTTGAAACCTTGCAACTTGTAAACACAATGGTCTGCAGTTTTTCCATGTCATTCTTCTATAGCTCTGCTTGGCGGTGTTCCATAATACTTTGTCTCGGAGACTCTTTAATATCCTACTCATAGGCGAGTCACATACCCAACTATAGGTGGGACAAATGGGATGGGATAAATCCGGAACATGATGTGGTGACTTTCCTCACTGGACGGATGCTACATCGTCTCCCGCGTTTATCCAATCCCTTCGCTGATATTTCTAGTGTATCTAGTGGGTGCCATGGCTCTCATTTGAGACCCACCATTTCCAAAAGGGTTTATTGTTGTCTGAATCAAACTAGTTTGGTCTTGATCAATTCGGGCAATAATAAATTATAACCTTTTTGGAAATAGAAGGTCTCGCATGAAAGTCTTAGCACTAAAAGTAACTCAGCTTACAAAAAATTAGGCCCACTGTTAATCTCGGGAAGGCGGGATCCATACTATGTGAAAGAGGCTTTGAAGGAGTTCACAAGGACACTTAGTCCAGAACTACTATTTATTATTTTTGGTGTTTTTAGGTTGTTAAAACTCTAGGGTAGACCCAATCATAGATAAATAAGCATGGAGTAATTGAGCGGAATTTTATCCCATCATAATCGTCCTCTGGCATATGCCCGAGGAGAACTAGGGACAAGAACTGGAGAGAAGGGATCTATAGTTTATACTAGTCCATCAGCTAACCAAATCCCAAAAGCTGGAAGTACCATGATCCATTATAATACACTAGTTTACAAAGTTCAGATAACTTAATCTTCCGATGTCAAGAAACTATCTCATATACCAAAGTTTGTAACAACAGGTTTCGTTTCTGCTCTATAATCCATAACTTTGAATAGGGTATGTACAGATTTTGTTTGTCATAGCTGGGTTTTTTGGTTTGCTGCAGTTTATGTCCCTGCATGTGCTTGAGCCTCTTTGTGTTCTTTTTACAAAATTATTGATTGAGTCTAAATCTGAGAAGTTAAGATTTTTATCCATGGCAAAACACGATTTTTTTCATAGTATGAATCGATCTTATTCTTGGTTAATCATTTCAAATTGATATTTGTCAGCCTTGCTCAAAGATATGCTGATTTATTTATGCAATTGCAACAGCAAACTCTGAGAAGGAATGTTGTTGAAGGTGTGTTAGCCTGTCAATGCTCACATCTGCTGCATTCGGAATCTCATTTGATTGTTTTAAATGGTGCCAGGCTTAGTCAAGTGGTCAAGTGTTAAGACTTAATACGGTGTTTGACACGGTTACAAGCCTAGTATATCAATGTATACTCTCGTTGGAGGGTGAAGTTCATATCTACTGCTATCTCCTGTACATATGTTCCCTACATTTTTTTTAATATTCTGCCTTCCCATAGATTGGCTCTTGATTTGCATAACCTGAGTTTTTCTTAGCTTAACATTCATATGCCTTAGTTTCTCTTGATTAGCTTTGCCTTAAAGGCTCAAAGCTAATTGAAAATCCATTGTCAACCATGATGTATGGGTTCTAGTTTTGGACACTCTATGACTAGTGTGTTGTTTGTAGATTGTTGGAGTCCGATTGTTGGGATTCATCCACCACAAATACAATATATGGATACGTGGGTAATCCTTTAGATGTGAATGATTAGATTTCACCCTGCCACAGGACTAACAGGTCTCAGTTTGGGAAGAAATGATGAAGTTTTCTCAAAGATCTCTCTGGATCTGAGACTAAACCTCATTCATTCTCAAATCTCTTCCTAGTATTACAAAGCGAAAGCGCATAAGTCGACCTAGGAGTATTATATCCATCTAGTTTACATACTTTAGCATTGTTTTAGAGTTTGTTGCTAAGCTAGCTGATTCTAATATATCCGGTGGCTACGGCTTTTGTTTGAGACCCAACTACTTCAAAAAGAGGTTGGCTATTGTGTTTGATTAAGTCTCTTAGACTGAGAATTAAACACCCTAACTTTGATAATAATAATGATAATGAACTTTTTACTGGAAATTGTAGGCCTGACATAGCACCACAAAAAAAACGTATAACATATGAGACTCGTTCTCAATGGCAAGCATGTTTTATACTGTTTTTAAGATGTTTGAAGCACAATTCAGTAGTAGATTTACCGTGCAAATGATGTTTGTTTTGAGATGGCTGTGCTTATTGACGGTCCGGTGCTGATTATATATCTCCCGCATCAGCACCTAAAATTTTCATAAGCTAGAGTTTATGTAGCCACCTTGTCTTTCTAACTTCCCCTGGATTTGATAGGGATGAAACACAACTTGGCTCACATTCCATCTAATATGAGCATTTAGTACCTTAACTTCGATGATCTTAGACTTTCACATTCTCTTAAAATTCCAAATATCAATAATAAAGCTGAGTCTTCGGGTTGCAGGGAAGCTTTTGTAATTGACAGAAAGAGAGTCGCCGGGAACTCACTTTTCCCTGCACATATCCAATGCTAGAGGGGTTGTCCAAAAACCAGTAGATCTTCTCTCGGGATTTTTTGCAGGCGGGTTTACGTTCACAACTGAAAAAGTCCTGAGATTGTTACCGAGAGAAGATCCAATAGTAATGGATGCAGTCCTTCTATCATTGGGATAGGTGCTGGAGAAGTGGGTTACCCGCTCTCTCTTGGATTTTTTTGTGGGATTCAAAGCATTTCCGAATTATTATTTTTCTGAAAAACATAATTGAATCAATGAACTGCAAAGAGATTACACAACACTTCTGCTATACCATGCAGGTTAGACTCTAACACTCTACTATAATGTGTCCCTAAACTCCTTGTCCATGTCACGTGTATCATTGAGAATGATATGACTTGAAAGAGTGTTTAGCTCCCATCTGAGATTACAATGTTGACTCTAGAAATCTTCGCGAGAGCATCAGCTACTCTGTTTTGGACATGATGTGGGTGGGTTCTAACTTTGGACATCTCCTACAAATCCAATATTTAGATAGTGATGATTTACAGGACTGACCCTAATATGTGATGCTCAATGTTTACAGACTTGCACTAGGTTTTTTCGGGCTGTTTAGAACGTACAAGTTTTTTATGATTGATCGTTGTTTTGAGCTAGGTCAGTTCTGTTAATTTGTTGGTATGGTACAGATTCTGTTAGTCACAGCTAGGTTTTTTGGGTTGCTGCAGTTTTATTGCCGCCGCCGCGCATGTGCTTGAGCCTGGTGTTGTTGTGTTTATTTCTTCATGTCTTTTTTGTGATCTGAGGAGTTTTAGATTTTTGCATCATGAACCCGATTTCTTATGAGTGATTAGTGATCTGAGTGTTATTGTAGTTGTGTTAGCTTGTCAGTGCTCATGTCTGCTGCATTTGGGATCTCACAATTTGTTAAATGGTGCAAGGCTTAGTCAATGTTAAAGCTTAATACAGTGTTTGACACGGTTACAAGCCTAGTATGTACCCTACACTTTTTTATTGATTTCCCATAGATTCCTTCATGATTTACATGAGAATAATTCGCTCCCGACTTTTCTCCCGAATCTCAAAGCTTCTTTGGACCTGTCACCCATAAAGCGGTCTAGTTAATCCCTTGGGGTGCAGGGCCTACAAAACTATGAGAGTCGGTAGAAATTTCGGAGTTTCTCTCCATTACTTCTAGCATCACTGTTTGCAGAATTTGAGTTTTTCTTTGCTCAACTCGTCTAACCAGATGATAAACTGGCCTAGAAATGCAAGGCAAAATTCCAGAACTTCGCCTCAAGAATAATATGGGTTCTTGGTGTCTCCAGATTTTGTGGAGTCAATCGATGTCATTCATCCACCACAAATCCAATTTATAGATTTGTGGGCAATCCATTTTCACACTACAACAAGACTAACATGGCTCAATTTGAGAAGAAATGAACGAAATTTTCTCAAAGATCCGAGATTAAACCTCAAACCATTTTCATTCTCAAAACTCTGCTTGGTATTGCAAATCTTATCCTTGGACCTTGGGAGTATATCCAGCTAGTTTACATATTTCAGTCACTGATTTAGAAGTGCATTTGTTGCTAAGCTAGCTAAATGTTACTAGACAGGTATGTCTTTTTTTTGAGGTCCACTATTTTTAAAAAGGGCGTTATAGCGGAAATTAGGCTATCTTGTTTGAGTAGAGTCAGTAGACGAGAGTTGGCTCTCAATGCCAAGCATTGAATGTTTGGTATGGAACTTATTGACGGTCTGGTGTGATTAGATGTCTCCCCATCAGCACCTAGCTTTATGCTAGAATTTATGTAGCCGCCTTGTCTTTCAAACTTCCCTTGGATTTGGTAGGGAAGAAGCACAAAATGGCTTACATTCCGTTTAATATGAGCCTATAGTACCCTTGCAGTGAAGCTTATACAATTGAATGGACTTGTATCCTATCATGGTCGTCCACTCTGGCTTATGCCCGAGAACTAGGGGAACAATTAAATGTGTTGTTGGGTGTCGGGAAGGTCTATTATATCATATAAGGTGTTTCAACAGCTGAGAACACAAAACCATGAGAATCAGTGGTGGACGGAGCCAGCTTATGTCATGGGGTTAATTTTCCCCGAAGGCTGCTGCCTCATGAGGTCTGTTTAATCCTTTTAAGGCTTGATTTCTGGTAGACATATGTACCCTAATTCAAGGGAAAACAAAGAAGGGAACTAGCTTTAGAAGGTTAAAATAGGATTTGTGAGCCAGGGCCGAAGGTATTAGTTGCTGGTGGCCTACGCTGGCTCTGCCACGGGTTTAATTGGTTTTGATTTTTTTGGCTTTTTACTTGGGTTTGGGAAGTTATCTCTTATGTGTCGGTCTAATTGGTTTTGATTTTTTTGGCTTTTTACTTGGGTTTGGGAAGTTATCTCTTATGTGTCGGTCTGAAGTTCTGTGGTTATACCTATCAAAATTTCCTCTTTGCAAAATACTAGCCAGGATCCTATCAAACCCGAAAAACTATACTAAATCGGAAATATCTGCATAGTTCAGCTATGCAACTTTGCGGAGTTGTGTAGGTCAGGTGCGATAGTGAATTTCATGTATCGTGTTTATGATCTCTGTAGGAAGTTTATTGTTTGAAGTGCTGGACAATCATCAGGACAAAGTTCCTTCAGATAACACCAGTTTACAAAGTTCTTTCAGATAACTTAATCATTCATGTCAAGAAACTATCTCATTTACCCAAGTCTCCATAACAACTGGTTTTGTTTCTCTACACAAGGGATCTGGTAGAACCCGTTGAAGATTTAAGTTTTTCTACACCCACCTAGAATTTTTTTGTGATACCTTTTAAAAAACGTGGCTTTAAATTTGTTGTGAAAGTCATGGCTCAATTGGGCATTGTCTTTCACAACCAATTTAAAATCACGTCTTAAAAGCTTAAAAGATTATATAGGATTTTTCTCGGTGGATGTAAACAGACAATAATCTTTCGGTTCCACTGCTATCACCATTACACATGTACCTTACATTTTTGTGTCATGTTATCCCCATAGATCCCCATAGATTCGATCATGATTTGTGTAAACACATGATTATGACTAAGAGCCGGGGACGATAATAGGGGTTTTGGGTATAAGCCAAAGTCACCATTGCCGAAACCGAGGTTTCCATGTGTGTTGGTGGGTTGCCCCGAAGGCAGGCTACCCCGAAGATAATAACCAATGGGCGCCCAAATAGTCCCAGATGCGATAGTACATGTGTACGGCTAATAATGAAAGACTTATTAGGTAAGGTATTAAGGTACACGTGTACGGTATCCACATGTGGGGTTTTTCCTATAAAAGCAAGGAATCCTCCGAAAAAGAGTAAATCTCTCCAGATAATTGTATTGTGTACTGGGATTAGTCTCCTCGTTACCCTAAGATAATTTAAGAGTGTTTACATTTGGCGAGGTACCAATACGTTAAAAACATGAACTCTGGAAAATCACGACCCCGGAGATCTGGGGTCAAGACGAACCTGCTTATCAATCACCTAGTCAAAACTCATCAGGTAACTTTGGTAGAGCACCAACGGAAGGAAGGAGGCTCAGACCCTATGTGCGTGGAGAAGGAATTCGGGGGAGAACCCCCTTTCGATGTCGGATGAAGAGAAGACCCGGAAGACAGAGCCGTACTACCCCCTTTCGATGTCGGATGAAGAGAAGACCCGGAAGACAGAGTCGTACGAGAGGAATGTCGGGAAGTGTTCTCTAAATTCTTTCGAGAGATCAGGTTCACCGAAACATCAACAAGAGTTGTCTTGTGAGCATATATTGAACATTTTTGCTGGGGAAGACCTTCATGAATACTTGGAGAGACATATCCCGGACATATCCCAAAACAGATCATCTTCTCAGAAGAAGATCGGATGGTCGAAGCAGCGCATTTACGCCCCTTATTCATCACAATCGGGGTAGGGAAGAACACCCTTAACCGAGCGTTTGTGGACACTGGCGCTTCATTAAATCTAATCTCCCAAGATACCATTTGCCTATTACGCATTCCGCCGGTTGCAATCAGACGTTTCAACACTAAAGTGCAAGACTTCAGCGGGGATAGACAGAAGACAATTGGAATGATACAAATAGAGATCACGGTTAGACCCGTTAAGGCCATAGAACTTTTCCATGTAACTGAAGCAAGCTCGACATGCCACATCATCCTGGGGCAGTCGTGGCTGCAAAGACATGGGGTGGTATCCTCAACAGATCACCAATGTCTCAAGTTTCTGTACGAAGGGAAAGAATGGCGTGTAGCAGCTACGGAGAATCTGTTTGTGGACGAAGAGAAAAACCTCTTCCCCGAGGCTGCCTTTTACAACAAACAAAACCTGACGACCCTGGAGGACGATCTCAGGGGAAAGAAGGAGTGCAAAAGGGAAACGAGTGAACGAAAGGGATACTTTCGACGCTGTATTCAACCCAACGGGAAGAAAAGGTATCAATACGTCGTCGAAGAAAGCATGATGGCGAAGGAGGAACAGGTCATCCAAGAGATGAAAAATCTAACTGTTAACGAGCCCGAGCACGATTGGGAACACCCAACTTTCACAACCAATGGGAGCCTCGAACCAACAATCCCTTTGAAACTAGGAACCCTAGAGAACCCGAAAGTAATTCAGATTGGCAGTAGCCTAACATTGGAAGAACAGGAGGAAATAGAAGGTATATTAATGGAATCTCAAGACGTCTTCGCCTAGACATATGAAGATATGCAGGGGCTCAACCCAGCCCTTGTCTCACATGAACTCAAAACGTCACCGTCCTTTAAACCGGTAAAGCATCCCCGGAGGAAATTTTTCTCACAAGATTGAGCAGCAAATCAAAGAGGAAGTCTCGAAGTTGTTGGAAGCAAGGTACATTAAACCCATACATCATCCGACATGGCTAGCCAATATTGTCCCGGTGGAGAAGAAGAATGGTAAGATACGATGTTTTGTCGACTTTCGAGATCTCAATAGGGCGTGTCCTAAAGACGATTTCCCCCTTCCTCTCGTTGACCTCGTTGTCGACTCTACGGATGACCATGAATTGTATGCCTTCATGGATGGATACAGTGGCTACAACCATGTCCAGAAGAAAGAATCAGATGCTCCAAAGACAGCGTTCTCAACACCAGTCGGAATTTTTTATTACGTAGTCATGCCTTTCGGCTTGAAGAACGCAGGTGCCACGTATCAGCGAGCCATGACTCTCATCTTTCATGACCTCAACCACAAGGAAATGGAGGTATACGTGGACGATGTCATTGTTAAAGCAAAGAAGAGGGCGGAGTTCGTACCAAACCTTAGGCGGGTTTTGTCTCGATGCCGGAGTTACGGCCTCAAGATGAACCCAACTAAGTGCACATTCGGGGTGACCTCCGGTAAGGTCTTGGGTTTTAAAATCACTAAGGCTGGGATCGAGATGGATGAAGATAAGGCAAATGCAATTATGACAATGACAGCCCCAAAAAACAAGGAGGAGCTCTAAGCATTGATAGGCAAGGTTTCCTATGTACGACGATTCATACCGGTCCTAGGCACCAGTATGGCAAGCCTTCTTCCGCTACTCAGAAAAGGATCTAGTTGGGAATGGGGAGAAGAACAACAGATGGCACTTGACAAAATCAAAGTGTGCCTAACACACCCGCATGTAATGCGCCCACCGATCCCAAGGGAACCTTTATACTTCTATGTGGCAAACACAGATAAAGCGATCGGCGCGGTCCTCGTCCAAGATACGGGGAATGATAAATTAACCCCAATATATTACATAAGAAAAGCACTAAAAGATACGGAGTTACGTTACTCACCAGTGAAAAAGGCATGCCTCCCCCTAATCTTAGCAGCACAAAAACTGAGACACTACCTACTAGCACATCAAACATATGTAGTGGCCTCGGGAAATCCGATAGCTTACCTTTCTGCAACCACTATCCCGTCCGGGCGAATGGCCCGCTGGTCAGTACAACTGTTTGAATTCTCCCTTCAACCAGCAAAACCTAAGGGGATCCGAGGTCAAGCCATCGAAGACTTGTTGGCAGCTTTCCCAGGGTGTGCAACAATTCCTCTCCACGAAGACATCCCCGGATAAATAGCCGTGGCAGAATAATCCAAGCCGTGGTTACTTTACTTCGATGGCTCGTCACATGGGGACAAATGGGGGTGCCGGGGTCGTTCTAATCACCCCGGAAGATGAATTAATATCCAAAGCATTCGAACCCGACTTCCCGTGCACAAATAACGCTGCTGAGTATGAAGCTTTCCTTTTGGGTTTAAAAATCGCCAGGGACCTCGGAGCTCGAAACATTGAAGTTAAAGGAGACTCTCATCTTTTAATACAACAAGTGTTAGGAGAATTTAGTGTCAAAGAGCCGACATTGGTTGCATACAGAGACAAAGCCCATAGATTAATCGGGGAATTTGAGTGTGTATCACTCGCCCACACGGGCAGAACAACTAATAAACATGTTGAGCATCTAGTTTGCAGATGATAAATGTGAATGAAGAAACCATCACGGTATTAAAAAACACAGTCCCATCAACTTGGTTTGAGGACGTCATTTTTGAGGACGTCATTTTTGAGGACGAAGACGATTGGCGACGCCCAATTCTAAAGGACCTTAAACAGCAAACTGAGGATCCATAGTTGCCTTGGAAGACTTTGAGCAAATATAAAATAATAGATGGGAGCTTATACTTTATCACCACCGGAGGGATCTTATGCAGATGTGTAGGCAACATGGAAGCAAAAAAATTATTACACCAAATTCATGAAGGTGCCTGTGGTTTTGGACTCAAAATACCCCTGCAGAGAAGGATCCAACGGGCTGGTTTTCATTGGCCAGATATGGTACAACAAGCTCAAACCCTGCAAGACAGTTGTGAAGCTTGCCAAGGAGCCCCGGTACACGAGGAAGCCTTTATTGTTGACGGGGAAGACTGGCGAACCCCATATATTGAGTATCTGACTGAAGGGACTCTTCCAGACGATAAGAAAGCAGCTAAGAAACTGGAAAAGAGAGCCCGGAAATTCTTTGTCATAGACGGGGAACTCTTCCGCCGCTGCTTCAACCAAAAGACATTAAAATGTGTAGATCAAACCAGTGCCACCCGCATTATGGAAGTAAGTCATGACGGGGAACACCAAGGAAAGGCACGAGTTTTTACCCCAATCCACGATGTTGGGTATTATTGGCCAACAATGGAAGGTGACATCACGGAATATGTGCAAAAGTGTGAACAATGCCAGATCCATGGGAATTTAATCAATGCGCCACATACTACGCTCCAGGACACCTGTACTCCATGACCCTTTCATAGTTGGGGGATAGACACCATTGGACCAATCAACCCAAAATCGTCTAAACAACATGAATACATCATCACCGCCACGGAATGCTTTACAAAGTGGGTTGAGGCCATACCACTAAAAGGAACCACCGGAGAGGTGATCTCGGCTTTCATCAAAGAACACATAATATGTCGTTTCGGAATTCCTATGTATATCATTTCCAACAATGGTACGCCCTTTGTCAACAACGATGTAACAAAACTTCTAGGAGCTTTCTGGATTAAGCAAAAGGTAACAACTCCCTATTATCCACAAGGGAACAGGCAAGCAGAACCTACCAACAAGTCACTACTCAGAATCTTGAGCAGAAGCCTCTACGACAACAAAAGAGCATACATGAAGAACTCCCACTTGCCTTGATGGCATACCGAACCGCCAAACGAACATCGACAGGGTCATCGCCATACAACTTGGTGGACGGGGAAGATGCCATCGTACCCGCTGAAGTGATCATAGCTTCGGCAAGAATCCTATCAGCAAGCGGGGTCGACCCCGACAGTCAGCGGTTTGGTTCTCTAGACATGACTGATGAACGACGGGATACTGCCGAACACAAGAATAAGCAATATCGTGATCGACAGGCAAGATTCTACAATCAACATGTCAAAGAAAGACACTTTGAAAAGGGAGAACTTGTACTTGTTGTTGCCCCACATGTCCAAAGGGAAGGTAGTGCAGGCAAGTTTTCCCCGAACTGGGAGGGACCTTTCCGCATACGCAAAGTCGGGGGATCCGGATACTACAAACTCGAACATGCCAACGACACCAAAATTAAAGGCAAACGAAACTCCAAGATCAATAGAACCTGGTTAAAGAAGCCTAAATGAACTATGGGTAAAATGCCCGATGCAAGGGAAACACCCATTGCTGCCCTTTGTTTTGAATAAAACAATGCATATTCTACTACTCTAAGTCTCTTCTACTTCAGCACATCCTAACCCGTCAAACTAACTTGACGCAACCACATACTCAATACAAACTCTATACAAAGAGCACTGGGGTCGAACCTCAAACATGCCAAACACGGGCTTGCCCCATATAATCTAAACTCATAAAAAGGAATGTCCTTCCTTAATATTTCATACTTAACCACGTATCTATGAAGAGCAATCTCGGACAATACACGGTCTTCCTAAATTTAATCAGAATAGAAAGTGACCCTACCCCGGAAACATTCTAAAGGAAATAAAAAAAGGGAGGGTGGAGGGGATCGAAGCCCTACCAACATTCTAAAGGAAAAAAAAGGGGGAGGGGGAGGATTGAAGCCCTACCAACATTCTAAAGCCCGGAACACCATTACTAGGCCCATCTACACACCCTTGAATGTGAACAAACTCAACCCTACCTCAGAAATTCCCGCCATTACATAAAGCGCTCACCCTCTAAAACAAAAGAGGGAGGAAGGAACTCATAAAACACAACAAAAAACATGAAACCCAAATCGTCACATTCACGACATTGACAAACAGAACAACACATAAAACAATAAAGAAACAAGTTATGGTCTTACATCATAAACAAGAAAATAAAAATTAAACTATCAAAGAAGTCGTACATCCGAAACAAGAAAATGAAATTCTAAACCAAACTATCAAGGAAGCCGGAGGATCTCCTCCTGCTTCCGCGCCAGAGCAATGGCGACCGTGTCCTTACCACGAAGCGCCGAAAGTATACTAAAGAACGTTATCAAATGCTGCCTTTGGTAATAGCGGTAGTACACGAAAAATAGAGGAGGCGGCAGGAGACCTTCATCCCGAGCTTCATCCATCAGACGCTCCGAGTTTGCTATGAGAGTATCCCAATGATCATGGCAAGTGGTGAACTGATTAAAAACGATGGGAAGAACCCGGAAAAGGTGTTCAAGATGAACTATTTCCAATACCAGGCGACACGAGACATTGCAAAAGAAAATTGATTAACACTTAAAAAGAAAAGAAAGAATATAATTAAACTCCCTTTTATAGAAGGGTAATTAATTACAGTCATTAATGAATCCAACTGCCACCCATCCAAAACGCAAGACAAGAAAACAGAGGAAAGAAGAGAAAACAGCAAAGGGAAAGCACGAGTGAGACGCCCACGGCTAAGCTGCACGATGACGGGCGATAGTCTGATGAACCTCTGCCAAGAAAGAGTGAGCCTCATCCAAGGAACGACGTGTCATTACGCACTCATCATCCATATCTACCAACAGTTGATAAGTACGACCTAGTGCTTCCGGAGAAACCTTTGCCTGAACAGCCATTTCATGCGTTTTCGATTGTTCTATTCACTCGGCCCAAAGACGAGCATGCACTTCCCGACGACGGGTCACTAAGAAATCCACTTTCCCTCGAACCATTAATAAACGACGAACATCCTTGGTAGAGTCTCCTCTAATCACCAAACCAGGTGTCGACCCAAGGAATACTGAATGACCTTCCCGATGATGCGTCATTACGACCACGGAAAATCCCGAGAAAAAAGAAAGAAGTGTCGGAGAGAAGGAAAAATAGCAAGACATTTGCCAAGACAAGTATTTATACTAACAGAGGAGAACTTTTGAAACGAGTAACAAAGAGGACCAACACCAAAGAAAGAAAGACGCGTGGAAGACGGAAGGAAACATTGGGAAAAGGAATTCTGAGAGAAGCAAGAGTCATGACTGACAAGGGGCTTCAGGAAAAGTAGAAAGCCTCAGGCCTGAAGTTGCAATTAACCGGGGGATTCACGAAGAGAGAAATCATAAGGAGGCATTGTTTTGAGTATAAGATAATGGCTGATCGCCGAGCCTACCATCCTCGACAATACAGTCAGGGGACTAATGTAAACACATGATTATGACTAAGAGACGGTGACGATAATGGGGGCTTTGGCAAACCCACCATTGCCAAAACCGGGGTCGCCATGTACGTTGGTGGGTTGCCCCGAAGGCAGGCTGCCCCGAAGGTAGGCTGCCCCGAAGATAATAACCAATGGGTGCCCAAATAGTCCCAGATGCGATAGTACATGTGTATGGTTAATAATGGAAGACTTACTAGAAAATGTATTAAGGTACACGTGTACGGTATCCACATGTGGGGATTTGCCTATAAAAGCAAGGAATCCTCCCAAAAAGAGTAGAGCTCTCCAGATAATTGTATTGTGCACTGGGATTAGTCTCCTCATTACCCTAAGATAATTTAAGGATGTTTACAATTTGCATAATTTGAGTTTCTCTTAGATCAATTCTTCTACCCAGATGAATTACAGGCCTAGCCGCTGATGTGTTTTCAAAGTTGTTGTAGTAATAAAATTCGTTCAAGACTTGTGAAAGCAGATTTTAGACTTAATTTTAAATAAAAATTATAGGAAACTTAAATAAAAGTGATATGAAAAATATGGAGAAGACTGGGGCTATGGATTCCACTAATTACCAATATCAAAGTGATTTATATTCTCTAATTATAATTATGCAAATCCTTCATTCAAATTGATTATAAATATTGCAAAAGTTGATTTTTTTAGAAATAACAATTGTAAATCGAAAGTATGGGACATCAAAACCCTAGGCTAGCATGCTCCATCAATTAAAATAACAATTGTTTAACAAAAACCATTTTTTTCTATTTACTTATCAAGGCAAATAATCATATAATAATTGCATAAATTATATAAAATAGAGATTACCACATTTTATTGGCGAAATAGCTTCCTCCGTCGCCTCAGAGGATGGGTTTAGCTCACCATTGTATAAACTTGCTCAAAATACTGATTCATGCTCAAAATTTGTTTACAAAGATGAAATGGAGAGAAGATAATGAAAATCGGGTGTTTGCAACGTTTATAATTGTTGCAAAACACTGTTACAAAGAACGATAAAAAACAATTGTTGTTGTTGTATCTCTGCGACCCTCGTGTGGCTGTCGTTGTCACTGTTGATAAACGACTGCCTCTGGTGGTCTTTTGTTCTTCGTGTTCTTGGTGCAGCAGCAGAAACAGAGTTCTGAAAACTCTTGATTCACGCCTCCTGAGCTCTCCTCTCGACCCCAAACTCTCCGTCCCCCTTCTATGTGATACCAGAAGCCTATATATACCCACAGAGGCCTTCGAATATCACCCCATTACTCCAAATAATCCTCATAACTCCGGCAGCAAAGAAAATATTCTCGGGAATATTTTCTTCCCTTTTTCTTCTCCTGCACGCGTCTGGATACGTATTTCTTTCCTTCTATACCTTCTTCACGCTCCAGAATATCGATCAACTCTTCCAAGCACGTGCAGTACACGTTTAAATTCCTCACAACTCGTGCAAGCTCATGTTTTTCCTCCAACTCCCTGTTTGGACTAAACCAAGTTATCCAGCCAAATTTGATCGAAACAAACACCCATACCAGCTCTGTTAGGACATATCACAACTACCCATGAAGTTTCAGCGATTGAATCACACAAAAACTCCTCCAAAATCCGATCGAAAAATCTGCCTGTGAATGGAAATGTTTTCCCGCCATTTTTATTTTTGAAATGTTGAAGATGAAGTGCCCATATCCTTTTCTGGGGTGCGAATAGTATATGGGTGTTGAGGACAAATTTGGGTGCTGAGGATGAATTTGGGCTACGCATAACCTTGGGTGTCCCTTAGCCAAATATGGGGTCCGTATAGTAAATGTCCTCGAGGTGTCCAAATAGCAATTTTTGAGCAACTTTTTCCACACAAGTGTATTTCTCCAAAAACACCTACACAAACATAAAAACACCATAATAAGTATAAAATCAAGCACTAGCAATAGAGACACTGAGGACAATTCAGACACAAAAATGTGTCTATCAGCCGCCTAGAAATGCAAGGAAAAATTTCAGAACTTCGCCTTGAAGCTAAAATGAAAAGTTGAAAACCCAATGACACCCTATACTTTGACTTGCTTTTGAAGGAACTAAATGAGGAGAGGCAGTTGGAACGGTCTAAGATGAAGAGAATGTTCAATAGCTCTTTTGGTGCTACCTTCCTCACCGATACTGGTCAGGAATCTGCGTTTGCCTACAACATTCATCAATATGCCGATGTTTATACCAGTAAATGGAGAAATTTATGTTGTATCAGCCAGAAACAAGGCTTCATGTTTCTTTCGACGTGAAGATCATGCCATATCACGTGAAGGTAAATATTTTGAACAGTTCAATGTATGTTTTGAATTAGTGGTAAATTGGTGAAGCAAGACTGTATTCTAGGCTAACGAATTGAAGGTATACTGCTCTGAATTTGCACTCTTAGTAGGTCAGATTTTTTTTTTTTTTTTTTTTTGAGGTCTCTAGTGTGAAAAGTGTATAGAATCTAAAGTGCACTAGACCTTAGTACGTCTACTTGTGTCTGACTATGATTTAAACCCAAAATTTACCTTAGTATGACTAGTGTCTACGGTTTAAGAAACCCAAACAACTAAATAACGTGATTTTAGACTCCATTGTTTGAGACTTGACGACTATTAAAAGTGAGCTATTTTGGACCCTGATGGCCACCTCTCATGTCTACTTTTTTTTGTCCAAGAAATTAGTGATGTTTTACTTTTTTTGGTTTTTAAACCCCAGCCTCATTAGGAAAATTCGAAATTGAGATCATGATATCAGAATCTAGACTTCATAAGCTTGCGTAATTCCACAATTTTCTGTAATTTACAAATTAAACTCCGTAACTTTATCAAGTATAGTTGCACACTGGTTTTAACTTTTTAATTTCTTGTAGGTTCCATCGAATTTGTTCAAGACAAGAGAGTATGTTGACGTCCCTTTTACGTCAGTTCACTGTTAGAGGAGCCGATGAGAATCTTCACATTCTTTTTCTTTTCGCGTAGGGAGATTTGTCTGCATTAGTTTAGATGGTTTAGTATCCAACCTCTTAAAGTTGACCCTTTACTACATGACCTTTCTAATAAAAAACGAAAATCTCAACCTTTATAATGTTTAGACATAGTGAAATTAAAACCTTTATAATTTTTATAAAGTCGGGAGAAATTATGTATTCTTTCGTATGGTGTACACGAGAAGAGGAGGTTGTGACTTGTGATTTGGTTCTTGCTAACTATCTTTATTCATACGAAAAAAATAATAATTAAGAACTAATACAATGATGTATAATTTTGTTATAGCTGGAATTCTTCAGAATTGATTTTAAATAATTTTCAAACAGAAGAAATAAATAAAAATAACCATGGTAATAATACTATAAAGTGAGATGATTTTGTGAAGTAGTATAACCTGTATGCTCTGCAACTTTCTCCTTTGAAACCTAAATATCTTCAACTTAAATTTTCGTTTTTGATCGTACTAAACCTATCATAAACGTTTGATCCCTAAATCTTTTCCCTGTGAGTCACAAAACTTTGGATTTCTTCGTATTTCAACGAAGATTTTCTACTCTTAAAATTTCGGTTATTCAAAATTTGTAACCATTGGCATTCATTCTCATTAAAATTATTTTGTAGTTCAACAATGTCTCTTTCTAAACCTTCCAATCATGACAAACAAACTAACAACTTGGAAATGATTCGTCAATTTGCAACTCTTCTAAACCAAGAAACCCCATCCAAGAACATCAGTGTCAATTCTCCATTACCAAAGCTATCAACAAACTACCAAAACTGCTTAGTTTTATTAATTATCTCACCTAAAACCTTCGAAATCTTAATGGTCAGGGAGTTATTAGCCAAACTATGGAGATCATTTAATCCGAAATTTTATGTCTCTGAATTTACATCAGAAACATATTTGATTAAATTCGAATCACATTCGGACTCAGAGTTTACTATGGAATCTTCTCCATAGGTTTCAAGAGATGATCTTCTGGCATTAGAGAGATGTATCCCAAATAAGTTACCAAATGACTATATCTTTGATAAGGTCGAATTATGGGAACAATTACATGGTCTACCAGTTAACTGTCTAGATAGAAAATTCATACAATGTCTAGTGGCACATGCTGGAAGCAAAAGAACAATCTCTGTTCAAGAATCTCGCAATTGGGGGAAATTCACACGGGTTCGCCTGCATGTTGATATCAAACATCCATTACGAGATTCTATTTCTTTTCCTCTGCCAAATGGTAAAGAAATCACTGCTGAAATAAGATATGAAAGACTTCCAAGATTTTGTTTATTCTGTCTCATGAAAATGTGTCCAAAAGTACACCAGTTAAAAGATAAAGTGCACCAGGAATTTCCAGAAGAACTACATCAACAAGCTTACAATCTTATTGTTCCAAAATATCAAAGATCGATTAATGCCTCAAACAGATTATACCCTAATGATGTAGATGAATTCCAACAAGATGATATTCATGAGGATTCTATAATTCATAGTGTTTAGAGCCGGAAAATTTCATCAACTGAAGTTTCAGGGATGATGAGTCATCGTACAAACTCATCGATGATTGGTAATTTTCATCCTACGTCATCATTTGATGTGGCTTTCAAAGAACCAGATATCTTGCAACAGCAGTTACCAATATTTGGATATGATTTGGATGGAAAAAATCTGACGGTTTTAAACCAAGTCAATTATCTACCAACATATTTCAAGCAGAATGTAAATCCTTTTAGAGTTCTAACTGCTACAAACTTCTCAGATAATGGGGCACTAATAACCGCACGAAAGGGTAAACAACAGGTTCCGGCAACTACTACAATATATGAATTACAACAACTGAATGATGAACTAGTCAAGGGTAAAGAAAAAGCAAGTGAACACCAATATTCCTCTTCCCATTACGATTATATTAATAATGAGACACTACAAGTGGCATAATCATTCCAGTTTGTAACAAAGAAACTAAAATCTTCTACAACTGAGGTTTCAAGTAAATCAGTAAATGAGAATCTTCATCAACTTCTATCCAGGACAAAAATATTGTCACAGAATAGTGACAGTGGACGGATTCTACGGAATTCCAGACAATCAAACAAGATTACCAGAAGGCGTGAATGGAAATCGATGGCTAGAGAATTTCGCATTACCTCTTTTGCGGAACCAACTACCATCAGAAATTCAAGTAGCGCTAAACGAATGCAGGATGGATCATGCATCAATACTAGAGAGGCACAATCAGAGATGGTTACAAGAATCGAGGAGGATTTTGATGATCAATGGGCAGTGGAGGCTATCCCTAATTGGCCGCACGATCCATGTTAGTGTTTGCATGGAATTGTTGGGGGTTAGGGAATGACCCAACAATTCAGACACTGCAATCTTTCCTTAGAAGTACAAAACCTGGAATTTGTATTTCTTTCAGAAACAAAACTTTTTGAGGCAGCTTCTATCCCGATTATTCATAGACTTGGATACTCTTGTCAATGTGTTGTTTTTGTTATGGGTCGTAGTGGGGGTCTCTGGTTACTATGGAAAGATGATATTGATGCTGAAATTATCTTCTTCTCAAATAATCTGATCCATCTTCAAGTTAATCAAAATGGCGCTTTTCGCAGCTTGAATCTATTTTGTGTTTACGGACCTCCAAATAGACAAGATATAGGTGAATTCTAGCGCAGTCTATCTATTTATTCTCAACAAGTAGATGGTCCAAAATGTTTCATAGGCGATTTCAATGCAATATCTTCAGTGAGGGAAAAATTTGGAGGAGATCAGTCTCTTAATGGTACAATAACACATTTTAACAATTTTATAAGAGACAATCATCTTTTGGATTTGGGTTTTTCTGGACCGGCATTCACTTGGACAAATGGAAGACATATGCAACACTTAATTAGACAACGATTGGATAGAGTTGTCGCATATCCAGATTGGTGTTTAATGTTCGAAAATTCAGGAGTATTACATCTTCCAATATTATCAAGTGACCATTCTCCAATCATTTTGAATACGTGCAGATCAATCCCGAGAAATCCTCCGTCATATAAATTCGAAGCATACTGGTGCAACCATACAGATATTCTTAAGGTTGTTCTAGAAAGCTGGAATATTAATATCTCAGGTGATTTAATGGGTAAGATATATTCTCTTGGTACGTTCCTTAAATGCTGGAGTAAAGAAAAGATTGGTTGCATTAAAAATAAGATCAGCAAACTAAAAAAAAAAATTACTTCACCTTCAAGAATTAAAGCCAACGGTAGCTACCCTTCAGCAAGAGAAATTAATCTCAGATCAACTCAATTATTACATTATCATGGAAGAAACTTATTGGGAGCAAAGGATGAAGCAAATATGGCTGAAAACTGGAGATCAGAATACTAAACAGTTTCACTTATCTGTCCAGCAACGAAGAAGGAAAAATAACATCTCAAGTCTACAAACAAATACGGGTCAATGGCTCACCAATCCAATGGAAATTGCATATGAAATGATCTCTTTCTTCAAAAACTTGTTTCAAGAGGATGTGACTGTTCAACTCCCTACAGATTTTCAACAATCATCTTTCTCGTTAGATGCAGCTGATTATCTTTCCATTACATCTTTTCCTTCAGCGGATACTATCTGGAAGGTGGTCAAAAACATGAATCCATTTGGTTCACCAGGACCTGATGGATTTCCGGTGATATTCTACAAGAAAAGTTGGTCTGTTGTTGGAGATGATACTGTTAAATTCATTCAAGAGACTTTCACTTCAAGAGAACTACCAAGTAATTTGAATCACACATTTATTAGTTTTATTCCAAAAGTGAAACATCCGATCTCAGCAATTGAATTTTGACCAATCTCTTTATGTAATGTCTTGTTTAAATTTGTTGCAAAAATAATTGCCTTAAGACTAATTCCATATTTGGAGAAATTCATTTCATGGTCTCAAAATGCATTTGTGAAACATAGGAAGATTACTGACAATATTGTCATTGCTAAGGAGATTTTTCATTCTGCATAAGTCAAAATCGAAGCAAGGCTATTTTGCTCTCAAACTAGACATGTCAAAAGCATATGATAGAGTTTCTTGGTCTTTCGTGGGATTCATGTTGCATCAGATGGGAATTCATGATCATTCACATCAATTAATAATGAATTGTGTCTGTACTTCATCTTTTTTTATACTTATTAATGGAGATCATTATGGTAACTTCAAAAGTGGAAGAGGATTAAGGCAGGGGTGTCCCTTATCTCCCTCTTTATTTATTATATGCTCGCAAGGTTTATCTCTCCTTATGGCTAGATATGAAAATCTGAATCTCTACAGTGGCTACCAAGTAAATGTGTATGCTCCATCAATCAGTCATCTCATGTTTGCGGATGATCTACTTTTCTTTGGAAATAATTCAGAAGTAAATGTTCTTCAGTTGAAATGTATTTTAGATGATTACTCCTCTTTTTCTGGCCAGATAATTAACTTCTCCAAGTCGTCTATCCATTTTAACAAAGGATGCTCAGATTTTAATAAAGGGAGAACCATTCAGAAGTTTGGTGTTAGAGAAATGGCACTAAATGAAAAATATTTGTGCTCTTATTTTATGAAGTCTGACTACAGCATGGAAACACACGAACCATTAATGAATAAGTTTGGAACCAAGCTTACTGGATATAGAGCATTCTTCTTAATTCAGCTGGCAGAACGCTGTTATAAAAAAATTTGTTATATGCCATTCCTATCTACTCAATGGGAATCAACAAGCTTCCCAAAGGTGTTACAAACCAGATTACAAAGATTCAAAGATCTTTCTGGTGGGGACATGACACGAGTACAAGAAAGTGTCACTTCATCAAATGGGAGAAAATGGCAAAAGCAAAAGAGGATGGAGGGTTAGGATCAAGGAATATGGAGCAGGTCAATGTTTCATTGGTAGCAAAACTCGTATGAAGGTTTTTAACTTTTCCAGATGCGGTTTGGGTGAAATTATATGAAGCAAAATATCTGAGAGGTTTATCGTTCTGGGACTGCGAACCTAAAAATGGAGATTCTAAAACTTGGAAAGACATGCTGTCAGTTAGAGAGTTATTTCTCAACAACTGTTGTTGGTTTATGGGCACATGAAACTCTATCAGAATATGGAAAGATCCATGGATCCCTAATATGCCGGGATTTCGACCAATAAGATTACCAGAGTCAGAAATTCAGGTGGAATTTGTATCTGATCTGTTTATTCAAGGGGAGAGAAGCTGGAACGTGGAGTTATTAACTCAAATATTTCCGGATATCCAAGTTCAGGCAATCTGAAACATATATATCCCTCAAGATGAGAATGTGGATGATAAACTAGTGTGGTTAAAAACTAAGAAAGGGAACTTCACGGCGAAATCTTGTTACAAACTATTGGCAGATTCAGTGGGTTCAAGTTCAACAGTCTCTTATTTTCCCTGGAAGATTTTTTGGAAAAAGATGAAAATTCAACCAAAAATACATATGTTTTTTTGGAACATACTTCATAATGGCCTGCCAGTTTATAGTAATCTGTCAAGATTCAATAATCAGATTCAGAACTTATGCCCATTCTGCAATTGCGAAGAGGAATCAATTCACCACTTATTATTTGTCTGTCCTTTCTCAAAAGAAGTCCTTCAGCGAAGTCCTTTAACAATCGACATTCCAGATAATACTTCTCCAATGGGTGTGATCCAGTTTTGGCTAGAAAAGGAGGATCAAGGTATAACTCTTAACTTGGCAGCTTGTATCCTGTGGAATGTACGGGAAATGAGGAACGATAGAATTTTTAGTAATACTCAACCCTCGATATCACTTTGTATTGAGAAGGCACTGAAAGATTTCAAGCTTTTCGATCTTCATCATGCATTGAATTTTAGCTCAGGGATTAATATCAGCCATCAAGAATTTGCTCAATGGGTAACTCCTCCTCAGTTTACGGTCAAGGTTAACGTTGATGCAGCGTACAATAATGGTCGAGGTGCATCTGCAGCCATAGCTAGAGATTCAAATGGTACCTATCTTGGTTGTGGTGCTTTCTGCTTTAGTTCTTTCTCTTCTATGGTGGCAGAGCTAAAGCTTATGGCCTTGGTTTACAATTGGCGAAAAGAATCCAAGTTTCAAAGATAATAGTGGAAGGAGATGTTGAGGAGATTCCTAAAGCCATAACAGGGAGCATAAATGATATTCCGTGGAGTATCCGCTCAACTGTGATTTCTATCCACGACCGCGTCAAGGAATTTAGTGACATAAACTTTACATCTGTTCCCAGACAGCAAACTCAATTGCTCATGACTTAGTTCAATATGCAATTTCTAACAATGTAAACAGGTGGTGGTGTTTGGAAGAACCACCCTATTGTATTATGCAGCGCCTCAATTTATTTGAGGATTAATACATTAAAATACCTGTTTCCTTCGGGGAAAAAAAAATCTGTTATAGCTAATAATAATATTAATCAATAATAATGTATACAACTGATTATTTAGTATTTTTTAGAATGGGCAGAATTATTTTGAAATATGTTATTTATTTCAATGCTAGAGAGTCTTCACTGTTATCTGCTATTTATAATCTAATATGCCCTATGGCTCAAGATTGCCTAGTATACAAAAATCTGCCAGCAGGTGGCCTGACATTTTCTCCTGCATGTCAGGCTTTGAACAAAATCTACCTGGTTACTGGCCTACTCTAACGTACCCAAACTAAATTTCTGGAATATACAGGTGAGTCTATACTTTTTGGATCATATAACGAGTTTTTTTAATAGATAATGAAATTAGAGAGCACATAGGATATAGGGGGATTCAAAAGGATACAACTCCCAAGAAAAGAATAAGGGAAAAGAAAGATAGCAGCTTACAACACCACAAACATGAGGAAAGCCTCGTATTTCCAAAAATCAAGAGGAAGAACTGGTACTACTTCTTGAATGGTCTCTCTTGATAGCTAGAAATTTGGCTTCTATCATCGTAATCCGGTAGTTTTGGATGGAATTGGCTGCAACCTGCAAGAAGAGGAAGAACTGGTGTTTGAAGTGGTATGACGCTAATGAGACTGACCTTATAAACCGATCCGTTGGTGTTTTTCTTTCTGCTTCTGAGGTGGTGGCAATGTCATGGCCCTCAAATACGGTGGACATGCGTTTTAGTTCTTGCATGAATTCTTTTCCTAGGTGATTCACGGGATGGAGGATGTTGTCTTCCATTTCCACAAAGCCAAGTTCCTCGGGAGATATGCCATGAATCATTGACTTCTAATTAAATGCCATGCATAACGCAACTAATTCTAATTACATAGTCACATGGCCTAAATTCTTTTTCGGAACCCGAATTTTACTTGAAAAATTGCCGTTGTACCCGTTTTGTTGACCCAAACTCTTTAGATATATGACAATTATCTGAATTTTATCTCCGTATGTGAAACCCTAACTGTGAAACCCTAGTTGATTCAGAAGAAAAAAATACTACCGAAAAATAAACACAACAAATCTCCGTATCCTGCTTCTCCTCTCCAACATCTCCTAATAACATACGCAAGATCAGAGAATCGAAAGATCATAAGGTATGGATTTTTATCTTAGTTCGATTGATGAATCTGGTAGAAATAAGTTGGTGAAAAGGGTTATACCTGAAGAAATATTATTAGACATCATATCTAGAGTACCGTTACCGTCTGAGGGAGTTTTTCATAGCAAAGTGGTATGCAAAACCTGGTTAAAGGTCTTTAGGAGGCCTGAATTTGTCGAAAAACATTTACATTCTCAATTGCTTCAATTTCTTCATTTTCATGATTATAAATACTTTCCTCGGTTGAAGAATAGTAATGGTGCCAGTGACATGGGAATCTTATTTTACGCTGTAGAGTGTCATGGGGATGATGAAAATTACGATGATGAGCCTAATGATGATGATTATGATATGGCTTATGCAGAGTACCGTGGAAACAATAACAATAAGAGTAGTATAACAGATCCAAAGATGTTAACATACCTTAATATTTCTAGTGCTGATGAACTAATTAGCTCATGTGATGGTTTAGTTTGTTTGTCTAAAGAAAATGATGCATATGTCCGCGATCCGAGAGTATGTCAATTTGCCAAGATGTGGCAAAAATAAACAGGTTTGTTATGGATTCGGCTGGACGAATACGAAAGATTATAAGGTTGTCAGAATAATCTACTATGAAATGAAAGATGATGAATGTGATGCGCTCGTACAAGTTTACATTTTGGGTAGCGGTGCTGGTTGGAGAGACGAAGGAAGAATTACACATTCTTTCAGGGATCATCCTGGCGTACTTTTATCATTGGCTTGATAAAAAAGGCAAGATATGGGCGTTTAGTTTGGTTGATGAAGAATTCAAGTTTCTCACACAAACTCCCAGCAAAACAGTAAACTTTAGACTAGCTGTATTAGGAGGCTGGTTGTCATACTTTCAGTATGATACCATACACACTACGTTATGGTCTTTCAAGAAGATTACTGAAGAGCAGCAATCTCCAAAATGGAGTAAAGTTTTCTGGCTATGGATGCCACAGTATAGTCTGCCATTTGCTCTCACTAATAAGGGTGAGGTTCTCTATTTGAATGGGACATCTCTCCGACTCTCCGAGTGTATAACCCGGAAAATGAAGCTCATGGGAAGTTAAAGATTGAACACTTCAAGAAAACAGATTCCGAATTTTCCGGAATCCTGCATGTGAACACTTTAATTCCCTTGAAAACTATCGGAGAAAATGAGGCGAAGATAATTGGTTCCGATGGATGAGGCAGAGTTCTAGTATAATAAGAGATTAATGTTTTCCGAATTTGTAGTTCTTTTGTTTGATTTGGATAGGATTTATTTATTTTTTGGACCTTTCTTTTGTTTGATTTGGGTACGATTTTTTTTTGGGACCGTGATATATTTGTCATTGCTAATGCATGTCTACTCATCTCTTAGATTTATCTAGTAGTGCAAGAGTGGTGGTCATCCCTTGGATTTTTCATGGCAATGGTAAAAATTTGTTTCTCTGACAAATTTTTACTATGTCTCTCTTGATATATTGACTAAATTAGCTATAACCCATTGCAAAGTTGTTTATGTGCACTATTTCACCTTAAAGCTTCATGGATTTTCTCATACTTGATCTGACAAAGCATGCCACTGATACTCTTGGTCCGACATGATTGGCAGGTACACTTTTAAACTTGGCATTGCTAATAAGCTGCATGAAACAAATGAGTGGTTTGATATGAATGTTTCGTTTTCATATGTGCTTCTGAAGTAAATAGCCATACTATTTTGATAATATTATCTTGAAGAAGAAATATTGGGTCTGACTGCTTGCTTTTACCTGGACTTGGCGGATAATAATGACTGTTCAATGATAAACATTCGCTGCATTCCATGTTCTCAAGTGGTCTTGTTGCAAACCTAGAGCTTCAGAAAACAATTTTGTAAAGGTATCTGACAATTCCATCATATGCAATTACTATATCCCAGAGATATTGCTTATTAGCTGACAGTAAAATGAACTTATGAATACATATAACCAGCTAGAAATAATTATAGTGCAATGGATGAATCAATTTACTATTACTAGCTGCTAACTACAAGACTCAACCATGTCTGAAATTTTTTGTACACTTACTGGATCAGTTAAAATATGCACAAAACTTCAAACACCTCTTAGAAAAAAATGACTCCGACTAAAATTGCTAGCTTGCTTAAAAAAAATTAGGATCTCTTATTGCATGCAGTTTGGATCTGCATTTGCACAAGGTAAAGCCTGTGAGTTAGAACTACACTTACACTATGTCTTACTGCATTTTCAATTCTACATGGCTGAAACATCTGCCATATATAGGATTATTAACCCTACTTCATAATGTCGCATGGTTCCACTAAAGAGAGTAGGAGGATTTTGAGGTAGCTACCAAAAGCTAAACTCGATGATATAATTTAGTTTTCACGGGCAATCTTGTAAGAATTTATAGCTGCATCTCCTGTGGAAGGTTTGGCCATCTCTTTTTCTCAAGTTTTGCAAAAAAAAATCTAGAAAGAGGGACCAAAAAATGACGCTAGAAACAGGGATTGAACCTGTGACCTTGTGGTTAACAGCCACACGCTCTAACCAGCTGAGCTATTCCAGCATTTTGTCCGAGTTTTGGATCTTTCTTATTCTCGTACCTGAGGATCAAAACACCCCTGGAATTTGCATTCTAGCAGCGGCAGCGCCATCCAATTATCAGTTTACCATTTCCGATGATGTAATTTTTTCCAAATGGCTTGTGTTATGATAAACGAGGAGCTACGATCGTAGGCATGGGAAGCAAACTACGCATAGAGGGGAATACTAGGCTTTGAAGCTTGCAGTGGTGGGACAATTATGCCCCCACTCCCCATCTCAACATTAAATGCTTTTATGAGTTTGAGGACAATGCGAATTGAAAATTTGTAACTTGAATGATTTCAACTTCAAAGCACTTGCAGTCAAGTACTAGCGAGATAATTTTGTTTTTTGAACTGATTACTGACGCTTATGCAGCAGTGACGAAAGTGGGATAGCATACCTAGGCTGAACCCTACCCCCACCCCCACACACACAAAAAAGAAAGAAAAAAAAATAAAAAATAAAATAGCCCGTGTCAAAATTTTAATTAGCCCATTGGACGTTAGATGACACACTAAACTCACATGACTTAACCTTTTCTTTTTTTTTAGATAACTAAGGAATTTTATCGAGAAAAAATTAACCAGTATCAACAAAGTTATTTATTAAAGTTTTAGTATGCCTAATGTCAATACTGAACTCTTCAATTGATAACTTATCCTTCCTAATTTTCTTTGAAACGGAATCTGCTAACTGATTAAAATTCCTACTAACATAACTGACATTAACAAAAGTAAAAGACTCTAGAAGAAGTTTTATTTCTCTTAAGAGTTTTCTATTCTCCCATCTAACAAGAGATAATTTATTCTTGATAGAGTTGAAAACCACTTCAGCATCAGCAAGAAGGTATATCCTATCTAGTTTTATAGCTTTGGCCCATGTTAATCCCTCCAGCATTGCCAGGCATTCTGCAGTCTCAGCATCAATTATTCCATTTGCATAGGTTCCTTCAAAGCCTGTGCATTCACCTGCAGTATTGTATAAAACAATGCCAGTACCACACTCATTAGTATTGATATCAATGGATACATCAACATGAATTTTAAAAACTTTATTATCTACAGAAATGACCATTTTGCATATTATAAAGTGCATGCTTATCTACAGAATGACCATTTTGTAGATTATCAAGTGCATGCTTATCATGTGTTGAATATAGAGAGACTGGAGAAGTAATATCAATAGGTCTATCCTGCACAGAGTTATTGAAGCTCAGTAGCTGATACTAAATTATAGAAGAAGTAGTTAGAGGATGTATTGTTTTATCCTGGAATACACGATCACATTGTTCTTTCCAAATTATCCAGCATCCCGCCAGCAATAGCTCTCTCCAATTATTCCTTTTACCTGCATCCGCATTTTGAACTCCTTGAAACCAAGAGATGATCCAGTCTCTAACAGTCTGACAGTTATTGATTATTTCATCGATGTTGATATTGAGAGATCTCCAGACAGCTTTCACATGATTGCAACTGATTAGCAGGAGATACAGAGATTCATCATCATGTTTACAAATCTCACAATGGGTTTCAATATACTGCATTGCTTGAGATAATCTGAGTCTTGTGGGCACAATTCCTTTTAAACACTTCCAAGTGAATAGTTTTACACGATGTGGAAGCTTCATCTTCCAAAGTGACTTCCAAACTTCTTTTGGAACAACATTTAAAGCAGCATGTTGTTGAACTTTAGTTTCCATTAGCTTATTATAAGCAATCTTCACTGAAAACTTACCATCTCTTGATGGGATCCACATAATCACATCATCCTCTTGAGAAGAAACTTCCATCTGTTTTATTTTGTCAACATTTTCTAGGGTGAATAAAGTATTTATAAGAGGCAAATTCCAGCTGTTGGATTCTGAGATAATCAGTTCACTTACAAAGACAAATTGAATATGTTTAGGAGGCAAAGGTTCAGCTTTAGAATCTAAACCAATAATCCACCTGTCCACCCAAATTCTAGTTCCTTTACCATTATTAACCTCCATACAATAATTGTATTGAAGTATTGTTAAACCCAGCTCTATCCCTTTCCATGTCCATGAAGAATTTTTCCTTTCATCTGTGATATGTAAAAAATCCTTATTCTTGAAGTACTTAGCCTTTAGAAGTTTAGTTAGTAGGTGATCTGATTGTTGAGATATTCTTCATGCCAGTTTCGTGAGAAGAGCATGATTAAGATTTTCTAAATCTCTAAATGCAAGACCCCCTAAATCTTTGGAAATGCACATATTCTGCCATGAAGTTAAATTCAAACCTCTATTGGACTTGTAACCCCACCAGAATTTCCTTTGAATTTAATCTAGTTTTTTAAGAAGCTTCTTAGGCATCTGGAAAGAACTCATTTGATACATAGGCACTGCATTGAGGAATGTTTTTACCATTGTTGTTCTGCCAGCTTCCAAATTGTTGTAATAGAAAACTGAAGATTTGTCAAAATTAATGACTTGACCAGATTGTGAACTAAAATCCTGCAAAATTCTTAGAAGATTATTCACATTGGTTAAATTAGCTTGAGTGAAGATGAGAAAATCATATGCAAACAGCAAATGATTAATAGGTGGAGCTCCTCTTGCTGCTGTTATGCCTTTAATTGCTTTGGAGTCATGAGAAACTAGTAGAGTTTTTGAAAACCATTCTATAGCAAGTATGAAAAGATAAGGAGATAAAGGATCTCCCTGTCTTATACCTCTTTAAGGAGTAAAGTCTTCACATGGAGAGCCATTAATAAGAACAGATAATGAAGTAATATCGATACATTGATGAATAAGTTAGTACCAATCTTCCCCAAAACCAAAAATTTGAAGAACCTTGATAAGAAAAATTGTCGTTCTAGTCTGTCAAAAGATTTTGACATGTCTAGTTTGAGTGCTAACCAACCTCCTGCACCTTCTTTTCTTCTCATGGAATGAATTAATTCATGTGCTATAATAGTATTATCATTGATCATCCTCCCATCCTCCCTGAAACATAAGATGCTTGATATGGAGATATAATTTTTTCCATTAGAGGCTTCATTCTAGATACAAGTATCTTAGGAATGATTTTGTAGGAAGTATTACAAAGATCTATTGGTCTAAAATCAGCTGGATTACTTGGCTTATTCTTTTTAGGATTTAATGAAATATATGTCTTGTTGATCTGCCTAGATAAAAACTTTGTGGAGAAGAAATTCTTTACCATATCACAAACATCCTCTCCGACAGTTCCCCATTGTGATTTATAAAATCCTTCTTGAAACCCTTCTGGTCCAGGAGCAGATCAACTCTCCATACTTTTTCAAGTTTTGTATATTTCCTTATTGGTTGGTGGAAGAAGAAGTATTCTATTATCTTCTGCAGAGAATATAGATGGAATGTTGGCGTAATGATGTTCTTCAATGTTTGGATTACTAGAAGTACTTATCTCTTTGAATGATTTGTAAGAAGTGCAGCAATGTCTTCTCTAGTATCCAACCAATTGCCTTCTGAATCCTTAAGAGAATCAATATAATTCCTAATTCTTTTTCTCTTTGTTAGAGTATGAAAATATTTGGTGTTATAATCCATATCTTTAAAAAAATTGTCCCTTGATTTTTGTTTATTGAACTCATTCTGAATTTGATGCCATTTATCCAGTTCTCTGCTTACCTCAATGGCTTTAGAAGTATTTTCCTGAGAAAAATGAAGTGCTTGAATCTCAAATAACTGTTGTTGGAGAGAGTACACATTATGATTGATATTACCAAAGTGAGTCATATTCCATTTTGATAAAGCAATTCTAGTGAACTGTAATTTTTTAACTAGTTTGAAACCCCGTGATCCATGAACTGATTTCTCCCAAGCTTTAGCTATTTCCTTTGCACAAGTTTTGTCACGTAACCAAGATAGAAAAAACTTGAAAGGCTTCCATAATTTTGGTTGCAAGTAATCAATAACCAGCATAATTAGTCAGTGATCACTGCCAGGTTGGTTGAGATGAAGAAGTTTTGGATCTTAAAAACTATAATTCCAAACTGCATTAGTCAGGGCAATATCGAACCTAGATCTTTTCTTACCAGTCCTAGAATTATTATTAGACCAAGTGTGTTCTCTTCCTATGAATCCCAAATCTTCCAAACCAACTTATTGAAGTACAAAATGAACCAAGCCATCACTTGAAGAAGAAGCTGAATTAGAGTTATCTTGAAGATGAAAGTTGAGATCACCTAGAAGTACTCATTGATGTGCAAAGACCAATATCCTTAATGAATTCCCATTGAGATTTCTTCTTAGCATAGTTATAATAACCATACATATAAGATAATAACCATTCTGGTTGACTTGAATCACTTTGAACAGATGCATGAATCATATTATCATCACAACTAAAAATATCACAAACAAATCCATTTTTCCACATGAAAACCAAGCTTCCCGAAAGGCCTACTGGTTGAAGGTATCGTATATTAGGGTATCTGAAAGGGGGCAACAGATTTTTCATTTTGTTTTCATGTAGTTTGGTCTTACAGAGAAAGATAATATCAGGGTTGTGATCTAATAATATCTCTAAGATTATCTCTAGTAGATGGGTTGTTAAAACCTTGCACATTCCATGACAGTACTTTCATAGTGCAAAAATGAGATGTAAGAAAGAAAAGTAAACTAATTTTGAAAATGATAACGTAGTGTCTATTTTCTACTATGCATGAGAATTTAATGCAATGAGAGATTAGTGCATGAAAGACATTAATGAGCCTAAATAACATACTAAAACAAAAATAAAGGATAATTAACTCTATCGTGCAATAATGATACTCAAAAACTGTGTTTAAAAATGAAGAAGAAAAAAGAATATAAACTAAGTAAAGATTGTTATAAGATTTTATTGCCCGATTCCCCTTGTGTGCCTGCACAGTTGGATTATCTCCAGTTGAGACCATATGAGCATTCATAGAGGTTGGGATTGGATTCAACATAGTGTTTTGGGAAGAGGTCTCAGTTGTTGAAGAAACAGTGATTGCAGCTTCACCTACCCTATGCCTCTTGCCTAGTCTGTTATCTTCTTTCATAGTAACCCCTTCTTCTTTGAGCAGTGAATCTAAATTAATTACTTCACCATCTTTTGGAGGAACAAAAACAATTGATTTAACAAACTTTTTTTGATGTTTCTTCACTGTTGGAGCCTTTGTTGAAGAGATTTCAGTATTAGAAGAAACAACATTGATGTTTTTGCGAACATTATTAATCTTCCCTGCAAAATAAGGTTTCTCATGGGCTTTCTTCAAGAAAATAACAACATCTTTACAAGCATTTTTATAGTGATTGATGATGTAACACCCAGTACATATGCTTTTTGGTTGACGTTCATAGAAAAATTGCTGACATTTTGTGACTCCAGCATTGGTGGAACATTTAACACCTCTTCTCATAGGCATGGAGAGATCCACATTAACACAGACTTTAACAGGATCACTACCAACGGGAGTTGCATCCTTAGGTTCAATGGAATGACTTCCCCCATTACTTGACCTATTTTTGTCACAAATGAAACATTCATGTGCTCTGGCATAAATATTTAAGTTGAATCCAAAAAAGTTGGAAACCCCAATGCTTCTCAGTGTAAATCATTCCCGGAATATAATCATGAACAACTAGGAGATGTTTGTTAATGCCCCATGGTCTTTCATCAGTTACCTTGTTTAAAATCTCCCATTGATTAAATTTGAAAATAAACACATTTGGTTCAACTTCGATAATCTTTAAGCTCTCCATTGTTAAGAATGGCCATGTAAAAGTAATCCCTTTTTCGACCAAACCATAACTCATCTGCCTTTAATGATAATTTTTCCAATAACACTAACTTCCCAATTAACATCTGATTTATCCTCCTTGTTGTTGTTCTTGATGACTTCTATTTCATTAACATCTCCCAGATCCAGAGTAGCTTTCTTAAACTTGCTGACTAAATATACAACTTGACTAGAATTACTTTCCTCCATCTTAATATTATCTTGACTGAGAAAACCAAGATTCAAGAAAGAAAGGGTTGCACCGAGATAGTATTTGTGAAAGTTGAGATAATGAAAGTTATAAGAACTGGTATATTTATTACTAGGGTTTTGAAGTTGCAAATGGGAAAATAAAATAAGCTAGAATATAATTGTGGAGAATCTTTATGCCTAACAATAAAGTAACAGAAATGTATAGAATCTTTCCTATAATGAGAAGGTATATAGATGTCTACAATGAAAGTAGACAGCAAAATAAGGTAACTGATTAACTGCATGCAGCTGACTTCACTAGTTTTTAAAAAAAAATAATTAATAAATTGGCGGGATGAGGACCTACTGAGATTCGATGGGTTGATGCCGATTTGAGACTTCTTCCATAGAACACCATGAGCAAAAGCTTTGAAACCAATCTTTTCTGAACTTTTAAGAAAAAACTTGTAGATATACTCAGCAAAAGCTATGATCACAACAACAAAAGCGGCAAACGCCATTAGAGAAGAATCAATAAGCAGGCATAATAAGAGGAATCATTTATGTAGCCATCAATTTTGAAATGAAAAACAAGAGAATGCAAATGAGTTTAAGAACTTATTGTAAATCAAAGAAAAAAAGAGATTATAATTATGAACAACATAACATAGAATGCTAAAAATATCAGATGCTAAGTAACTAGAGATGAATCATTCAAAAAAAAAGATTAAAAAAATGCAGGATTTAGAAAACGATTTAACACCGATTCAATTGCCTGATTCGTAGAGCATCGGCAATCAAACTTATTTAACATGACTTAACTTTACCGTGCCAAGAAAACAAGGTGTATTCTTATTTTTATTTAGTTAATCTTTCGTCTTCTCTCTCGTTCCTAAGTTATTCCTAAGTTAGAATTGGAGACCTCAATACCGAAGCTCGGTTGTCGCATAATTGATGGTTCTTTCGCAACCACAAGCCAACATCATTATCTACATTGATAACATGTAAAACTTTTGGCTTTACTTTACTTTGGTGCTTCATGTAAAATTTAGGATTTATATTTTGTTGGTTTATTATTTGATTTTATATCTAATTTTTGATATGATGTGAGAATTAGATACAAAATTGGTGTTTATACTTAAATTGATTAATCTGTATTTTTGTATTCGCATCTCAAGTGAAGTTCATAATTTCATGATCTTATTAATATCCATGTGTAAAATCCATCCAAAGATACATATTTCGACACTTAAAATTCCTAGCGTCCTTCATACGCTATTTCATATACTAATACTATTTTTTACTATACAAAATTTTCATCCAAGTTAAAATATTTGACTCTATTACTGAGATGAATCGTAATGTACATAAAATTAAAAGCATCTACTCGGAATATTGAAATTGGCATGTGTGAAAAAGAATTTTAGCCCATCCGGGACGGAAAATCCTGGTTCTGTCGCTGGTTATGCTGGATGTAAATATAGGGATCATTAAGCATGACAAACAAGTTGGTACACACTTGCACAAAATGGCTGGGAATCCCCGACTTAAAAAACACTTTATATTCCGGTTTGCAGAAAGACATAAGACTGTTTGGTTAAACAAAAACTGCTTTCATCGCGAAGAAGATGTCCAGTTTCCAACAACTTTTATAAACTATCTGCATACGCTTAAATATTGTAGAGTTTCCTTCTTGACTACTCAAATATGGGTAATTTTCCAAAGGGTGCTTGTAGGGTCTATTGGCCCTACAAGATTTTGAATGTCATTGAAAATAGGCTTAGTGCCTTGGTCATTTTAAAGTGTTGTGGGTGCAAATTTTGCATGATAAGATTAAAAACCTGATTGATAATTGGATTTAGTGTAAACTTTATATGGAAAAATTTGTTTGACCCTTTGCATTTGAGTCTTGGCTCCATCCCTGCGGCTAAATAACCTTCTCTTCTTATATATTTAACCACAATATTGCAATAAAAGTTGAGCAAACCTATTGCACCTCTTTTATTTAATCTAGTCTAATCAAATAAATTTAATACAAAGTTGAAAGATGAGGGACTAGATGTACGATCGTTTTGTAATGGTATAACAGTTACAGCCTTACCGTACTACCTGAGGAAGAAATTTTGTTGGGCTAAATTTAGTTATTCCTCCTCTTTGAAAGTTTAATTTCATGTTGAGTCTGCGATCATCTTGGCCTAATTGTTCTCGACCATACGGTTAAGTTCAGAAGAAGCATCTCATGTTGGGTTTTGAGATCATCTTAGCCTAATTTTTTCGATCATACGGTTAACTATAAAAGTACCACAAGTCTGAATGTTTGTAACCAATTTGAGAAATTTGAACAAAACTTCAAAAATAGCTCCTTGGGCCTATTCCTATGCACATGCCAAAAACAAACCTGTTTGGCATATCACAAACGAGGTGCGCCACTATGGGAAAACCACTAAGCTACGGACTTTCTAGCGAGCGATATTGACTATCTCGTCAGCGATAAAGACTATATCGCCAGCGCTTTCATGAATATTGCTCGATATTATCTCTAACGCCAACGGCTAGATAAATAAGTAATTTTCAAATTCAAAAAATTTCTCTTCTCTATCTAATTTCTCTCTTTCTCAATCTAATTTATTTTTTTCTATTTCTCAAAATGACACAATTTCAAACCCAACTTGATTCGGCAACGCAACTTGATTTTCGGGAGTAGTGATTGAAGGTGCCGTTAAGATGATATGTGATAGTTACAAAGAAATAAGTAAGAAGCAAAGAAGTCTTCAAGTTTTGGATATTAACCAAGTCAAAACCGCAACTAAGAAAAGGCAAAGAAAAGTTCAGGCAAGGAAAATCAAGGCAAAACAAATTTGAAGCCAAAGAAGAAGATAAACAAAGGAGACTCCGTACATGAGCGCATTGATTGGAAGTTTGGTGAAATAAAGAAGATTAACAAGATGAAGAATATTGTTCCAAAATTTTATTTTTAAAGTCTATATTTCAAATTATTATTGTCTAATTTTATGTCTTGTAAAATGATTATATCGAAGTTTAATGAATTTGAAAATTTGAAGAGCATTCTTGAAACTTAAGCTTAATTCTTTTCTTAATCAAATCTTATATTTTTATTAGAGATATATTTAATAGTTTAAAAAATATTAAAACTTAATACTTAGACAATTGTGAAATTAAAATATAAGAACTTAAGTGGACAATCGAGAAATTAAAACATAAATATTGGACAATATTTGAGCAAATGTTTTAAAATCTCGAAACAACTTCCAAATTGAAAGTATTTTTCATACATGCGACGATATTCCGCACGACACCTTTGTCGAAGTTCCATCATAGTTTCACCATCCGCACGACAACTTTGTTAAAATTATCAGTCATGCTCTCTAAGGAATTGGAAGAGTGATGAAAAGAATTGGAGATTAAGAAATTCCAGAGAGATTTAGAAACTCTGGTGTGAGTTGAAATGAGTTTTAAATTTGGTATTTATAGAGGGAAAAAATGGTAGTCGTTGGATAAAAATATGATAAGCTATGATCAGACCGGCGAGCGACAGCTTGACTATCGCTAGCGCTTTAATGACCAGCAGCGATCCTATGACCACCGAGCGATGGACCCTCTGTCGCTCGCTGGAAACTCCATCATGTATGCATGTATGTTATTTTTGACATCTAGGCATATAGGTTTGGCAGTTTGGCATACTCATAGTTGGTGCATATATGCCAAATATCATATTTTTGACATATGCATAGGAATAGGCCTTAGAAAACAAAACTTCAAAAATCCACCAATTGCGAAAACCAACGAGAAGGGTATAGTGTATGAGCAATGCTGTCCCGCACCATTTTGCGGGTAGCTATCCCGCTCAAGCGGCCTCTTTACCGTTAGATCACGCTAAAACCCAGATCTAACAACCTTGAACCTTTTAGGGAAAATGGTGGGTCCTTTCCTGAATGCGAATCTAACCGTTGATTTGATCTTTTAACGATAAAAAAGCCCGCTTGAGCGGCGCTTGAGCGGGATAGCTTCCCGCAAAACGGTGCAGGATAGCATTTGTCATAGTGTATAACTTGGCTTTGATCATTTTAGACGTGCAATGGGATCTTAAATTTACTATTTTAATCTAGTTTGTGTCATGACTAAAATTCAACATCGGAATCAAAAATATGTTTTGAGACTTCAAATCTGACCAAAAATAATCATAAGTTTTTCATTTTAACACAAAATTTACATGTTGAGCTAAGAAATTTCTTTGCAATCCACGATGGCCCAAAAATTGCCTACCTAATCTAAAGTCTACTCGTGATTTAAAGTCTATATTTTGATCTAAAATTTCTCATGTTTTCAAAAATATGTTGGGCTAAGTAAGTGACATGAAATTATATTGTGACCTTCTCTCAGACCCTTTCCTCTTAAGAGATTAAAAAAGATAGAGCTGCAGAGACTCAAAACCTGAGGATTTAACCAGTGGACTGCCAATTTGTCAGTTATTATATTATATATAATCTTGAACTAAAAAATCTCAATCAATTCGATTCTTGAAAATGAAAAGCGAGTATTTAAGTTTTCCTTGTCATATTTTGGGTTTTTTTAATCGACAACATGAACCTGTTTATTTATTATTGTACTATCGGAGAGAAAAAACCTGACTGTATAAACAAGTCACATGACTAAATTTACACATGATTCTTCTAGATTCAGGATCGGCTCAGCCCTCTTTAGTTGGCTGGTCATTAGTTTATCACCTGTATATTATGACATATACATTCTATGTTTCAAGAAAAGTGATGCTTTCATTTGTTTGTTATTTATATTCAACCTTACTCTCTCCATTTCAGCAAAAACAACATTTTCATATTTTGTTTTTTAATTTAACCTGGTTTTAAACCGAGATAACAAAAAGTAAAAATATCTTCTTCTTTTTTAAATACAAATATTGTATGTAACTAAATCTGTCACGTGAATGATGACGTGACCAAAAATTAGTATCAGAATTTGTCACCATGACACGTAATATTTCAAGGATGCTAATAGGGGTACCAAATTGCTAGGGTGTACCAACCCAAAGACAATAGATATTTCGTCATATATATATTTTGGTACACCCCAATTTGGTACCCCTATTGGCAATGTTGGAATATTTTGCCTTTGTTAATCGAGTTCTATTTGGTTTCCAATTCCGCGAGAGAGGAGGAAAGTAAACCGGATAGTCCAGACCCTAGTTAGTAAGTTTGCGAATGATTCGCGAATCATTCGCGAATTTTATCGTCTTATTCGCGTACGTTTGCAACTCCGAACCCAAGTCGCGTATTATGTGGCATTCCCGGATTATTCGCGAACCGTTCACGAATTTTACGTATCCCGAATGATACGTCCGCTTAATTCGCCATAAATTCTTTAGCTTTTACTTTTCAAAGACTCCATTTTTTGGGCTTTACTGCCTCCCGAACATACACGACCGAATATTAAAAGTGTTGTAATTTTTATGAAACAAAAACGACTGAAGAGATTTGAAGGTGAAGATGAGAGAGATCTCAAACTCACTAACCAAGCATCTAAACCACCATACGACGTCCTCTTGGATAACTAATGTTGTATATATTATTAATATCATCATATTAAGTTTATTTTTTCTTTAAATAACTCACACATATGCATAAAAATTGGTCTTTGACCTTATAAATACAAATTATTTGTTATATATAGATACCGAATTTTCAGAGCCGAACTCACATTTATAAATCGAATTATACACGTACGTATGCCGTTCCGAATTACTGACGAATCACGTCCCGTTGACCGAATTTTAGACCGAATCTGGATTTTACAAAACCGTATAATACTCGTACGTTTGCCGTTCCGTATGTTTTCCGAATCCCGAATTGCTAACTAGGGTCCAGACTCCATCTACCTACCTTTAAAAAAGCTCTCTCTTTGTAAAAGACACACTATACGCGACTTTGAAGGAAGAATCCTAATTTTCTTGAAATATCAGTTTATTGGATTCGATCATCTTCTTCAATCGATTTGGTACTCCCTCTTTCCCCCTGTCTACCGATTAATTTCGTTTTTAGGGTTTTCAACAACAAATTTCTCCTTTTTTGTTTTTTTAGGCTGTGATTATTTGACCTAATCATGTTATTCTCAATTGCTTTTTGCTTTAAATTTCGCTTGTAATGAGAATTTTTTCCCTAATTTTATGCTGAAAATCTGGAATAAACGTATTGATTGGGGATTTTTGTGTGTTTTAGTAATCAAAGGGGGATTTTAAAGAAGAAATATGTGGGCAGCATCTTGCCTGGCTTCATGCTGTGCAGCTTGTGCATGTGAAGCTTGTCGAACAGTTGTATCCAGCATCAGTAGACGCTCTGCTCGAATTGCTTATTGTGGTCTTTTCGCTTTCTCTCTTATCGTTTCATGGATCCTCAGAGAAGTTGCCGCTCCTCTCATGGAGAAAATCCCATGTATGTCTCATCGTTTCACTTGAATTTTATGAGTCATTATTGTAGCTTTGATTTTATTTTTTCCGTAATCTAGGGTGTCTGGATTGCTTAAAATGTTCGAACTGATCCTTATTGATTATTATTTCGTTTTTGTTTTAGGGATCAATCATTTTGCCCAGACTCCAGATAGGGAGTGGTTTGAAACTGATGCCGTGTTGCGTGTGAGTTTGGGAAATTTCTTATTTTTCACCATCCTTGCCATTATAATGATTGGTGTCAAGGACCAGAAGGACCCTAGGGACCGTTTGCACCATGGTGGATGGATGATGAAGGTTGTTAGTTGGTGCCTGATGGTGATTTTTATGTTTTTCCTTCCAAATGGGATCGTCACCTTTTATGGTGAGTGACTTTCATATGCAGCTTCTGTTCCATGGCATAAACATTTGATCTTTGTAGAATCTGTGTCCGACCTTCCTGTTGACCCGTCATTTGCATAGGATATTTTATAACTTAATGCATGTTCTGTGTATATGAATGACATATCGAGGTGTACTCGCATCATCTGGATGCAATGGATTTTTTTTCTTCATGCTGCAAATATGATCATACACTACATTGCAGTTTGTCTTCCTCCAGTATCCATTATACAAAATACTTATTGGACATTGCTCGTTTTGTCTTTTTACGAAAATTAAGTTTTTCTAAGTCAAGAGTGTGAAATATTGTTCTCACATGGACTTTTAACCCCTTCAGACACAACTGCCATGAAACTCTTTGCATATTGAGCCATGATATTTGGTAGTTGGAGTAAGCTTCATGTCAGTTTCTAGCTGTATAAATGTGTTCTTCTCTTATTAGTTCCTTTTGTGCTGTTATACAATGGTGCTCTGCAGCAATTCATCCATTTAATCTTTAAAGAATGCTTATGTATAAATCTTTGGTAATTTCTCGGCGTATTAATTTTCCCTTACGAAGTTTGGCTTATAGCTTTTGTTATTTTGCGATCTGTAAATGCAGAGACAATATCCAAATTTGGGTCAGGATTGTTTCTTCTTGTTCAAGTTGTTCTGTTGCTGGATTTTGTTCATGGATGGAACGACAACTGGGTTAAAAAGGATGAACAGTTCTGGTCAGTTTCACAAAACTTGGATCTTTATAATACTTAAATTCCATTTATCCACCTTTCTTTCATCTTCACATGCTATGGTTCTGATATAATTTTTTTTTAAGATAATTTTTTTTTGTTATTCATCCTTATTCTAAACTTATATCACTGATACAGGTACATCGCTCTATTTGTCGTTTCACTTGTTTGCTACGTGGCAACGTTCTCCTTCTCGGGACTGCTCTTCCATTTCTTTACTCCATCTGGGCATGATTGTGGGCTCAATACCTTCTTTATTGTTCTCACACTGATCTTTGTGTTCGTGTTTGCAATCGTTGCTTTGCACCCAGCGGTAAGTTGTCAGTTTTGCATTTTAATTACAATTGCCTGAACTCATTTGCCGTGATATCTTATGTATGTAGAATTTTTACCATATTACTGTCTCCTGAACGATCTAGCATAATCTTATGTATGAATTTCATTAACAATAGTCAGTACTAAAAATGAAACTCTTGAGAGCAGTATCACGTTTGAAACATAAATTATGGTTACGTAAGAGAAACCACCACATTTAGTAGATTATATTGTTCAAACATTCTTCCCCTGACATAGTTATCATTTCATTGGTTGATGCACCATATACAGGTGAATGGAAGTCTGTTACCTGCTTCTGTCATATCTGTATACTGCACATACCTATGCTACTCTGGGCTTGCAAGTGAACCAAGGGATTATGAATGTAACGGCCTTCACAATCATTCCAAAGCTGTCTCTACTGGTTCACTTACTTTGGGGCTCGTTACAACAGTTCTTTCTGTCGTTTACTCTGCTGTTCGTGCTGGTTCTTCCACAACTTTTCTTGAAAGTTCAGGCGAAGGTTAGTACTACTTCATTCTTGCAATTCCAGAGAAAGATTTGAAGCATGAGACGCGAGTCACTTGACTAGTTTAGGGTAATCAGAGAGTCATTACTGTGGTAGTTGCATATATGGATCCTGGTTTTGAATATAAAATTGAAGGTTTATTTGTGAATTACGAGAAAGCCAGTACAGCCGTGTTTTTAATTGTTTGTAATTAGTGTGTGTTATGCTTAAAGGTTTACTTATTAATAATGGAGTTTCTTTGTTTTAAGCCCTTGTGTTTAATGTGCAGAAAAGCCTTTGCTTCCATTCAGCAAGCAGGATGATCAGCAAGAAGATAATAAGAAGGATGACAAATCAACTGGGGCTGTTACATACTCATATTCATTCTTCCACCTCATATTTTCTCTTGCCAGCATGTACTCTGCTATGTTATTGACAGGGTGGTCGACCTCAGTAGGCGAAAGTGGAAATCTTGTGGATGTCGGATGGCCTTCGGTGTGGGTCAGAATATTGACCGGATGGGCCACTGCTGGTTTGTACATTTGGTCTCTCGTTGCTCCACTTCTGTTTCCAGAAAGAGAGTTCTGATCAGCCAACGAAGTCTCATCTTCGTCCAGAAAACTTATAATATGTATATCACCCAGGGTGTGCAACTGTGCGTGTATTTCTGTTAATATTTCTTTTTTCCTGGAGACACCTTGATGGCCAATGTACTGTGATGTTTCAATATAACTAGTGTGTAAAAGTCAGACTCTACGTGATAGTTTTTCTCTCTTTTCTTTTTACTCTTTTAACTGTCTCATTTTATTTCTCTCTTTTTCTCCTTTGCCCTAAAATCTGCTAGGTTCTTTCTTCCATTTTTACAAAATTCCAAAATGCATAAAATCAGTCAGAAAGAAGAGCATTTTGGGAAAGTTTTAGAATTTTGAATTCAGAGTCGAAAAATCTGGTTTCTTCTTGACATTTGATACACGTAGGTGACTTAGCCCGGAGAATAGCATTTCCGTGACCGGAAAGTTCAAATGAGATATTTTCTCATCTACTGACGATTTTCTCATCAATACTAACGATTTTCTTCCATATAAACTCCTTATTAGATCTCATTTACTCTTCCCATTCCACATCTTACACCAATTCACAGACAAACCCAAAAAAAAAAAAAAAAAAAAGTTTTTAGCTTTGTAATGGCAACTACCCTTACTTCACCACTTTCTAAAACACCATTCCTAGAAACCCAATCTTTATTCCATGGAATCCAAATCTCATCAAGAATCCAACCCATCAGATCAACTTCTCAAAACATCAAAACTTCATCTTCATCATCAATCTGTATGTCATCATCAACAAACACACCACCTTATGATCTTACATCATTCAAGTTCGAACCAATCAAAGAATCAATCGTTTCTCGTGAAATGACCCGTCGTTACATGACAGATATGATTACTTACGCCGATACAGATGTTGTCGTCGTCGGTGCCGGTTCAGCCGGTTTATCATGTGCTTATGAAATCAGTAAGAATCCAAACATTAACGTTGCAATTATCGAACAATCAGTGTCTCCAGGTGGTGGTGCTTGGTTAGGCGGACAGCTCTTCTCTGCCATGGTTGTTCGTAAACCAGCTCATAAACTCTTGGACGAACTCGAAATAGAATACGATGAACAAGACACCTATGTTGTCATCAAGCACGCTGCATTGTTCACATCCACCATCATGTCAAAGCTGTTGGCCAGACCAAATGTGAAGCTGTTCAATGCCGTTGCAGCAGAGGATTTGATTGTTAAAAATGATAAAGTTGCAGGTGTTGTTACAAACTGGGCATTAGTCGCTATGAACCATGATACACAATCTTGTATGGATCCTAATGTGATGGAAGCTAAGGTTGCTGTTAGTTCGTGTGGCTTTTGGTGCTACTGGTGTTAAGAGGTTGAAGAGTATTGGTTTGATTGAATCTGTTCCTGGAATGAAAGCTCTGGACATGAACACTGCTGAAGATGCCATTGTTAAGCTCATTAGAGAAATTGTTCCTGGTATTGAAGTTGCTGAAATCGATGGTGCCCCAAGAATGGTAACAAAATTTCTTCTCATTTTTGATTGATTTCTTTGTAATTCAATGAAACATACATTTGTGTTTAAATGTGATAATTTGTTGTATACTACAGGGACCAACATTCGGAGCTATGATGATATCAGGGCAGAAGGCAGCGCATTTGGCATTGAAGGTATTGGGACAACCTAATGTGATTGATGGAAACTATGCTGATATGGGAGGTATTGTGCCAGAACTTATCCTTGCTGATGCTGAATCAGCTGAGACTGCTGAAGCTTAATTAGAGAAAGGTGATGTTGAGATTAGTGAATTGCATAAATAACAAAAAGGACAGAACAATGATATAATGATATGTAGAACTGATGAGTCAATCAAATAATCTGCTGTTCATGGTTCTTTTTTTATGTCAAAGGATCTTGTTTATGTGGTTTTTTTGTTTTCTCAAAATTTCTTGTGCTTCTCTTTGCTAGCATCTTGTTTTCTTTGGAAAAGCTTAGCTGAATACAAAAATCACAGCACAAAAAAATTAAAAAAAATCATACTTGGTACGAAAATTTTTAGATGAAAGTAACTTTTCCTGGTTAACTGGTCAACATGTTCAAGATTAAAGACAGTAGTCACAGTACCGTCAGAAGATCCGCGGTTCTTAGCTCTAGAAAATTGTGTGAGAGTAAAAACAAGGACATGATGCAGTTAAAAAAAAAATACTACTAGTATGTTGGTCAGAAGTGGGGGAACGTGAGAAAAGAAGTTAAATGCAGTACGCGGTGGTGAATTACTTTTTGCAGAGAAAAGACATATGCCATGACAGCCATGTCTTCTCTGTACCAATGTATCATTTTCTCTTCCCCCAATAACCTACTATTTCACTGAGAAACCGTTGAATGCAGTTACTTTCTTAGACTGGTGTGGCAATGCATTAATGCAGTACTGTCTCGGGTACTGTGCATAATGCGGTAGTACTGTTTAAGAGGTAGCTATGGAGATTTAAGGTAAGGTCAACACTTCAATAAGCTAGAAAAAAAGCTCCACATCCCAGACATGGCTTCTTCAAAATTACGGATTGATAACTATACATGGATCCGCCCTTCCATTCTGCTGAAAATTGCAGTAATTTTTTTCTACATTTTCTTGATCTCGTCCCCGTCTTTTTCATCGTCGTCCGGCGATCTGTTCGTTAACTTCTATCAAACTTCATGCCCTGGAGCTGAATTTATGGTTAGGAACACAGTGAGAGAAGCTTCAAACAATGACCTAACAATCCCCGGAAAATTGCTTAGGCTGCTTTTCCATGACTGCATAGTGGAGGTAAATTGACTATGATATTATCTTTTTAATATTTGGTGAATCTGGTAATTAAACTGATACATTATTAGTTCTTGTAATATTGACATTTATTTTTATAGGGTTGTGATGGATCAATACTATTAGATGGAAAAGAGACAGAGAAAAGTGATCCGGCAAATACTTCACTCGGAGGATTTTCAGTGGTGGCGGCAGCCAAAGAATTGCTTGAATTGTTTTGTCCATCAACAGTTTCTTGTGCTGATATCATTACTTTGGCTGCTAGAGATGCTGTTGCAATTGTAAGCACTAACCACATCTAATTTCTTACTATAAGAAACTTCCCCCTTAATTTCTCCATAATATCTTAGGCTTAAGTATGTTAAGATTGGCTTAGGCACATCAAGATTAGGATGGAAACATGACTTGATCATTTGTATATACATAGACTGAAAGAATATGTTGGGGGTGCATGCGTGGGCAATTTCTAGTTTTCTTTCGTAGGAGTTTTTATGGGATGTAACCATTAGTCCTGACATGAGTGTGTGTGCAGTTTGGAGGACCTAGTGTGGAGGTTCCAACTGGAAGAAGAGATGGAAGGGTTTCCTTAGCTTCAAATGTGAGGCCTAACATGGTAGACACAAGTTTCACCATGGATCAGATGACTCAATTGTTTACTTCCAAAGGCTTGTCTTTGGATGATCTTGTTGTTCTTTCAGGTATAACACTGGACACCACATAATGTTATCTATCAGTTTTGAATCTACTAATATCGAACTAATTATATGCAGGAGCGCACACGATCGGAGCTGCCCATTGTAATGCATTCAGTGATAGATTCCAAGAAAATTCAAAGGGAGAGCTAACACTGGCTGACAAAGCTTTAGACAAAGTCTTTGCATCAGAGTTAATGAAACGATGCCCCACGAGTGCGAGTTCATCCGTAACTGTCAACAATGATCCCGGAACATCATTTGTGTTCGACAACCAGTACTATAAAAATCTTATAGCTCATAAGGGTTTGTTTCAGTCCGATTCAGTTTTGTTCAGTGATGCAAGAACAAAGAAGCTAGTGGAAGAGCTTTCTGACAATCAAGATACATTTTTTCAGAAATGGGGAGATTCATTTGTAAGACTTAGCAATATAGGAGTTAAAACAGGTGACCAAGGGGAGATAAGAAGATCATGTAATGTCATTAACCAATAAATAACATTGTGATATCTTACTGTTAGATTTTCAGTTCCACATTCTTTAGGAGTGTTACAATTTTTGATTTGTATGTTCATTCTTTTCACCTTAATTGCTACCAGCAACCATGACAAACACTTTTATACCCTCCAAGTTCAAGCCAAAAAAAAGAGTGATCAACAATATCTTACCACGGCCAAAGAGATCTTGAAAAATTATTTTCTTGTAAAATCTCAGGGGAATCCCAGGATTTATCGTGAGAGTTGATTCAATAGCAGTCAGATCAGCCTTTGTATCATTGAGACGTGACGGAAACCGGGTCCTCACTCTCTTGGAATTAATCCTGGGATTTTCTCATGAAATAAGCATTTCAGTATTTTTGTTTGACCATTCTAGTATAAGAAAACTTGTGATGGACAATACTAAGTTACAGAATCATATACTACATGTTAATTACATGTCATGATGAGTGTAAGATTTTCGATGATTGTAGGATTTGTATTCTACCACTAATGCATGATGAGTGTGATACATCTCATATTCTTAACCAAACACACAAAAATAAACGTTTGTTGTAATGTTTGACCAACGTGGAAATAGGGGAAATTATGGTTTTCGTCTTTTTTAGGTGGTCCCAAGATTGGATTAGGGAAAAAGTGTTTTCTATTTGGTCCATAATTATTTGAAAATATAAAATGGATAAAAATACCTTTCTATAATATTTTAGTATTAATTTTCGTAATTTTCTATTTCCATAATTTTTTGAATTCATTTTCTGGGATGAACTCTAAACTTCATACTTATTTTCTTGTATGAGTTCATTCTATTTGATGAACATCAGGTGTTTGGTCATGCTTTTTGTAGATTCGAGTTCATTCTTAAAAATGAACACACAACAATAATTCATTATTATGAACAAAAATCAGAATTCATTCTTTCAAATGAATACCCCAATCAAAGTTAAGTATTATGAACAAAAATCAGAGTTCATTCGTCAAAATGAACACCTATCAAAAACAAAGTAATTCAAATCTAGAACATAGTTCATTCTTTAAAATGAACAAACACAAAAAAAGAGTTCTTCTTTCGAATGAACACCTAATAATTCAAGATCTAAAACCGAGTTCATTCTTTAACATGAACACACAAGAAATATCCATAAAAATTGAAAAGTTCATTTGAAATCAAAGAACAAATATGAAAGAAACGTAAATCTTCGTCATCTTCAACAACAACAACAAGAAAGAAAAAACATAAAATCTACATCATCTTCATCAAAAAACCTTGAAAAACGAAGGAGGAAGAAGAAGAAGAAGAAATATTTTCATCATCATCGTCGTCTTCATCATCATCATCATCATCATCATCGTCTTCCATAAGCATTGCCCGGTCGAACTCACAAGTGTTGCTATATCAAGCTTGTTGTCGAATTTAGTTGTCAAAAATATATCTTGATTTCTAGTCTACAATTAGTTAGGTCTCGGTCTAGGATAGTGGAGTTGAGAAACGAACCAGTCATCATTTGCGTTCTACCGTTTGAAGGCGAAGATCAACCGTAGCTTTTGGAGAACTTCATCAAAAAAAGATAAGTGAAGACTGAACCACCTATTTCTCAACTTATATTCACCTTTTTATCTTTGAGACGACTGTCGCATAACTAATTAGACTAGCATACATAGACAAGAATTTCGAGTCGAGAACTAATTATTTAGTTTATGAATTTCTCGAAATATAATGACTAAGCTTAATGAACATGTGTTCATATTTGATCAAATTCGGTGGTGAACAATTTATTGTTCGGAACCAAATCATGATTCAAGTTCATCTTTCGAAAATAGCTAGAACAGTGATATGTGTCATTGATATTATTCAGGAATGTTTCTAATCGATTTAGAGAAATATAGAACTACTATATTCAGAATACAAGACAGTGTTATCAGTCTTACAAACTGAGAAAAATGTTATATGTCTGAAGCCGTATTACATGTATTCGTACACGTAGCGGAGTAGCTATATATCGACTTTCAAATTTGTGTGATATGCATACTCGTATGTACATTTATGGGAAAATTTGTTTGTTTCGTGATCCGGATAGGTATGTATATTCGTATACAAACCATTGTGGAACTGTGGTAAGGGAACCGGGTTAAAATAATCAAACCGGCATGCGAGCCAAAATAGTTTTATGTTCTGGATACAGTTTAATACTCAAACCAGTACGCACACTGAATGTTTTGTGAACTCCGTAACTGGCATAGGTCTTGAGTTTGCAAACCGGTACATGAACTAAAAAGTTCTGTTGACTCCAGAACTTTGAGTTGGTTCAAAGTTTGCAAACCGGTACGTGAATTGAAATGTTCTGTAGAGTCCGGAACTCGGTAATTGCATAAGTTTGCAAACCGGTTTATGTAATTGAGAAGTTCTGTAGACTTCGGAACTCGGTTGTTGCATATAAGTTGGCAAACCGGTTTATGAACTGAGAAGTACTTGTACTTTGTACATTTACAAACTATGTCGATTATGATTCAATTGTGATTAAATTATTTCTATAAAGTAAGTTGCATTTGATCAATTGTCTAATTAACACTAGACTCATTTGATCACATGATTATGACTCAATATTAATATCTTAGTGAACATGAAAATGAGTATTGTTAAGCTTTTAAGTTCAAATCATTTAGTTTCGGCTAACCATGTTGAACATAGTCTTTATACAAGGGTCGGTTATGGTTTACCTAACCATAATGTATATATTGTATATGTGAATAAGATTCAAAGCTTTCATCTAACGGTGGATATTGTTTGCTTGGTTCCAAATCTATCTTAGCTTAAACCTAAAGCAACCTAGGCTTTGAAGTCTATATAAAGGGAACTCTTGGCAACTGGGATCTTTGAATCCCACACTACTTTTTGGTGTGTCGTAGTTGTATCTAGAGTCGTCCTCTCCAGAAAGCCTTTTAGGGTTTAGCGACTACAAAGACTTCATTGGGATTCATGAATCCAGGTCCAATTAACTTTTATCTTGATAACTTCAGTATCCTGATCTTGATCCAGCAATCAAGATAGATAGTAATCAACAAAGTCTCTTCGTCTAATACTTTGTTGATTCCGCAAGTTTTATACTTGTGAGATTAATAATCTAGGATGCACTTCGGGTTGCATAAGTCCAGATTTTGAGGATAGCCAGACTTTTATCTAAGTTGCTATCGATTTCCATTACCTGGATCTATCGTTTGATCTGATCATCCGTTTAGATCGTAAATCAGGAAATCAATAATAGGATTACTCTGTGGGAGGCAGATTTAGTTTAAAGTTTTTCATTGAGTTGAAGAAACTCTTAGTTGGTGTGAGACAGTCTAAGGGAATCAATTGCGTGGAGTCCTGCTAGGATTCAAGAGACGTAAGGAGCGCGATTGTACCTGAACTAGTGGGAGACCGAGTTCGGGATCAACTACATTCCATACTGAAGTTGATTGATAGTAAGCTAGTGTATGTGGAAGTTTGATACAGTTGGTGTTCAATCTAGACTAGGTCCCGAGGTTTTTTTGCATTTGCAGTTTCCTCGTTCACAAAAAATTTGGTGTCTGTGTTATTTCTTTTTCCGCATTATATTGTTTATCTTTATAATTTAAATATCACAGGTTGTGCATTAGTCAATCATACTATCTAGGTCCAACCTTGTTAGTTGGATAAGACTTGATTGATCCTTGGACATTGGTCTTTGGTACCGTCCAAGAACTTTCTTTGTAGTTAGGTTCACGGATTCAATTTTGTAAACGTTCTAACAACAAGAGAGAGAGATATATAACTCTAGGCACTTTCCTTGATTGAGTTTTTACTTTGGAGTTGTGTTGAGTTTGTCCATACAGATTTCCTAAGAAAAAGTTGGTGGTGTATTTTGGTACCCCCGGCGTTTTCAGTTGGTATCAGAGCAGGAAAACACGTGAAGACCTAAAAAGTCTGTGTTTGAAGCAGTCTGATTATATGGACAAGAGTACAATCTCTATAAACGTACCGACAGCGTTTGATGACTCATATTACTTATGGTGTAAAATCGATATGCGTTCCTTTCTACAAGTCCGTGAGTTTGAGACATGGAAAATTGTAGTTATTGGATATAATGTACCAAAAATTGTTGTAAACGGAGCTACTATTGCGAAGCCATTAATACAATATCGTGAAACTGAGATAAGTGATACAAAGCATAATTCTGTCGGGTTAAACGCTATTATCCATGCCATAAGCCCAGATCTTCAACACCATATGACTTCGTGCATTAAGTCTAAAGATGTTTGGGATATCTTAGAAACCTTATTTGAAGGATATACCTTAGAGAAGGCTGCTAGGATTCAAAACCTAACTTCTGACTGGGAAAACCTTTGTATGTCTGATGAGGATTCATTTGAAGAATTTAATCAAAAGATGTCTAGTATTGTTAATGCTTGTTTTGCATTAAGGAAGACTATCTCCCAAAAGGACATTGTGACGAAAATTCTCTGATCCTTACCAGCAAGGCTAAGAAACATGCCATCATAGAAGGAAATAACCTTGATACACTTTCCAGAAACAGTTTCGTTTGGAAGTTAAAGATCCTTGATCACGAGCATAGTGTGGCTAAAGATAACACGACTGCACTTAAGGCCGCAACCAACATAAGTATGACTTCTTTGAAGGAAAACTTGTCTTGGGATGGCGATTGTTGTATTGGTCGTGATGAGGAAACCTTATCCTTGGTCACACAGCAAGTCAAAAAATTCCTGAGGAAGTACAAACAAACTGGGAGGCGACGTGCATCAACCAATTTTCAAGATGATTCTCTTATTCAAGAAGAAAGTTCTCTCCAAGGAAATAATGCTCTCATTGTGACTCTTGTTCACGCTGGTGAGCTTACTTCTGAACATCAGACAGAAAATTATGCTCCCTATGCAGAAACATCTGTTGATTTTGATTTAGCATCTGATTCTGAGTCAGAAAATGAGTTGTTAGATTTCTTGAATAAAACTGAAGAAATTCACCGAGAAAACCTACGGTTGAAGAGAATTGTGGAAAAACTCGAATCATCATTTTAAGGTGGGAAGTCTTGAATTAGACAAACTTAATGAAAAATTAACTGAAACTCTGTATATTAAAGAGGAAGAGAGTAATACCCTCAAGTGCAATCTGCAAAGTCTCTCAGGCAGTTCAGACAAAATTTCAGCTATGTTTTTTGGCAAAAGTCCTTTGGTAGTACTAACGGTATTGGTTTTTCAGACAAAATATCTATCACCAATAATTGTTTCATTCCTGCCGGTTCGCTTAAAGAAAAACCAGTTGGTTGTACTCAACAGGTTGCCGAATCTTTTAAAGTTGATCTCACATTGCATTGCTCCTTATGTGGATGTAAGGGACATGTTCAGGAAAAATGTCAAATGTTCAAGAAGAATAACACAATAATTATTAAACTTCAGAATGATATGCAAAAAATGAGTCAATTATTAAAGAACAATTAAAGAACTTCAAAACCGGGAAGACAAGGGAGTAAAAGAACTAGAAAATGTAAGATTCCTGCCTGCACAAATTGCCTTGAAAAGTCACCGAGTGATGCAAGCGGTGAGTGTTCCACTCACCCCATTACTACTTAACTGTAGTAATTAATGCAGCCTCATTTTTAGCTTGAGGGAATGAGGTTGTATAAAATTTTCATCACATTACCTTTTGTGATGACAAGGATTAAATTGACCATATTTTGTGTGACTCGTCTCATCTTATAAAACGGTCAGTATGAATGATTTTTGTTGAGCTGGCTCAAAAAATTCTAGGTTGTTTATTTTTGATCCATACTTGATTCATTGTTCATATATTGTGCTTCAAACTCTGTTTATTTGAGATAATGAGATGCTGCAATCTTACATAAAGATATTGGGATTGAGTAGCCACAATTTACATAACAGGGTGTTGGTCAAAGTTTGTGCATGATCATTTGGGCTCATGGATGACAACGTATATTTTATGTCCAGTGGTTCACGGACACTTATAGAGAAAGTCATTTTCTTTATTTACGGTTGACAATTACTCTCATATTCTTAAGCAAGTATCAGTTCCATGGCTCCTGTGACAAGAGGAATCACCAAAAAGGATGCAGTAGAAGCTGTTAATGTCTACTTGTGTGAAGGAATCAAATCATCAAGGAACAAAAAGGAGATGTCAACTGGAGATGAAAAAGGTTCTTCCTTAACCTGTTTCTTATCTATTTGTCAACAAGATAATGATTTTAGGGCTAAGGTGAAAAACTTCGTATCTAAGAGGAATGATTTAAAATTCTGAATCAACCGCTCTTTAGATGAGATAACTTACTATGAACACTCATCGGCTCGGACGAAAAATACTCTGAGTAAACTGAAGGCAGAACTTAGTGAGTTGACAGACATCTCTGAAGACTTAGAAAAACTAAATGATCCCATCATCAATGAGTTTTTCAACAATGAGAAGGAATTCTCTGCTCAGGATATTGAAAACTTGATGCATATCTAAGAAACTTCTTTTAAGGATTTTATTCTTGAGAAGGATAATTAGGTTTGGTATAACAAAAATTGTGATTACACATAGCTATTTCCAACGTTTTTCATCTTGCATGTTTTTAGATTTATTTATTTAAATTTTAGAGTTGTTGGAAGATGAACTTACAGTATGTAAATCATTATTGGTTTAATTATTGCAAAAAATTTATGAAATATTTGTGCTTTTACGTTCTCGTAAATCGAGCTAATATTTCATATATGCTCAGAAGTTAAATCTATTATGTTTTTATAAACGGAAAATAGAACAAACTCTTTGAGATTTTTCTAGCAGTATTGATCTTTTTGTGATCACACTTCCGTGTTTTGCTGCTTGACACACGCCATAAGATTCTATTATGTTGAGTAAAATCGAGTAAAATGGTCTCGTTGTTTGTAACTGGCCTTGAGATAAATTTATGTCTATACTATGGATACAAATCCTTGTGATTTGTTAATGTCCAAAATCCCTATTTTTCACGAAAGTAAGGTCACTCACCTCTCAAGAATGACATTTTATGGGGGAGAGTTCTTAAATGAACTTGTGCTTAATTGCTATATCTTTGTGGGAAGTGTGGTTGTGGAATTATAACGGGGATGCTTGTATCTTTTTAATCTCCTAAGATGAGCGCTAAGTATTTATTACTATGTGATATCATCTAAATAAGTTGATATGAGGAGTTGCATTTAACTATGTTTTTATGTAGTATCTCCATCTTCCTTAAAACTTGAGATATCTTTTGGTTGTATTCATTATGATCCCGCGATTTTTGTACCTTTGTTAATTTTATTGACACAAAAGGGGAAGAATTATTTAGTAGTTTCATACTACATAAATATGGTTTATGGATCATTATGTAAGGAGGAATGAATTATTTAAGCAATAGGTACCTATTAAACAAAAGATGTAAGTATTGATTAAGGAAGAGAAACATATCACCATAGTATTACTTCAGAGTTGAGATACAATTAAACTTTAGAGAGAAGATAATAATACTATGCTTCTGTATAACAAAGATTGATCAGAATATTTGTTTCAAAAAGTTGTTATCGCAATGGAATCGGTTCTTCAATAACAACGATGCTGAGTTGAACACGTTCAGAATCATTACAACTTGAAATAACGAAGAATTCAAGGAGAGTTGGAGAAACCAAGGAAATCAAGAAGACATGGTGGATCGAGGAGTTTTTTATCAAAGCTTTATTTTTGTTATCCATATGTATTTATATAGTTTTGTCACTAAAATTGACAAAGGGAGAGATTGTTAGAGCATTGCTCGGTCGAACTCACAAGTGTTGTTATATCAAGTTTGTTGTCAAATTTAGTTGCCAAAACTATATCTTGATTTCTAGTCTATAATTAGTTAATTCTCGGTCTAAGATAGTGGAGTTGAGAAACTAACCAGTCATCGTTTGTGTTCTACCGTTTGAAGGCGAAGATCAATCGAAGATTTTGGAGAACTTCATCAATAAAAGGTAAGTGAAGACTGGACCACATATTTCTAAAGTTATATTCACTTTTCTATCCTTGAGACTATTGTTGCATAAATAATTAGACTAGCTTTCATAGACAAGAATTTCGAGTCGAGAACTAATTATTTAGTTTATGAATTTCTCGAAATATAATGACTAAGCTTAATGAACATTTTTTCATACTTGATCAAATTCGGTGGGGAACAATTTATTGTTCGGAACCAAATCATGATTCAAGTTCATCATTCGAAAATAGCCTGGAACAGTGATATGTGTCATTGATGTTATTCAGGAATGTTTCGAATCGATTTAGAGAAATAAAAACTACTACATTCGGAATACAAGACAGTGTTATTAATCTTACAAACTGAGAAAACTGTTATATATCTGAAGCCGTATTATATATTCGTATACGTAGCGGAGTAGCTATATATCGACTTTCAGATTTGTGTGATATGCATACTCGTTATTACATCATGGGAAAATTTGTTTGTTTCGTGATCTAAATAGGTATGTATATTCATATACAAACCATTGTGGAACTATGGTAAGGGAAACGGGTTAGAATAATCAAACCAGTATGCGATCCAAAACAGTCTATGTTCTAAAACCAGTTTAGTACCCAAACCGATACGCAAGCTGAAAGTTTTGTGAACTCTGAAACCGGCATAGGCCTTGAGTTTGAAAATCGGTACCTGAACTAAAAAGTTCTGTTGACTCCAGAATTTTGAGTTAGTTAAAAGTTTGCAAACCGGTACGTGAACTGAAAAGTTCTCCGGAATTCAGTAATTGAGTAAGTTTGCAAACCGGTTTATGAACTGATAAGTTCTGTAGACTCCAGAACTCGGTTGTTGCATATAAGTTTGCATTTTGAAATACCGGGGGTCCAACAACCACGCCCAATATTTAGTTTAGGCAGTCTGTATGGACTAACTCGAATATATTTCCAAGAGAATCAACTAGATAGTCAGACTCAATCAAGGAAAATACATCTCAGAGTTATATCTCAATTTCTCAAATCAATCTACAATCGAACAGATATAAATCTGTAAGCCGGATTAATATGATAAATAACTTGGATGGTACCAAATACCAATATCCAAGCGTGAATCAATTTCAATCAACAACCAAAGCTTGGATTCTCCAATTGATTAAACTACGCACAACCTGTGATATTTCAATTATAGAAAAATATAATGCGGAAAAGAAATAACACAGACACCAGAAATTTTGTTAATGAGGAAACCGCAAATGCAGAAAAACCCCGGGACCTAGTCCGGATTTGAACACCACACTGTATTAAGCTGCTACAGACTCTAGCCTACTACAAGTTAACTTCGGGCTGGAATGCAGTTGAGACCTAACCAATCTCACATTGATTAAGGTACAGTCGCGTTCCTTATGCCTCTTGAACCACGCCAGATTCTGCGCACTTGATTCCCTTAGTTTATCTCACCCGCAACTAAGAGTTTCTACGACCCAAAGTCGAAGACTTGATAAACAAATCTGTCTCACACAGAAAAGTCTATTGAATAGATAAATCTATCTCCCACAGAAATACCTACGAGTTTTTGTTCCGTCTTTTGATAAATCAAGGTGAATAGGAACCAATTGATACACCGGTCTTATATTCCCGAAGAACAGCCTAGTAATATCAATCACCTCACAATAATCTTAATCGTATGGAAGCGAAACAAGATATTATGGAATCACAAACGATGAGGCAAAGATGTTTGTGACTACTTTTTATCTTACCTATCGGAGATTAAATCTCGAGCAAATCTTAGAGAAGATAGTACTCAATACGATAAAACAAAGTAAGATCAGAACACGCAACTACAGAGAAAATAGTTGGGTCTGGCTTCAGAATCCCAATGAAGTCTTTAAGTCGTTAACCTATAATGGTTTTAGAAAAAACTTAGGTTAAAGGAGAATCGACTCTAGTCGCAACTAGTATCACATATGAGGTGTGGGGATTAGGTTTTCCAGTTGCTAGAGTTCTCCCTTATATAGTCTTCAAATCAGGGTTTGCAATCAGTGCTACCTTGGTAACAAAGCATTCAATATTCACCGTTAGATGAAAACCTGATTAGAGTCAAGCTAATATCTTTCTACAGTTAGATCGAACTTAGCTTGTTATACACAAATGAAATGTGACTTCATTTGGGTATGAGTAATCGTACCCAAACTTGTGCACATAGTTGGCTCAACAATAGTTAACCGGAGTTAGCCACATGAACACTTTCATATCAACCTTGTTCATCTTAATCACAACTAGTTCAAATGACTCAAATGAAACTAGTTATGGAGTTATTAAATTGTTTATATTCTCGAAGAAGTATACAAGACACAATTGAAGCAAAATCGATTTTGATTCACTTGAATCAATTCATGAACATTATAGCCACGGTTTGTAAAATATTGCATTCCTTAATATATAAATGTATTTGTTCATGAAAAAGCCGATTTTAGAACTTAACTCTCTCAAGTATGCAAACGGGTACGCATACTTAGAGTTCAGGACTACAAAGACTTCATTGGGATTGGTGAATCCAGGTCCAGTTATCTTTTATCTTGATAACTTGAGTATCTTGATCTTGATTGTTTGTGGAGCCTTGCTCCATTAATCAAGATAGATAGTAGTCAACAAAATCTCTTCATTTCATACTTTGTTGATTCCGCAAGTTTTATACTTATGAGATGAATAATAATCTCGGCTGCACTTCTGGTTGCATAAGTCCGGATTTTGAGGACAACCATACTTTTGTCTAAGCTGCCATCGGTTTCCATCACCTGGATCTATCGTTTAGATCGTAAATCAGGAAATCAATAATAGGTTTAATCTGTGGGAGGCAGATTTGGTTTAAAGTCTTCAATTGAGTTGAAGGAACTCTTAGTTGGTGTGAGACCGTCTAAGGGAATCAATTGCATGGAGTCCTGCTGGGATTCAAGAGATGTAAGGAGCGCGACTGTACCTGAATAAGTGGGAGACTAAGTTCGGGCTCTACTACATTCCAGACCGAAGTTAATCGGTAGTAGGCTAGTGTATGTAGCAGCTTAATACAGTTTGGTGTTCAATCTGGATTAGGTCCGGGGTTTTTTCTGCATTTGTGGTTTCTCCGTTAACAAAATTTCTGGTGTCTGTGTTGTTTATTTTTCCGCATTATATTGTTTATCTTTATTATTGAAATATCACAGGTTGTGCGTTGATCAATCACAGTAGCTAGGTCCAATCTTGTTAGTTGGTCATTGGACATTGGTCTTTGGTACCGTGCACAAACTTTCTTTGTAGTTAGGTTCACGGATTCAATTCTGTAAACGTTCTAACAACAAGAGAAAGAGAGATATAACTCTAGGCACTTTCCTTGATTGATTTTTTTACTCTTGGAGTTGTGTTGAGTTTGTCCATACAGATTACTTAAGAAAAAGTTGGTGGTGTATTTTGGTACCCGACATTTTCAGTCTCCATCATCATGAAGATTTTCATCAATAAAAGAATAAAAAAGAGAGAGAAAGTAGATCTGAAAAAATAAAAGAGGGAGAAAACAAATCTAAAAATGATTCCCTTCGCTCTTAATAATTGAGTATATATATGGTCCGAAAAGTGTATTTCTGCCACTATCAAAAGATAATTACATCATCCATGACATTATCACGCGTGGCTATTGTCCATCTTAGGACCAAACAATAATTTTTAGGAACAAATAGTAATATATATTTTTAAAAGGGACCAAATAAACAGTTGACTAGGTCAACAAGACCAAACTCACTTTATTATATTATTCTTGGGACTATACGGTAGTTATGCCGTGAAAATATTCGCCATGCATTTTTACTTTGTCTAACTACAAAAAAAGCTATTACATATGCAATTCTCGTAGGTTGAATGTGTTTAATGGTTGTGATTTGCGGAAATGATGACCGAGGGATAAATCCCGTAAATCAACCGACCTTCACAAACTAGTGGTACCTACCCCACATAAAAGTGACCCATGTTTATCCCAGTAGGTGCAAGCACTAACAAACGGTCAATTTCTTATAATCCGTTTGAAGGTTCGTAAGGGTAAATTGACTCGCGTCTAAGTCTACCTGCTTCATTGAATCCAAGTGACGAATATGGTTGACTTCGTCATTCATCTCCCCCATCCTTTTATGGAGTCGATACACATTCACTTCAAGATCTCTTTCAGACTCCACTTGGCGAGCAACATCATCTCGAGACGCTGCTAGGGCTTTACTAAGAGCACCAACCTCGGCCCTAGCATTATCTCTTTCCTCGGAAAGACGCAGCATACTATCCCTAACCCGGGGCCTAAGAAAGAACGAGCCTGTTGTAACTCTCCTTCCAAAAAGCGCACTCTAGCCTCTAAGTCCGAAGCATGTTCTCGAGCATCACGCAGGTTGTCACGCGTCCATAGCAGCGTACCATTAAACATACAACGGTCATGATTGTACTTATTTTGCATATCAACCATAAGTGTTCGCTTTTCACGCCACTAAGCTGTTAAGGCGTTGTGCTCATCAGCACGAGCATTCCACTTTACGGCTTCGCTTTTCAACTTACCCACCAACTCTGCAATACGGGATTTCTGTCGTTTCCTTTCTTTCCGAAGCCATATCAACTCAGGGACTCCACCCACTGAAGATAGGGTGGGGAGACTCAGACAGAACACCAAAATACAGATAGGGAATCACGAGGAGTGAAAGATCCGTAAAATACGAACCTGTGAAGGACGAGACATTTCTACGAGTCTGCTCCAATTCGTTGCGGACTATAGCAAGTTCTGAACGAAGACTCTCCTCAGCGTTACCCAGCTGTTCTTTTTCCTTCAGACGGCCCTCAGTTCATTTATTTCCACTTCAGCCGCAGACAGTTCCTCTTCTCTATGACGAAGCTTGGCCTCCAACTTTAAAGACTTTGCTTTGAAGAATTGGTAAAACATGGTTACAATGTTCGCTCCTCATCATCTATGTCACAAACAACAAACATTATTATACCAAAGGGATCAGATATCACGAAGAATACAATGTTCGGATATCATAAGTACAAGGATTTACCTCTAAGACACGCTGCTGGGGAAAACCGTATTGGTACCCATCAGCTATGGCCATCATATCAGCAACAGAGGAGGGAGGGTCAACCACTAGGTTAGCTTCCGAAGCTCTCAGATTCTTCTCCCACATCTCAGCAACGCGGGCTTCAGAAGACAATTGCATCATCCGACGAGTATAAGCGTCGGAATTCTTCTCACCAGTGACCACTGGGGCAGGGTTAGGGACGAACATCAGGTTTTCTTCTTAAGCCAAGCCAAAATGGCATCTTCACCTTCAGGCATTAGCGAGTAAGGGAAATCCTCTGAAGGAGACTCAACCGCAGACCCCTTGGCGGTTATCTCCTCACCCGCGCAAGTCTCGACATTACCACCCTCAGCATGACCACCTGCGTTCTCATCTGCTGATCAGTGGTACCTTCTTTACCAAGATTCCCAAGCACATCCCAATCATCATTTGGGGAAAGCAATGAGAAGTCTTCGGCAAGACCCATGGCAGCATTCACATCAAAGGATTCCCCCGCGGAATATATCCTACCGAAAGTAAATTCAGGGGAAATAACGGGCAGAGTACCCACACCAACAATATCATCGCCAACAGGGGCAGATCCACCCCCGCCAGTACCACCAACGGTAATATTACCCTCAGACTCACCATCACCACCCGCGGCAACTTCTTCTTCACCATTACCACCTTCGTCATCAGGGTGAGAAGTGTCGGTACGCTCTTCTCCATCGGACATTTCTTCATCCTCACCATACCCTTCGTTTACGGGACTCGTAACCTCCTCATAAACCTCAGCCTCACCGGTAACCGCAGTAGAAGATTGTTTGGGTCCAAGTTTCTTCTTCTTCGACACCTACAAACCAGTATACATCCCACAAAGGCTCATTTTTTCCCTCACTTCAAAAATGAAAATTATTTCAAGCAAGGAAAAAGGGGCAAATAGAATAGAGAATATAAGAAGAAACTATACCTTGGCAGCAGCAGCACTCTTCGTTGGATGGGTAGCACCAGAACCCTCCTCCTCATCTCCATCAACGACATCAAGAGCATAAGGAAAATTCATGCCCGCGAAATTCGGACGCCAAGGACAGAAATCTCCATAACGAGCAGGAGGAGTTTCACGAGGCTTGCTATTTTCAGAAGGACGCCAACCGCGTGGACCCGGAATCCATCCATAAGCCCAAGGACCAACTACCTCAATAACAGTAGCATGCCATTCATAATCATGGTCACGCTTAATCCTTTCACGAGCAGGAAAGAGTTTCCGTTTAGCAGATCCCTCAGTACCAGGAACATACTTCAGCTTGGCATCACTCACCTCACTCAAAAGACGAATTTCACCACGGGGAGCAGCAATATTACGAAGACTAACACTCCACGGCTTACGGTTTCTGCTGTTGACATAATCCCCAAAAGAACTGTTAAAATTCTGAGGAGTGTACCACTCTCTCTCAGCAGGATTTGGAACATAGCAGGTCATCATAGTCTCTCCCTTGCTTCGCAGGTAACATTCCTTCAGTGAACGAAGATAATTCCCAGATAGTTGTGACACGGAACGATTATGAGTGTTCGTGGAAGAGCCTTCGCGACTAGCCAACACGTCATAATAAAAGGAGTCACCCGACTTATATAGGGGCAACATGAGACCCGCCTCGAAGGCTCCAACCGTAGTCAACAGATGAAACTCGTCAAACTGATACGCAAGGAGCTCGTAAGTGATATCATCGTCAGGGGCATAGAAGCGAACCTCAAAAGCTTGAAGTTCATGTTTTTCCTTGAACATCTCAAGATCAATATGCTTGAAAGTGACCTTCTTCTTACCAACTGAAATGCTGCGTATCACGGGGACAGTTTCTTCTTCGTCTGCGGAATCAGAAGTAGGACTCAATTCCGAAGCTTTCCTTTTAGAAGGAAGATTTTTAGACGGATCAGCTCTCGACATAGTACCCTTGGAGTACTTCCCTTTGAAAGAAACCGCGGGAGGAGGCAGCAAAGATTTCTGCGGAGGCACTGAAGGAGGAGCCATTGAACGAAGGGGAGGAACATCCACTATTTATGTACGAGGAGGAGGAGCCCGCGTACTCCTAGAGTCATCACGAGGAGGATCTTACGTACTCCTAGAATCTTCACGAGGACGAGAAGGGGCGCGGTTAACAACATACCTAGATCCAGAAGGACCCTTCGGCACATCCCCTTTCTTAGTAGGCACAACCTTCGCACCGGAGGAAGATGAAACCCTATGACCCCGAGGATCCGATTGCGAATACTTGTAAGGACCTTCCCCAAGTTGAGATCTGTCAGAATCTCGACGCGGAGGGGATCTTGGCGGACTAGACGGCGGGGTTTGGTAAGGAGCCCGCGGACGATCAAACATATCTACAAGGAAACACAAAAACAGTTTAGAGAAGAATACGAGGAGATCACTAAAGATCAAAAAACCCATAATTGATGGTTCATCCGGATAGACATTAAAAACCCTAAGAACTAAAAAATACTCCATCCAACTCCAGGGATAATACTTATATACGGACTCACAGACGTTGTAACAAAGAACAGGGGCAAGCATATATGCTTCAACATGTATGTTCTTCATCACAAAACCAATAATACAGCAGCAGGAGACAAACGGGTGGATACATAGATAAATCAATGATGAACAGCTAAATGAAAAACCCCATATCTGTATAGAAGAGGACGACGAGCACCAACCACAGTCGAAGAAAGGAGGATCGGAGATATCAAAAGATACAGGGGCAACAACAATCGAGAGCGAAAGAAACAGAAAATTGAATGATGTTATCTTCCTCACAAAAATGATGATAATAAATGACTAAAGAACAAGAATAGAAAACAAGAAGAGGATGAACACTGACAAGAAGAGGATAAAAGTTTTTTTCACATTCTCTTTCCTATTTATGAAGCTAGAAAAGACAATAACTTCTCCTCGTACCAAGGAGTAGTTACGGGGAAAGTTAATGCAAAGTGGGAAACGTGTAGGACGACCTTTCTTCTTAAAAATTGCAAAATACGCCCAAGTCAGAAGAAGAGGGGAAAATTGTATGTACACCTTTCATCATCCACCACGTGTACAGAAAGAGACACGTGGAAGTCATGCAAAACAAGATATCAAAACATGATAGCAAGCATCTCACCAGAAGATGCCACCGGTCAGCAGATCTGACGGTCAGGGACAGAGGATCACAGAGGTATGATGGCTCACAGGAACACCAGATAATACCCCTTGGGTGTTATCACACCCAATCCCGAGGAAGATCCCAGATCAACGGCTGAGAGGAAGTGTGGCTGACACAGATGTGACCAGACAAAGAGACACTTGTCTGACACGAGCAGACATCCATCTACCCGCATTAAATACCAAAGAGATATACACGTGTCAATCAGCTCGTGGAAGAGGCGAGGATAATCCTTCGTATTCAGGCTCAGACCGCAGCATATGCCGAAGACCTTTGCGTAATAGGCACAAAGCACAAGAGGATAAGATTACAACGGCGCCTCAGAAATGGGACCCACGTTCCAACCCTATAAATACCCCTCTCCACTAAGAGAGAAGGGGTCGACCAATTGAGAGCAATTATAGGAGAAGAGAGGAGAGAGAGAAATAGGAAGAGTAAGTAATCCCCCTACTTCCGCAGACCTATGTATACTCTAAAGTCATTCGACTATCTTTGTAACCATTCAATACATAGTGAAACACCAGCCCTGTGGATGTAGGCCTTAGTGCCGAACCACGTAAATCTGTCTTATTTACATTTCAGCACCTTACATTCAGCGTTAAACTTCATATGCTTTACATTTACACTTGATTCTTGGTTTGTTCCTTTATACGAACATTATTTATGATAATATTCGACTAAATAATGACAAGCCCGAAGGCTTCGAGTCGATGAATCGATATAATCATCCCCTTTACGCATACGACGTACAATTCTAGAATTAGGATGTATACGAATATTGTTTGTGAACACGTGGATGGTTTCGTGATTTATGTGTTCACACCTATATAAAAAAGGTTTTTATTAATCTACGAAAACTAGGAAAATATCCATTACAACTAAAAAGAGCTTCAAAGAAGCTTACTCCAGCATGTGAAGATAAGTTTAAAGTGGTAATAAAGGGATCTTTCGTCCCTAACTTGCTTGGCTAAAACCTCAACTATGTCTTTACGATCTTACTCAGGGAAAACTTAAAAAAAAAAACAAGCAAACATTTAAAAAAAAAAAAAAAAACACGTATTCGTAATCTTTTTAGCCCTCGAATGAAGGACCACACTATATATCACCTCTAAACGCCACCATGATATTTTGCAATCACCAACAAAGCAGATATCACCTTAAGATTTAAAGACCATCAAATGACTTCCTTAATTAGTGTCAGGCACTGATCCTCTTCGAGTGCAATAGTTAACCCATCTGAAACTCTTGCCTGGAAGTGTTCTCCTTGTTCATTCATCAAAATTGTACCTTATCCATACCTATTTGTAAAGTAGCCGTAAGCAATTACCATAATTTTCCTAACCTTTCTTAACAAATAATAGTAAGTGGATAGACTAAACTACGTAAATACAATGACTTGGGAGGGGAGAACCATGTAAACAACTAATTTGTTAGACTAAAACCTAAATACTCCTATCTAGATAAGGCTAAGTATCGAATATCAAGTCAATGGAAGGTTAAGTACAAATAACAAAATATTTATTTAAGAGGGGGATCGAACCAGGTTTGACCTCACTTAGTTTCGCCATTGTGTGACTATGCTCGTTATGTTTCATTCAATAATGATTCCTAAAAAATCGAAATGAAAGATTACGGTGAATGATAAGCTTTTGATAAACCAAGACCTTGACTCTTAACACCTTACATTTGAACCCAACTTCCTAGCTCCATTGCCACGACCAATGCGCACCTGTACTCTGGCGTTCCTAAGTCGAAATAAACCCTAATTACTAGGCGTTCCTAAGTACATATAATCATAAACCCTGATCATATATGATTGATCGAAACTTGACGAATCTCAGAAACTCTTAGATTCTTTCTCTTCGTATTTTCCAGACACACTCTCACATAAACTCTTTCGAGTATTTACATTAGCGTTAAGATTAAAAAGAATGGCATGCGAGAGTATGAGTTTTATGAGCACGCAAGTGTGACGCATTTTCACCCATAACTACATTCGCTATGACTAATTTAATCACTAATAATCTTGTTTTAAGTCTTTTCAAGGAAATAAGCTCTTTTGGAAAAATAGCTCGAAAAAGTGTTAAAGGCAACCAGGGGAACTGATAAAGGCACCCATCATTTCAGATACGGGCACCCAACAAATGGATAGAGGCACCCTCTTCTTCTTCATTTGAAACAGATTCACATAATTTATGAGAGATCTCAAAGATTTAAGGAAAATATATCTTCTTACCTATTATACAGGAAGTTTTCATATCTTGAAGTAAAAAGAGATAATATATTGATGAGTTTGTTTTTATTGAAAAAGAGAAAGAAAATCTGTGGTTTTATTTATAAATAAAAAAAGATAATATCCCCATGATTTTATTCTAGCAAATAGAGGAAGATGTGTGATAAATGGAGAAAGAAATTATTCCTGAGATATCGTTCATTAAAGAGAAGATCTGGTGGAGTTATGGAAGAATATTTTGAAAAGATGTTTGAGTAATGGGTTGTTGTGTATAAATAAGGTGCTAATAGGACCAAACAGGCATCCGGAGAGGGGGGAGTTTTGGAAAGCAAAATAGTTGCGTTTAATTTTTCTTTCATTTTCACCATTGTAAACACTTTTCGAGCAATAAAATAATCTTTTAAGAGTGTCTACAACATGATGAGCTAGACCCCTACACTGGGTCGACGGAGGAATCCGAATTTCATGCATGGGTAAATTTATTTTATTTTTCTATTTGACTTTTGCACTAACTAAAATAGAATTATGATTTGAATTAATTAGTTATCATTTTATTTGATGGGTCATGCTTGCTTAGATGTTTGATGTCCCATGCTTACAATTTATAACTAATATTTTGAGAATCTACCTTGGCAAAAATAAGAGTCCATGTTATTTTATTTATTAAGCGATAATTGTTGAGAATAAATAATTGAGCCTTATGATATGAATTCGGTGGAATCCTAGTCCCAGTAACTCTCGCCTTTGTTTATTATTTGCATTAAATCTTTATATTTAATTTTCACAAGTCTTAGAGCCTGTTTGGTATAGTTTTCAAAAACAGTTTTCTGTTTTTAAAAACAGAGAAAACAAAAAACAGGAGAAAACGCGTTTGGTAGAGACATTTTCAGAAAATGTTTTCTATCTGTTTTCTGTTTTTAAAAACAAAAAAATGAAAACAACAAATTATTGTTTTCTGTGTTTTCTCTTTTTTTCTTTTCTTTTTTCTTTTCTTCTTTTCAGAACAAAGTAAGAGATGGGGGAATGACTGCAAGTGAGTCATGGCTAATGTCACTATCTCTTAGACGAATCTTTACATTTGATCCGATTTAGTTGGTTTTCCTTGTTTTCAAAAACAGTTTACCAAATAATTTTTAGAAAATGAAAACAAGGAAAAAAGGGTATGTTTTTAAAACAGTGGAAAACTATTTTTGAAAACTGTTTTTCAAAACCGTACCAAACAGGCCCTTAGAGTTCGAATCCTTATTTACAACAACGATTAAAAATCACATCATTTTGCCGTCGCCGACGCGGATTTGTTTTTAGATTAATTTTTAGGTTTATTTTTTTATTTTGTATAGTATTTTCTTTTTATTTTAGATTTTTTTTTCCTTTTTATGCGTTTCTTTTTGTATTTCCTTTAAGGGACTTTTTGAGGATGATGACTTCTTCTGAGGAGACGTCACCTATGATGGCGTTGGCGGAATATAAGCGTAGAAAATCAAATTATCAGGAAACCTCATCTGAGATGACGCTTGCTGAATATAAGCGTAGGGAATGGTATGGAGTTTCTGATCCACATGAGGTAAGTGAAGAATCTCCTCTAATGATATATGAGAAGTATTACAAATACACACCACCTAGTTTGGAACAAATATTGAGAATTCTGGAATGCCAAAAATTATTTAATGATGATAAGTCTAGTAGTGACTCTCTGTTCCAGACAGAATTTGTAGATGACCCTGTGGATGATTGTGTAGATGATGATTTTCCTAATTCCATAGATGAATCTATCTCACAAGATAATTCACGAAACTTAGTGGTTGTTTCTAGTCCCCTAGACTTCCAAAAGTTGCCTAATTTAGGGTTAGAATTGCGTGCTTCTGAAGTGTTGTTGGATTACTTTGCATCTAAGTACCCAGAAGAATTGCTTGTTTCTGATACCGTGCATGAGCCTATTGAAAATTTCCATGTCCCAATAGTATCCCCATATTATGTGCTATACTCACTTCCATGTGAAGTAAAAATTAGGTTTGGGGGTAATCCTCTATTTCAGACAGTTTCAGTGTCCCCGCATTTTCATAAGTTAATTGTGAAGCTGTCGTTTGTAAATACTGTATTTTGGGTTGATCCCCAAATTTTCAGGCTGTTAATATTTGGGGATCCATTTCTGTACATTCCAGTAGGTATTTTTATTTTATTTGTTTATTTACTTTTTGCATTTCCCATCTTAATATTTGCGTTGGATGACTCAATTACATTGAGGACAATGTAATGTTTAAGTGTGGGGGAGAGGTTAACTTTTTACTTTATTTTTCAGGAAATTCCTTGAAAATCATGACCAGCTGTGTAGCGGGTCTCTTTCTCTTTATCTTATTATATGACCAGCTGTGTAGCGGGTCTAAAAAAAATTATTATGATTGTTAGGGTTATGACCAGCTGTGTAGCGGGTCTTTTTCTTTTTTCTTGCATGTTATGACCAGGTGTTTAGCGGGTCTGAAAAAAATTTGATATGACCAGCTGTGTAGCGGGTCTCTCTCTTTCTCTCTTATTATATGACCAGCTGTGTATCGGGTCAATTTTCTGTTTTGCTCGAGGACTAGCAAAATATAAGTGTGGGGGAATTTGATGAGCACGCAAGTGTGGCACATTTTCACCCATAACTACATTCGCTATGACTAATTTAATCACTAATAATCTTGTTTTAAGTCTTTTCAAGGAAATAAGTTCTTTTGGAAAAATAGCTCGAAAAAGTGTTAAAGGCAACTAGGGGAACTGATAAAGGCACCCATCATTTTAGATATGGGCACCCAACAAATGGATAGAGACACCCTCTTTTTCTTCATTTGAAACAGATTCACATAATTTATGGGAGATCTCAAAGATTTAAGGAAAAGATATCTTCTTGCGTATTATACATGAAGTTTTCATATCTTGAAGTTAAAAGAGATAATACATTGATGAGTTTATTTTTATTGAAAAGGAGAAAGAAAATCTGTGGTTTTATTTATAAATAAAAAAAGATAATATCCCCATGATTTTATTCTAGCAAATAGAGGAAGATGTGTGATAAATGGAGAAAAAAATTATTCCTGAGATATCTTTCATTAAAGAGAAGATCTGGTGGAGTTACGGAAGAATATTTTGAAAAGATGTTTGAGTAATGAGTTGTTGTATATAAATAAGGTGCTAATAGGACCAAACAGGCATCCGGAGAGGGGGGAGTTTTGGAAGAGCAAAATAGTTGCGTTTAATTTTTCTTCATTTTCACCATTGTAAACACTTTTCGAGCAATAAAATAATCTTTTAAGAGTGTCTACAACATGATGAGTTAGACCCCTACACTGGGTCGACGGAGGAATCTGAATTTCATGCATGGGTAAATTTATTTTATTTTTCTATTTGACTTTTGCACTAACTAAAATAGAATTATGATTTGAATTAATTAGTTATCATTTTATTTGATGGGTCATGCTTGCTTAGATGTTTGATGTCTCATGCTTACAATTTATAACTAATATTTTGAGAATCTACCTTGGCAAAAATAAGAGTCCATGTTATTTTATTTATTAAGCGATAATTGTTGAGAATAAATAATTGAGCCTTATGATATGAATTCGGTGGAATCCTAATCCCAGTAACTCTCGCCTTTGTTTGTTATTTTCATTAAATCTTTAAATTTAATCTTCACAAGTCTTAGAGTTCAAATCCTTATTTACAACAACGATTAAAAATCGCATCAGAGTTCCTCCATAGTTGTTAACAAAAATCCTAGAAGATCGTTCATATTTGACAATTAATACTAGAAAAATATAATACCTCATAAGCGTTCATTTGTTTCAATCATCTGCAAGTTTTGTCTAGTGATGCAAGAAAAAAATGAGCTAGTGGAAGAGCCTTCTAACAATCAAGTTACATTCTTTGAAAAATGGGTGAGGTTGACTCATTTGTGAAACTGGCCAGTATAATAGTTAAAACAATGTGGTGGAAGCTTACAATCGAAACAAACACAAATACATAAATGAAATAAATAAATAATTCTTTGTTGGTGTAAATTCTCTCCAATGATTTTCTGCTGGTGTACATTTTCTGTGAAAAAGGATAATTTTTTTTATTATTTTAGATTTTGTCTAATCTTTTCCTTTTTGGTCTAAATATTCTCTAGTGGGACCCAAAAACTCTATCAATCGAGCTTCGTTCAGCTTTTAATCACAACTGAGAAAAAATTGCTGAAATTATATATATAATACCTCCAAGTGAAGATAAAGATAAATCTATTGGTACAGAGAGAATTATACGAAAAATTACACCCGGTTAGCATCGGGATTATTATACCCCAAATAACAAAACTAAACACGGACATTCAAACATATGCAAATACATTAGACATGGTTTCAAAAAAAAAAAAAAAATTTGAAGCGCGTATTTGGCGCTTTAATATAAAAGCGCTTCAAAAAGTGCGCTTCAATAAGTCATATATCAGAGGGGTAAAAAGGGCTTGAAGCCCAAAAATAAGTGTTGACATTTCTTTTTTTGTTGTTTTAAAACTTATTATTGTATAATTATTTTATTCTTCATCCTTTTCCTCTTCTTTGATGATTCAAATATTCTTGGCTAGTGGTTTTAGATACCTCTAGGGTAATAAAATAAGGCAGTACACTGTACACCATATGCTTAGTTAGCTAGTTAGTTTATGTTTTCCCTTAATCATGGATTATTATGTTAGTTTTTCGTTTTGTATTAGGAAGTTTCACATAGATATCTACAAGTATTTATTTTTTTATATATTTTGTGAAGCTACACTTCCATAATGTGTTGAAGCTACATTTTACACTTTAGTAGGATATTGTATCGATTTACGTTTTCGCTTTTCGAAACTTTGACAGTATAACTTCTATATAAGAATATTAATGGGGCCACATAAAAAATTATAATATATAATTTCACCTGGAAAAAATAAACAATCAATGTTAACAAATTTTTATAAGAAACACGTGTAAACTAAATTATGATAAACAAATACATATCTAGAAATATTCAAAGTACTCATAAAATTTCTACTTCTTTTGTAATGTTTGCAAAAACTAGGTTTTATTTTGTCACAATTGCTCATATTTGGGGTTCATCTTTGTCTTATTTGAAATTTTTATTTAGATGTTTAAAAAAAAAATTATCTTACAAATATTAACCTCAATGTCAAAGTGTGTGCCAGCGTTAATGCTTCGTTTGACAACTACAAGGTAGCTAAACATGTGAATTTTTCTTCTTGTGAACATGGGGTTCTGACGACAAATAAATTTAAAAATTTCATGCATTTGCCGCATTTGTTATTGCTTATCCTGAAATGGTTCAATTGTTGTGAAGAAACAGATATTATAACAAAGGTTAGCTCTATAATTTCCTTGTTCTCCGACTTACTCAGATTGTTTATCTACTTGGTTTTTCTTTTCCTTTTACAGGTGAACGACCATATTGATGTCCCATTGGAACTTTACCTCAAGAGATTTATCTTCTCAGATGCCAATGCACAAGAAACATGTTCCAAAAATTACTCTCTTCACAGGTATGTTTAACGTTGTGTATAAATTTAATCTCCTAGGTATCTTAATTCATCTATATAATTCTGAATCTTATCCAATTTTTCTCTATAATTTCTAGCGTTGTGGTTCATACTGGTATTGATATTGCGTTAGGACATTACTACAGTATGTCATGCCATCTCTCGATCAAAGATGGTAAAATTTTATTTACTCAAATGTCATACTAACTGCAGTTATTTGGAATGTTTATAATTGACTAAGGTGACTGTTTTTTGTATCTTTAAATTTAATGATGCCAGTGTAAATAAAGTAGACAACATGAAAGTTAGAGAAGAGATGCATTTATTCATTTTTAATCTTTTTGTTGTATTACTATTATGCTTTCGGGATACCTAGCACTTACTTTTTGTTTATGTCCATATATATCCAGGATTTTATGAATGCTTAATTACATGCTTATTTACATTTGTGATTCTGAAAAGTAAAACATATTTTGCAACGTAGATGTTCCCAATAAACTCAATGTCTGATTTGTATTGTATACTGATATATCTTTGTTAATATCCTTTAGTATAGTGTTAATGCTTAGTTATAATATATTTGAAGCTTTCTATTAATTTGTCAAGTTTCTTCTAGTTTTTTAATTATGAGTTCATTCATTTCAGCCCCTACCATGCCGAATCTCTCTACCATTTTCTTATCTTCCACTTTGGCCAAAATTGGACTGAGCTTTGGTGCAAAAGGTTGGCCGCATCTGAGTTCTAAGAGCTGACATTAAGGTTAGAAGAGCTAAGATTAAGCCGACGAGCAAGGAAAAAGAAGTCGATGAAGAAAGAATCTGAACTGTCTTCCGTAAACTATGTGTTGAAGTTTTATTTGGTGGATATTTTCTTTACATATTCAAAATAATGCAAGTGCTTCTACCATGAAAACATGTTAAGCATGTTATTTAAGTTTAATAGTCGTAAGACCATGCTTAAGTGATGTGTTAGACTAATTAAGTGACGTGTCATCTCAAAAATAAACCATTTATCGTTTGCAGATGATTGCGTCCTTTTTTACAAGGCTAATTTATCTCAAACTAATACATATTTACAAGTGATGGAATATTTCAGCGCTTGTTCTGGCCAGCTCATCAATTTTCATAAATTTGTAGTATACTTCAGTAAGAACACAAGTCCATCATGTGGCCAAGTAATTAGTGGTATTCTTCAAGTTAGGAAACTTGACATTTGTGAGGAAAAATATCTAGGACTACCCTTCTTTGTAGGGAGAAATAAAAAGATTCCTTTTGCTAATCTCATAGACAAGATGGAAACTAGACTATCAAGATGGAGTTGTATAAATATTTCTGAAGCTGGTAGGTCAGTGATGGTAAGAAAAGTAACAAATGTTATACCAATTCATCATATGATTAGCTTCAAGCTGCCATAAGCAAGATGGATTCTACTCAGCAGAAATTCTGGAGAAAGAAGAAAACAAATAAAGGAAAGTCTTCTATCTCTTGGAAAAATGTCAATAAACCTAAGAAATAAGGAGGTTTGGGCTTTAGAGATCTTAAATTGTTCAACAGGTCTTTACTTGCTAAGACAGCTTGGAGATTATGCACAGATAATACTTCAGTTTATGCTAAATCTCTTAAGGAAAAGTATTTCCCAGATGGTCGAGTATTTAATATCACAAATAATTCTAATTCAACATGGTCATGGAGAAGCATAAGCTCCGAGTTACACTTCATTAAAAGGTACAACTGTTAGAGTATTGGAAACGGTCGCAAAATTATGATATAGAATTACAGATGGATTTCCAAGTTATATGATCCTCTCATTCCTAAAGCTGGAATTCCTCATTACCAGAACTATATCTAAGTCTATCAGCTTTTTTCAGACTCGGGAGGTTGGAATTACTCACTTATTTTCTCCTTATTTGAAACTCCAGTGGCAAGATTAATCCTCAATATGTCTATTCATCCTCAACATGAAGACAAATTGGTTTGGACTTTAGAAAAGAATGAAATGTTCTCTGTAAAATAATGGCAACTCAATGGGCCAAAGATCTGAACTTGGAGAAACTAGAGTTTGAATTGGACTCAGAATTGGTGGTAGACGCAGTGAATAATGAAAGCTTCAATATTTATTGGAGAATTCTCAATATGATTCTAGATATCAAAATTTTATCTAGAAATTTTAGCTCTTGGCATTGTAGGCATGTGCCTGAAGAAGAAAACAAAGTAGCAGACATCTTATCCAAATTAGCTAGAGTAGATTGATTAAGCAATATCTGGTTATTAACAGCTCCAGAGAACATTTTGTTTCAAGTTCAGGAGGATGCAAATCTTGTAAACATTGAAAATTAAGCAATTCATTCTTTCAGTTTCAAAAAAAAAAAAAAAAGTTATGGGACAATATAATAATAACTAAGCTTTTTGGTGCTCGAATGAAGGACCACTGTATCACCTCTAAAGCCACCATGATATTTTTAATCCCCAACAAAGGAAATATAGGATGTCTCCTTAAGTTTTGAAGACCATAATATCGCTTCCTTTATTAGTACCATGAAATCATCCTCTTATGGTGTAGTAGTTATCCCAGTTGAAGTTATTGCATGGATGTATTCTCCTTGTTCATTCATCGAAATTGTACCTGCTCCATATCTACTTGTAAAGTAGTCAAAAGCAACATCAATTAACATAGTTTTCATGTACTTTCTTAACAAACTAACTAGAGTAATGAATGTGTGGTTCAAAAATCTTTATGGAGGTTGGTTACTACTCATGCTGTAATAAGGCAGATGGAACATAATCTTTGTGAAAAGTTTTAAAGGATCATATTTATGATTTTTAAAGATGACATTGCATCAATGCTTCACATAGCCCAAGTTACAATAGTTTCCTTAACAATCCAACCCTTAATGGAAAATGGAAAATGGTTTATCAAATACAATTCTAAATAGATACTCCGTATATCATCAGTACAAGCAACAAACCAAACTTCAGAAGAGAAGGGACACTTTAAAAAAGTGTAAACATGATACTATTAAACTAACACCTCAGTCTTTAAACCATATTTCGAATACTGAAGTGATGAAGTAATCTTAAACAAAAATTAGTATTATTCGCTTCCTATTCTGTCATTTTCTCTGTTAAATAATCCCGTGTTACCATGTGACAAGAGGATTGATATATTAGTCGAACCTTGACTGAATTTTGTTAATCATATTTGTATTAGTTGTTAATTACAATGATTTTATACTTTTAGCATATAATAATTTTCACATTTAAAATTAAAATTCGTTATGAAAATGTGGGTAAATGTAAAACCGAAGTCAGTTGAAATCTTGTTGTAACCCCAGGAATGACATAGGAGGTTCTGAGGAACTCATTAAGAAATCAGTTTGCATTTCTTCGAAAATTTGGATACGCAATTGCATGTTTTAATCACTTTATGATTGACTAAGTATAGTTTTATGATCATGTTCATCTTCTCTAATCGAATGATTTATTAAAACGATTGTGTAGTCGTTTTTCTTTACTTTTTATTTGATTTGTTAATTTGAAAGGAAAACCCAACTATCTATTTATATCAAGTTTTATTTGTGATAATATGCTAAATCACCTTTTAATGAAAACTTGTTAGGTCTATGCAGATCTCTTTGACCTTAAAGTTGTGGGGATTTGCAGTGGTGGAGTTTCAGAATGCTATCAACATATGAAATACAAGTAGTGGTGTTAATCACACAAGTTATCTTGTTGTCGTATTGTCTCGATCTTATATCCATAGTCAATCACACAAGTTATCTTGTTGTTGTATTGTCTCGATCTCGTATCCATATACAATCACACGAAATGTGAACCGAATAGTTGTAATGTCTCGACTCTGTCCATAGACGATTACTTTCGGTAGAGGACTTACAGGTTGAAACAAAAAGATTGTGGTGTATTTGGGTACCCTTGTCTTTTCAGAAATATCATACGGAACCTAAATTAAAAAATTACTTACTCCGAGATAGGGTTTATTCTTATATATAATTGACCTAAACTGGGACCATAATTTTTTCTTCTTATACGGAGGTTATTCTTATGTTAAAGTATGTTTAAACTTAAAAAATGGAATGCAACAAAGATTAATTTGGGAAGGGTGGTGGAGTTAAGACCTAATTTACCGGACCGCAAAGTTGTGGTTCATTTGTTTTTCTATACATGCACTTACTCTCTTTCTCATTACTTACTATTAAACATATCAGCGACTAATTAGTATTAATCCATAGGCCTACATCAATATTTATCTTGGAATTATAGATTTGAATCTTGGAAGCTCATATTCTGTCATTCAATTTCTTGATACCGCCCTTTGGCGATCTAAGGATCATCAAGTGTTGTATCAAATGGTTGAACTTAAAGTATTAATATAAAATAATTCCACCAAGACACGAAGATCTAAAAGCCTACGAGAGTTCAAATAATTATTGATGTTTTACATTCATCCTTATAAAGAAAATATTTTATTGTTAATGATCAACTAATATATATCTTTGTTTAACTTTTATTTTTCTCATTAATGGTTAAACTTGATCCTTCTTCCACAAAAGAAAAACAAGACTTTTTCAACAATATATTTGAAATCGGAGTACCTTGCACAACACTTTTTTATTTTTCTATATGTTCTCCCACTTCTTCTTCTTTTTTTAAAAAAAAATAATCTCCTTATCTTCCTTTTCTTTTATCTTTGAATTCTTAAATTGTCCAGTTAAGCATGAGATAATGAACAATCCATTGGTTAATAACCTTGGAGTCTTGCAACAATAGAAGAAACGTCAGATGTATCAAACAATAAATATAAAGAACCGTATCAAACAACTCTACCACGAACAAATTGATGAGGGAAGAATCACAGGTTCAACAAGTTGTCCTTAACACATTAGTTCGCGGGTATACTCTAAAGTAATGCTAAACCCCAACGTGCGAAGATGTGTCCAGGATAAGACTGCCCGATATAACTTGTATTAGCACAATACAAGTTACCCACTCTTAAACTCAGCAACGGGGATGTAAGTAAAACGCCGCACGAAAATAAAAGCAAGAAGATGAAGAAAAGTAGACCTAGAGATGGTCGCTGCTTGTGTGTTTTGAAAAGAGATTTTTGAGTTGTATTTATAGGAAAATTAACTTGTAAATCAAGTTGGGTTTAGGTTTTTTCTTATAAAACGAGTTTTGTTTCTTGTAAAACAATTAACCACAAAAAAAAAGAATTTTTCCATAAATAAAACTCTTAAATAAATTATTTATCAAGTTAAAAACTTGCAAAAAATAACTTCAAGTAGACACGAACTTGGTGCTTGGTACACGCGCATGGGCATGGGTCAAAACATGTATTTTTCGCTCCACTCTTAAACTCAGCAACGGGGATGTAAGTAAAACGCCGCACGAAAATAAAAGCAAGAAGATGAAGAAAAGTAGACCTAGAGATGGTCGCTGCTTGTGTGTTTTGAAAAGAGATTTTTGAGTTGTATTTATAGGAAAATTAACTTGTAAATCAAGTTAGGTTTAGGTTTTTTCTTATAAAACGAGTTTTGTTTCTTGTAAAACAATTAACCACAAAAAAAAAGAATTTTTCCATAAATAAAACTCTTAAATAAATTATTTATCAAGTTAAAAACTTGCAAAAAATAACTTCAAGTAGACACGAACTTGGTGCTTGGTACACGCGCATGGGCATGGGTCAAAACATGTATTTTTCGCTCCACCCGCTCCACCCACATTGTTTTACAACATATCCATGAGAACATGGTAATATAGTGGAGCACCTCTTTAGTTTTCCACAATGTGGGACTAAAGGTTCCATTTCATTCACTCAAAAATGAGTGAGTATCCTTAGACCCTTAGGTCATGAGATCAAACCACACCAAGACCAAAAAATCATTTATTAAATAACTAATTTTCTCCAACAATCCCCCACATGAATGAAATCTCGGTAAAAAATGAAAAATCAGAGTACGGAAAATACCATTTAGGCAAAGGTGTCCATGAGGTCTTGAACCTTGCTTAGAGAGAAGTTACCGGAACTACTAGCTAGACAGTGAACTATGTCTTGAACTGCTAGCATTTGGTGTAATTCTAATAACATCCATGCATGATATCTTCCAAGTGTTGCTAAGTCTATGTCTTTTTGTCCATTTTGGCCCTGGACATATCCAGTTTCTCAAAATGCTTTAGAGAATCGGCTCCATTCTCATTGGAAGCGACCCACTTCCTCATTCAGATAGGTGAGTTCCATCAAGAGTGTTTACTGCTACACCCCACTTCAATCTTAAATTGAGACTATAGAACTCATTAAGACTTAATTAAAAGTCATCCTCCACATGCAGTCACACTATCACATCAACACCATAGGGAAGGGACAGAGAATGAAATTCTCTGATAGTGTTTACCTTTACCCACCATAAATTAGTTGTCTCATTTGAAACCTTGTTATTGGAATCTCCAGTCAGCAAGGTTGAGTATCCTTCATGGCAAGTTTAATTATTTGAGCCTAAGCCCCATCCCCTTTGATGCTTTACTAACTATCTCCTTGGGCAAACCTTTCGTCAAAGGGTCTGCGATATTCTCCTTGGACCTTGTCCAATCTATGGAAATAACGCCTGTGGAGATTAGTAATTTCAAAGAATCATGTCTTCTACGCATATGTATAGACTTTCCATTGTAGAAGCTATTCTTAGCTCTACCTATTGCAGATTTGCTGTCACAATGTATAGATATAGCTGGCACAGGCCTATGCCAGAGAGGAATATCTTCTAAAAAGTTTCTTAGCCATTCGTCCTCCTCTCCTGCTTTATCTAACGCAATAAACTCCGACTTCATAGTTGAGCGAGCTATACATGTCTGTTTGGAACTCTTCCAAGATACAGACGCACCTGCTAGAGTGAATACATATCCACTCGTAGACTTAGACTCCTCTGAGTCTGCTATCCAGTTCGCATCGCAAAATCCCTCAAGGACGGCCGGATACCCTTCGTAATTCAAACAAAAGGTCATTGTGTACTTCAAGTACTTTAGCACTCTATTAAGTGCATCCCAATGTTTTTGCCATGGATTACAAGTATACCTGCTTAACCTACTCACAGCATAAGCAATATTTGGTCTCGTACAATTCATCAAATACATCAGAATTCCTATGACTCTCGAGTATTCAAGTTGGTTAACACCTACACCCTTATTCTTCATGAGTTTGCAAGAAGAATCATATGGAGTGCAAACAGGTTTACAGTCAAACTGATTATATTTCTTAAGTATGGATTCAACATAATGAGACTGACTCAGACTATAGCCATTAAAAGTTTTTCTAATCTTCATCCCTAATATGACATCAGCGGGGCCTAAGTTTTTCATGTCAAAGTTCTCATTCAACATTTTCTTTGTGGTATTAATAACATCCATGTTTGTACCTAGTATAAGAATATCATCAACATACAAGCATACAACCACACAGGCATCCTTGACAAGTTTAGTATAAACACACTTATCAGATTCATTAATTCTAAAACCACTAGAAATCATCACATGATCAAACTTATCATTCCACTGTTTAGGTGCTTGTTTCAATCCATACAAGATTTCTTCAGTTTACAAACCTTCTTCTCACAACCTTTAACTACAAAGGCTTCGGGTTGTTCCATATAAATTTCTTCATCTAATTCACCATTCAAAAACGCTGTCTTTAGATCCATTTGATGTGTTTGTAGGTTATGGACAGAAGCTATAGCAATTAACATCCTAATGGAGATAATTCTACTTACTGGTGAATATGTATCAAAGAAGTCTATACCTTCTATCTGTTTATAGCCTTTCGCTACCAACATAGCCTTGTATTTTTCAATAGTTTCATTTATATTACGTTTCCTCTTGAAAATACATTTACAACCTATGGCCTTAGACCCTGGAGGTAAATCTACAAGTTCAAAAGTACCGTTTTATCGAACGGAATCCATTTCACTAATTGAAGCTTCTTTCCACCACGGAGCTTCAGGACAAGTCATGGCTTCTTTATAAGTCTGAGGATCAGACTCGGCGAGGTATGTAATGCAACCAGGATAGGTTTTCTTAGTTTTAACCCTTTTACCTCTTCTAGGTTCTATTTCTGGTTCATCTTCCTCTAAAGGTAATGACTGACTGGATGATGGAAATTCTAGGGGATCATCTAAACATCTCTTTCGAGAATCACGTTTCATAGGAAAAACATTCTCAAAGAACTCAGCATCCCTAGACTCCATGATAGTATTCAACCCTATGTCAGAAATTTCAGAACTCACAACCATAAACCTATGAGCACTAGAATGCTCAGGATACCCTATAAAAACACAATCAACGGTTTTGGGTCCTATCTTATTTGTCTTAGGAGGAGGGATGGCCACCTTTGCCAAGCACCCCCACACTTTGAAGTAATCATAAGATGGTTGTTTACCTTTCCATAACTCATATGGAGTTTTATCTGATCCTTTAAAGGGTACTCTGTTCAGGATGTAATTGGCTGAGAGGATAGCCTCCCCCCACAAATTCGAAGGTAATCCTGAACTAATCAACATGGCATTCATCATATCCTTAAGGGTACGGTTCTTACGTTCAGCTACACCATTGGATTGAGGTGAATAAGGGTGTAGTTTCATGTATTATGCCATGTTCTTCACAGAAATCTCCAATAGGAATTAGATACTCACCACCACGGTCAGACCTAAAAGTTTTAATGGTAGCATTCAATTGGTTTTCAACTTCACGTTTATATATCTTAAAGGCTTCTAAGGCATCGTCCTTCCCTCTAAGCAAATAAACCTGACAGTACCTCGTACAATCATCTATAAAAGTGACAAACCATTTCTTACCACCTCTAGTTTGAACTGACTTCATGTCAACTACGTCTGAATGAATCAATTCTAAGGGTTTAGTGTTTCTTGGACATTCTTCCTGAATGATTTCTTAGCATGCTTAGATTCTACGCAAATCTCACACTTATGACTTTTATCTAAAGTGAATTTGGGTATGCAGCCTACGCTAGCCAGTTTATGCATTGATTTGTAATTTACATGACCAAGTCTACCATGCCAAACATTCGATGACATACACATGTAAGAAGAAGAATCATTCAATTTCACTTCAGGACAGGTTATATTAAGTTTGTAAAGACCCCCAGTCTTATAACCCTTACCCACATAATCATTGCCCTTAGTTACTATAAGTTTTCCAGACTCAATTGAAACTTTAAAACCCTTATCATCTAAAACAGAACAAGAAACAAGATTTTTGCAGATGTATGGAACATGAAGAACTTCATTCAATGTGAGAGTCTTGCCAGATGTGAGCTTCAGACCGACCTTTCCTTTTCCTGCAACCTCTGATGAAGATGAGTTACCCATATAGAGTTTCTCGCCTTCCCCTACCCTCTGGTAGGAGGTGAACAGGTCTCTGTTCCCACAAACATGCTTGGTAGCTCCAGAGTCTACCCACCAGTCCATCACATTGGTCACCAAATTAACTTCAGACACTACAGCAGAAAACTCATCCTTGTTCTTTTCAACCAAGTTAGCATTATCCTTCTTGTCCTTACGATGTCTACAGTGAACTGCCATATGGCCAGTAACTCCACACGCATAACAAGCACCCTTAATTTTAGTAATGCTAGACTCTGGTTTTCGAAACATACCTTTCTTAGGAGGACCACGCTTAGAGTTACGATTGTTACTCTCACGTTTTCCAGCTTTGGAAGATCTATGTTCAGTCATATGAGCTTTATTACTCATGTCCCTTGCAGAAGACACGTTCTTATCTTTGGAGCACAACAACTCTTCCACTTGAATCTTCTTCCCTAATTCAACCATGTTGATCTCGCCAGTTTCATGTCTTAGCTTTTTCTTGTACTCAGACCAGGAAGTTGGTAACTTCTCAATTACCGCAGATACTTGAAACGTCTCATCACTTCAGCAAGAATCTCATTAATAATCTGTTGAAATTCGAGGAATTGATCAACAACAGGCTTATCATTCGTCATCTTGAAGTCCATAAACTTCGCCACCAGAAATTTCTTGCTCCCTGCAGTCTCTGCTTGATACTTTGCTTCTAACGCAGTCCACAAATCATAAGCACTGAAATTTTCTTTAGCATTGTAAAAATCATACATCGTATCTTCCAAACCATTTATGATATGATTTTTCGTCAGAAAATTACACCGCTTGTTATACTCGATCACCTCCTCATTTAAAGCTTCAGCATTCATCAATTCATCATGTGGAACAAGTACATAATCCAGTTCATGATGGCTTAGATAAAACAACATCTTGGATTGCCATCTCTTGAAATCCTTTCCATTAAACTTCTGTGGTCTTTCAACGTCGTTCTTTCCCATTGTTACAAGGAATAATAATGTGTTAAGATTGTTGGAGTCTTGCAACAATAGAAGAAACGTCAGATGTATCAAACAATAAATATAAAGAACCGTATCAAACAACTCTACCACGAACAAATTGATGAGGGCAGAATCACAGGTTCAACAAGCTGTCTTTAACACATTAGTTCGCGGGTATACTCTAAAGTAATGCTAAACCCCAACGTGCGAAGATGTGTCCAGGATAAGACTGCCCGATATAACTTGTATTAGCACAATACAAGTTACCCAACGGGGATGGAAGTAAAACGCCGCACGAAAATAAAAGCAAGAAGATGAAGAAAAGTAGACCTAGAGATGGTCGCTGCTTGTGTGTTTTGAAAAGAGATTTTCGAGTTGTATTTATAGGAAAATTAACTTGCAAATCAAGTTAGGTTTAAGTTTTTTCTTATAAAACGAGTTTTGTTTCTTGTAAAACAATTAACCACAAAAAAAAAGGAATTTTCCCATAAATAAAACTCTTAAATAAATTATTTATCAAGTTAAAAACTTGCAAAAAATAATTTCAAGTAGACACGGACTTGGTGCTTGGTACACGCGCATGAACATGGGTCGAAACATGTATTTTTCGAAACACCCGCTCCACCCACATTGTTTTACAACACATCCATGAGAACATGGTAATATAGTGGAGCACCTCTTTAGTTTTCCACAATGTGGGACTAAAGGTTCCATTTCATTCACTCAAAAATGAGTGAGTATCCTTAGACTCTTAGGTCATGAGATCAAATCACACTAAGACCAAAAAATCATTTATTAAATAACTCATTTTCACCAACAGTTTCACTTCGAGATTACACAGATTTTGATATGAGTTTTTGTAACCTTATCAAGATAATATTACATGAACTGCCTTATTATGCTATTAACATTTTCATTTTTCACCAACCGACTCTTTATATTAATTTATAGGGTGGTCGCTTAATCAATGATACCTTCACTAATGAATTGATGTGGGCCTTCATTTCTAACCGTGCTCTCAGGGGAATCAGTTTACTGGTTCAAAACTAAAAATGACCAAGTATATGTCCCAACTCCATAAAGGCAAAGGAATAGAGGTCATGGTGTCTAATGGTTATTTTGATGGAAAATTACATCATGTTTGTTTTTTCCTCTATGTAGAGGCTAACCTCTATTAGCCTCTATATAGTGGTGGGTCCCATTTATTTGGTGTTTGTTTTTTCCACTACCTCTATAAAGATAGAGGCAAATCTCTATCTATGTAGAGGAAATCAAATAGCACCAATGAGGTGCTATTTTTGAGCCTCTACCTCTATTAAACCTTCAAATGACTAATATATCCTCGAACAAACCTATAATGTCCAAAAATAATTCCTTAATTTAAAATCTAAAATTTTACATGTTTCAAGAAAAGTGATACTTTCGCCCGTTTCAGAAAAAGGGATATTTTCGCTCTGTTTCAGAAAAAATTGATATTTTGCTCCGTTGCAGAAAAAGTGATACTTCCCCCGTTTCAGAAAAAGTGATACTTTCACACCGTTTCAGAAAAAGTGATATTTTCGCCCCGTTTCAGAAAAAATGATACTTTCGCATGCTTCAGAAAAAGTGATACTTTCGCGCCGTTTCATAAAAAGTGATATTTTTGCTCCGTTTCAGAAAAAAGTGATTTTTTCCAAGTTTCAGAAAAAGTGATATTTTTGCCCTGTTTCAGAAAAAGTGAAATTTTTGCCCTGTTTCAGAAAAAGTGATATTTTCGTTCTGTTTCAGAAAAAGTTATGTTTTTGCCCCGTTTCAGAAAAAGTGATTTTTGCCCTGTTTCAGAATAGGTGATTTCTTTTTTCCGTTTCATAAAAAGTGATACTTTCGCCCGTTTCAGATAAACTGATACTTTCGCCCGTTTCAGATAAAGTGATACTTTCGCCCGTTTCAGATAAAGTGATATTTTTGATCCGTTTCAGAAAAAGTGATATTTTTACCCCGTTTCAGAAAAAAGTTATACTTTCGCTCCGTTTCAGAAAAAGTGAACATCTTTGGTTGTATTTTCTAATACATTTTTTCCTTTTGGAATTTTTGAACATCTTTGGTTGTAATGGATATTCATGGATTTTTTGAATATTATAAGGGTAAAATGAGAAATATATAAAATTGGGTACACAATATAGAATTGTTAGATAGTGGTCAAACAAACATGATTTTAAGAGAGATTATATAGTGATATTTATATAGATATAGAGGTAAACCTCTATATAAAACACTCTACCTATATAGAGGAAAAAACAAACGCGTTGTTAGTAAAAGACAAATACTTTTTAAGTTTAAAGAATAGGTTGTTTTAGTGACAATGTAGTTAGTCGTGGAGGTTTCGAAACGAGTTCTAATTTATTTATTTTTAATTTGATGTAATGGCACATGAGCACAACTGCACAAGTAATGTGATTCTTAGTGTCCAGTCCAGTTACTAGGGTATGGTTTTGAGTTGTCGTTGTTACCGTATAATGTGATCTTATCAACTCGTTTGAATGTTTGAACGAACTACTTTAAGAAGCCAAATAAATAAAAAAAAAATTGTAATATTTATTACCAAACAACCATTCGTTACTTGATACAGCTTAGATTGCCATTGTCCTGTATAGGCACACTTTATGAATTAGTATTGTGATCATTTATGAATTAGTAGTGTGATCATAAGTGCTGAGAGTGAACTTGTTTTTCTGATAACTTTCTACCGAAAGGTACAAAGGAAAAGTTAAAATATTGTGGAGGGGAACTGAAAATATTCTTAGCTAATACATACTAAATAAAATAATTTAATTATATTAACAATCTGAAACAACTAGTATGTGAGTGGGAACGGTGATAACCTTTGTTATTGATTATCAGATGTTAATACCATTAAATGTTTTCACTTTGGATAACGAAAGAAAAATCAGTATCCGTATCAGAAACAAATAATTGGAAAATCTTTTTCTATTTATAAGGGTTGGTGATCTGTCAAATTTAGTTTAAAATTAAGTTATCACCGTTTAATTAAGTTTTATTATTTGAGCTGATGGCTGAAACGTATTTTATGACTAACCTTACTTTTTGGCAGACATATCTAAGATTCTAAATGCAGTAGAGGGTTGTGATACTGTATTTGATACACGTGAAGAATTTAAGGGTTACATTATACTTTTCTTCCCCTTTCATGGTTAAGAAATCAACCCAAATGAAGCTTAGGTTAAAAAAAAAAGTAGTGAAATTACTTGATTCGAGTTAATTAAGCTCCATATGAAGGGCAACCTTGTTCGTTTTCTATTATTCTTTAGTTTTCATTGCATCCTGTAATCATATAGATATCAAGTAACTTGGTGTCGTATTAAAACTATCGTTCATTTACTTTCCTTATTAAACTTGATGACACTTCATTTTTTTTGCCAGGATTGAGAGATAAACTAGCCTTTTAGAAGCAACCATGTTACCCAAAATTTAAGATTATTTTTGAAGCAAAAATCACTAAATTAACATTTAAAACCAACCTTAATTTTATTGTCTGATTTGTATTTGCTCAAATAAAAATTTGTCGATAAACTGTAACTTCTTTATATATTTTTGCTTCCTCAAGAAACTTCAAATGAATCAATAATACAGTTAAAATGAGTGTTGTTAGAGCATTGCTCGGTCGAACTCGCAAGCGCTGCTATCTCAAGCTTGTTTGTCAAGTTTAGTTGATCAAAACTATAACTTATAGCTATGTCTCGGATTAGGATAGAATGTGTAGTTGAGCTTTAGACTTCATGGCGTTCATCGATTGAAGACGAAGATCTACTGAAGAGAACTTGTATGAACTTCATGAAGGAGACTAAAACTTATCTGTCACTCAGAAGTCTATTCTATTCTATCTCCTAATGAGACTAAGTCGTATAGCTATATAGACTTTTATATTATACATATTTGATATTTCGAACCGAGTTTAACTCGCTTATCTATTTCTCAAAATATGTGTTGGAAGATTTTTGCTTTAGCTACGTTCATCATATTCTTTACGAGTTTAGTTGGAAACAATTTATTTGTTGAAACTAAATAATAAGTCAAAATATGATCATGTGAAAATTGCCTTGAAACATCTTACATGATTTGTGTAAGACAATCATTTGATGTTGACTCGGAAAGTTTCGTATTGATCATTCAATCACTTGAAAATTACTTATAAGCTAATAGTTTGTGTGAGACAGTGTTTGTGTGTAAAAACAGTTTCTGCTGGTTTTGGTCAATTTGGGTGTGTGGATGAGAAACGAGCCTAAACCTTAAACAAATGCACTGCACGGGAGTACTTTAGATTCGAGAGATCAATCTGTACAATCCTGGCCTAAACCAAGAAATGGCCATTTGAGGCTTGCTTCGGTCACAAAGTGAAGGAGAAGGGTTGGTCTTAGGGAGGGAAGCGAAGAAGGTGTTGAGACCAGAATGGTTAATTCTTAAGGTGTGGCTATTTAATGACTTATATCAGAATGTGGAAATGGCTTGCGGAATGTAACCTATCAGTTCTCTGGTGTTTTCTGGATATTGTGTTGTTGTTAACCAAAAACTTGTTTTTCGGTTGAAATAGGTAGAACCTACTTATACAAGTCATATTGAACACACCCTGATCTCGTAGAAAGTGGTATGATTGAGTGATGGAGAAGTGGGGAAATGTGTAAATGCCAGAGACCACGTTCCCACTATGAAGGAGACAGGTTAGTTTACACCCACTACTTCTTTCCTCCACTAATTGCCCTGCTTTCTGACACTTTCTTGTAACGGGCGTGTTACACGCCGCACGCTGTAAACCGCCAGACCAATACCCTAATGAGCATCCCCCACTTTGTGACATGTTTGATGTCTCGGGTGTTTTCGTGGAAAACGTGTAGCAGTTTGCTATGTGTGGCAGGTCAAATTCAGAAGACTTGCCATAGGAAAATAGTACGTGACACTATTTAGGCTTGCCTTGGATGGTCACCTAAGACTTTCCACATGCCTGTCAATTCGGTGCCGAATTTAGACGACTGAGATTGTAACTCATGAGAAAGTATGGCCATTGATTATGTCCACATTCTGTTGGTATCTTTTAATAGTATAGTGGAGCCATTGACACATGCCAGTGACAAAATTAGGGCTTAGCGGCATGGCCGAGCTAGGATTTGGCACCGTGGCCAAAATTAGGGCTTGGCGGCATGGCCAAGCTAGGATTTGGCACCGTGGCCAAAATTAGGGCTTGGCGGCATGACCAAGCTAGGATTTGGCACCGTGGCCAAAATTAAGGCTTGGCAGCATGGCCAAGCTAGGATTTGGCACCGTGGATAAAATTAGGGCATGGCGGCATGGCCAAGCTAGAATTTGGCGCCGTGGACAAAATTAGGGCTTGGCGGCATGGCCAAGCTAGAATTTGGCGCATATTGGTGTTAGACCCAAATATGGCTTCGGTAACATTGGCTCCATTTTCAATATCAAACTTAATTCCCTAAGGAGCATTACTTGGCTTGGTTGGCGTGGCAACCTTAGCTAAGTTAGGGTTTGGCCGAAACCCTAATTTGCGCGTGTGGCATGTGACCGCGGCACGGTGACGTTTTTGTGCAAACGACGCCATGGCCACACCATAGGAATTATGGTGAAGCCAAAACGTGGGGATGGTCACAAAAGCAAGGGAGGATATGAGTGGCCATAGCGTGGCGCCATTTTTAGGGTTTTCCGGTCCCACATTGCTCATGGCATGTTGTGGGGCCCAAAGTGGCGTAATTTGGGCCACGACCAAAATTAGGGTTTCAACTAATGCCACTAAAGGAAATCGTGTTCTAGTTGGGAAACCTTGACCAAACTCTATTATGGCATTGGCCACGAACAGAAAGTGGGCTAGCACGTAGACGCGCTATTTATGGCACGTTAGCACGTTCGGCATGCTGCTGTGGCAAAGTGGCATGTTTGGCATGCACATTCAATACATTGACGCAGCATGGCATGTTTGGCATGCCATTAGCATGCGTAGCGAGATGACACGTTTGGCATACATGTTCGCATGCCATTGACATGTCGGTGCGGTTTTGGAAAGCCAATTTGGCATTGTGACCATCTGACACAATTTTGCCTCTTTTAATACTGTGGCAAGTTTAGAGCGACCTGATTGGTCGATAAAAATAGGGTCTGTCCAAGCACGGGTGTGGCCACACTTCCAGGTGCACGTAGCGGATTTAAAGCGACCTGATTGGTCGACGAGAAATATGACCGATCGGGCAACATGGGATGTGGCTATTTGCAAGTGGTGCCGACTGGCCTATGGCATGGCCACACCTCCCTTTGCTGCAGCTCATATTCCGTGGCTCCTTTTATTCCTTGTTTTATGATTTTGGGTAGGATTTTGCACCTACTAATCCATGGCGGATTAATTGCCTAGTTTACCTAAGCTTAATTTCGACCGGCGGGGTCTAATATACTGTGCAGGGCGCAAAACCCTAATTTTTGCAAATTATTCAGGGTAATATATGAATCTTATGAATTATCACAAAATTGATTGAATTCCATGTGTTGACACAGAGTTCTTTAAGTTTATTGCTAGAGAGCAGTATGCTTTCCGATTGAGTACTTTTATGAAAGGACCTTTGATACTTGGAAATTCGTGCTACTCTGCTGCGAGTGAACACAAATTTTCATGCCTTAACAATATTAAGGGTTCAGCCGGCGAACATAGCATAGGAAAAATACTCGGCAGGCTCCGACATTAGTGAGTAATGCAGCTAGGGGCTTATATACTCATTAGGCTCTATACTAGTGAACAATTCATCTAGGAGCTTGAGTTTCAATATAGTATGAAGAGAGACATAGACACTCATCAGATTTTGATATATTCTCCAAATTTCCTATGGAGTATAGACATATCAATGTCTACTACATCTGATGCCGGGTCAGGTAGATAGACTTTTACAGTTTTCGCCTTATACTAAAAACCACTATCAACATTAAGTCCCCTGCTTAGCACGTAACAATGGCATTGTTACGGGATAAGAATGACATGGTGACAGTCAAGGATAACAAATCGAAAGGGCAGGACATGAAGAGGTTACCAGGAAAAAATCTGACTGTCCTTTGGCAAGAGGCATGAACAATCCGTGATCTTTGTGTCAACGCGCCTCTGGCTTGGCCACGGAAAACTGGTGTTATATAGTGTTGACACCGCAGAGCATTGCAAGTTGAGCGACTGGCTTGGCTACGGAGTATTGCAGGTTGAGCGGATGGTGTTCCTCGTGTTGGCGCTGCTGGTTCGGTCATGGAGGTTGGTGCCATGGAGCGTTGGCACTGCGGACCCAGCTGCCTTCTTCCATACAGGGCCCAAAAGGAAAATATTCCTCTATTCGAATTCCAAAAGCGCTATGCATATAAAAGGGCGTGTTAACTTCCTTCCCTTTTATTATTCGCTCGTCTGCTTCTTGTGTTCGTTTGCAACAGCTCGATCATAGGCGTGCCAATCGTCCTCGTATTTTTAGCTCTGAGTGTAATATCCATGAGTAGCTGATCAAACTTGGACATTTAGCTCAGTGTGAATGGATTTCTTTGTTAGCGGTGGTAGAGCGAGCGTCAAAGGCAACAAAGCAATCTCCAATAGTTATAATTAATAGCAAGGCGAGCCAGGAGAACTCAAGGTAGGTGTTGTTTTCTCTTTTGCGCATGTAGCCACCCAACAATACTATCGATCTTCTCCAGAATGTGTAATAAGGTTCTGACTCCAGAAGAATGAGTATCTAACCTTTTCAGTGGATTTCAAAATTTACTAAACTTCATTGCACTCCTGAGACGGATGAAATATATGCTCGGTAATGATCATGTCAGGGCTAATATTGGAGAGTGTAGCTGCGTTGTTGATCCATCTTGGACTTTAAGTTATTTGGTGTCTAGACTGTTGAGCCGGTGTCTGGAAGGATTATTCTTGCCTTTCTGGTTGCGGTGATGATATGTCGTGGATGCTTGTATGGTCGAAATCTTCCGGAACCGTTGGGTGAAGTAAACGATCTGAGAGGCGTTGTATTGCCGATGTGCTGCTATCAAGTATCCAAGGACTTCATTCCAAGCGACATCCTTCGAACCATATTCTGAATCTTGGACTATTGTATCGAATGGGATGCGATAAGAAATCCCCAGTTACACTTTCGTCTGGTCATAAATCTGATGGTGTGGCCGGATATGTGAATATCTCTGCGGCGTGCTTTGCTTCTGGAGTCTTTGATGCATGTGTACGGCTACATGTTGAGAAATTCTTCTATTGCATTTGCTGGTTAGCTGGTTGACGAATTGATGAAGGCGGAAATCTTTTGGATTCGCCATTTGTTGATCAGTGGAAGGGAGTCTCACTTGATAGTTCTGCATTGTATCCAATTTCTGGCAGCCCATGCACCCCTTCCATAGGAAATTGGAAATCTAGAAACACCGAATTTGGCTTTGTCGTGCGGCTTCATGCAGGCCTTGGGTAGGCGGTGTTGAGTTATGAGTAGGTGATGTGTCAGACATGGTGTAGTTGGTATGTATGGATTGTTGAGGCGTGACTTTCCTCTTTGATTCTTCACTAACAACAACGCTTATGAATGGTTAAGCCAAATATTGCTTGTTGGTCAGGCGCCTTCCAGACAAGGAGGTGGTGGTATCCTTGCGTTACATCTTTGAAGAGTGGTGACCTTGTCACGGTTATGACTTCTTGGTTGGTTGTCCCTTCTGAGTTAAAAGGTTCTCGACAGTGAAGGGATTCCGTGTTGAGTTTCAATCCCCAAGTGTGGTTTTCGTGGTTCTATCTTGTATGGTCAGTGGGTTAACCATGATAAAGATGTCACCATCTTGCCTCTGTATTGGTGGATCCATTACTTCCTCCATGGGGAACTAAAATATACACAAGTTCGGATTACCTTTGTATATAGTGGTTGTTGCTATGATGAAGCTCTGGCTGGTATCAACAAACGAGCAGCAACGGTTCTTTGCAGCAACTGTGATCAGAAGAGACTGCGTTTTCATGGGAACAAAAACAAGCTGGCTGGTGCTTGGATGACTACGGTCACGATCCTTGACAGGGAGGAGTGGTGACTACGACCATGGATCTTGGAAGGAATGAGCGGCATCTATGAGCACGAACCTTGGACGACCACGGCCATGAACATTGACGGGCTTTGATAACTCAAGTATGTGAGTTTATTCTCTCCTTTTTTTAAAATTTATTTTCGGTGAAGCGGCGGCATCGAATCGGCTCCTGGAGAGAACCGTTGAAGCGGCTTCTGGAGTGAAACGCTGAAGCGGCTTATGGAGCGAACGCTGAAGCGGCTTCTGGAGCGAAACGTTGAAGTGGAGCAGCTTCTGGAGAAACGTTGAAGCGGAGCGGCTCCTGGAGCGAAAAGTTGAAGCGGAGCCTGGAGCGCAACGTTGAAGCGGCTCCTGCATAGAACGTTGAAGCATCTCCTGGAGAGAATTCTAGTGAGGGCGCTATTAACCCTTGACTTCGAAAGACGAGTTGACACGATATGGCAGATGGGAAAATGGTGCACAAACAGTGTTGGTCGACAAGTCGTGTTTTCTCCTCCTGGGAAAGAATATGCTACTTCTGTTTGATTTTCTTTTGCAACTCTCAGAGTCTTGATGGTTACAATGTTGAAGTCGGAGGCCGCGTCAATAAGTACGCTTTTAAACTCGACACCTTTCAGGTGAGTAGTGGTTAGGAGTCCCTAGTTACATTTACCAGTCGTACCTTCCAAGAGAGACTGGGTTTTCGGGGTAGCTTCTCCAATTAAATACAATCACATGCCCGACGCAACACGGTTGAGGGCTGAAAATACCTGCTCCATCATAGATTACACGGTTTTGTGAACAGAGTCCCCAAAAAGCGTTAATGCACAACTCCACCAATTGATGTTCAGTCACATTTTGATCATGACAGTCTAACGCCCGAATTCTGAATCCCTTGACATAATCATTCGGATGTTTGTTGCTTTGCTCCATTTGAGTTGTTGCCATGTCCGTCTGAGTTTTGGAAAGAACTTCGTGTCTCTCCATTAAATCGACAATGGTAATGGGAAGGTTGGTTTCCTATGGCTCCTCCAATCTCTCGTCCTGACGAAGAAGTGGTGGCAGCCCTGGTGATGATTGGAGGCGTCATGCTCGAAGAAATATTAGGAGTAGCGGCGGCTCTGGCTCTGGTAATAAGAGGCGTCACATAAGAGGGGATGCTTCCGGTGCTGCTGTTGTTGGTGGTAGAGGATATAACGCCATGGGACGTGTTGACTGTGCTTGCGGATGGTAAATTGGTGTTGGCCATTCCATTTTTTCTCTCGTCCGATACGGCCACATACTTTATTCGCTTAGGGATCTCTCCACAAAACTGAATTTTCAGGTTGCAAATCTGAGTTTATTGTGTGACGCAATCCTGGCCGCAAGAAGTCCCCAGTCATCCTTTATTGTCTTTGTAACATCTCTATGTCGATCCGCGGCAAGGCGGAGAACCTCCAGTCCCCAGGCGTAATTCCCTAAATAAATTTTTTCTTGTACAATACGCTTTAGAGCGTTGCATTCGTTGGTAGGATGATGACTAAACCTGTGATAGTGGCAATATCTTGAGTCTAGCATCTCCTGATAAGTTGGTGGACGCCCTACCGGGGGTAGTTGGACTACTCCTTCTCGCACCCAAATCTCCAGTAACTCTATAACTCTTTTGATAGGCGACGGGAAGCGTGGATATTTTGAGTCTGGCTTCTCCCGCATCAGTAGTTTTTGTGGCGGAAATTCTTGCAAGCTTTGGCATGAAGCTCTCTTTGAGGACTGAATTCGCTTGAGCGAGCATTGATTCATGAGCGGACCGTTTACTTCTACCATATTGCTGAAAGGTAATTTCTCTTGAGGGGCCTGCGTTAGCGACAGCGACACGCGGTGGCTGAGCTGGATATTGTTTATTGGAGCAGTGTTCGTTTCCATAAGAGTCTTCGTAGATTTTCCCCTCTTTGGGTGCTTCTCTATTCAGCAAAGCAGTCATGGTTGCGAACTGTTGGACAATTCTTTGAACTTCTGCGAGGGTTTGGAGATAAATGTTTTCCAGCAAGGCTTCATAGGACGGCTCTTTACCTTTGTCTTGCAGATGTTGTGGCGAACCTGGCAGGTCTCCTCCCCTGGTCTTGTGAAATTATCATGGCTCTCTGTGTTGGCAGAATCCAATTGGCCGCTCTTCTGCTGCTCCTTTATGATGTAGCTGCGTGCTCCGTTAGCATCCTCATTGGTAGAGGCGCAGGCTTTAGCCAAAGATTTAACATACTTCGTATTACTCTTGAAATTGGTGGGATCCTTCGGATAAGCCTTTGTTGATTTGTCCCACAATCGGCTTATTATACTTTTCAGGATACAAAGTGTCTCGTTTTTCCGCCTGGTAATATCGACTTGGCTAACAACCATATCCTCTAGCATTTTTGTCATGTCTTCCATGGTAGTTGGCTTCCATCTATTCATTGCTTATGCAAGGTTCGAATGACCCGAATACATCTGGAAAGAATCTTTGACTGAAATGGGTTTCAGTTAACGATTGAATTGAGCCTAAGACCAATTGGGATGAAAATGAAATTGAGAATTGAATTTGCAACCGAGAGATTTAATCTCCCACTGTGGTCGCCAATTGTTTGTGAGTAAAAATTGTTTCCGCTGGTTTTGGTCAATTTGGGCGTGTGGATGAGAAACTAGCCTAAACCTTAGACAAATGCACTGCACGCGGGTACTTTAGATTCAAGAGATCAATCTGTACAATCCTGGCCTAAACCAAGAAATGGTCGTTTCAGGCTTGCTTCGGTCACAAAGTGAAGGAGAAGGGTTGGTCTTAGGGAGGGAAGCGAAGAAGGTGTTGAGACCAGAATGGTTAATTCTGAAGGTGTGGTTATTTTATGACTTGTATCAGAATGTGGAACTGGCTTGTGGAATGTAATCTATCAGTTCTTTAGTGTTTTCTGGATATTGTGTTGTTGTTAACAAAAAACTTGTTTTATTGGTTGAAATAGGTAGAACCTATTTATACAAGTCATATTGAATGCACCCTGATCTCGTAGAAAGTGGGAATGATTGAGTGATGGAAAAGTGGGGTAATGTGTAAATGCAAGAGACCACGTTTCCACTATGAAGGAGACGGGTTAGTTTACATCCACTACTTCTTGCCGCCACTAATTGCCATGTTTTCTGACACATTCTTGTAATGGGCGTGTTGCACGCCGCATGTTGTAAACCGCTAGACCAATACCCTGATGAGCATCCCCCAATTTGTGACATGTTTGATGTCTTGAGTGTTTTCGTGGAAAACGTGTAGCAGTTTTTTATGTGTGGCAAGTCAAAGTCAGAATAGTACGTGACACTATTTAGGCTTGCCTTGGCTGGTCGCCTAAGACTTACCACATACCTGTCCATTCGGCGGCGAATTTGGACGGCTGAGATTGTAACTCATAAGAAAGGGTGGCCATTGATTATGGCCACATTCTGTTGGCGTCTTTTAATAGCATAGTGGAGCCATTGGCACATGCCAGTGACATGGTGGCATGGGCAAAGCTAGGATTTGGCGTCGTGGCCAAAATTAGGGTTTGGCAGCATGGCCAAGCTAGGGCTTGGCGGCATGGCCAAAATTAGGGCTTGGCGGCATGGCCAAAATTAGGGCTTGACGGCATGACCAAGCTAGAATTTGGCACCGTGGCCAAAATTAAGGCTTGGCGGCATGGCCAAGTTAGGATTTGGCGTCGTGGCCAAAATTAGGGCTTGGCGGCATGGCCAAGCTAGAATTTGGCGCATATTGGTGTTAGACCCAAATATGGCTTCGGCAACATTGGCTCCAGTTGTCATATCAAACTTAATGCCCTAGGGATCATTACTTGGCTTGGTTAGCGTGGAAACCTTAGCTAAGTTAGGGTTTGGCCGAAACCCTAATTTGCGCGTGTGGCATGTGACCGCGGCATGGTGACGTTTTTTGTGCAAACGGCGCCATGGCCACGCCAGAGGAATTATGGTGAAGCCAAAACGTGGGGATGGTCACAAGAGCAAGGGAGGCTATGAGTGGCCATAGCATGACGCCATTTTTAGGGTTTATCGGTCCCACATGGCGCGTGGCATGTTATGGGGACCAAAGTGGCGTAATTTGGGCCACGACCAAAGTTAGGGTTTCAACTAATGCCACTAAAGGAAATCGTGTTCTAGTTGGGAAATCTTGACCAAACTCTGTTATAGCGTTGGCCACGAACAGAAAGTGGGCTAGCACATAAGTGCGCTATTTATGGCACGTTGGCACGTTCGACATGCTGCTGTGGCAAAGTGGCACGTTTGGCATGCACGTTTAGTACATTGATGCGGCATGGCATGTTTTGCATGCCATTAGCATGCGGAGCGGGATGACACGTTTGGCATGCCATTGGCATGTCGGTGTGGTGTTGGAAAGCCAATTTGGCATTGTGACCATCTGGCACAATTTTTCCTCTTTTAATACCGTGGCAAGTTTAGAGCGACCTGATTGGTCGATAAAAAGAGGGGTCGGCCAAGCATGGGCGTGGCCACACTTCCAGGTGCACGTAGCGGATTTAAAGCGACCTGATTGGTCGACGGGAAATAGGGCCGGTCGGGAAACATGGGATGTGGCTATTTGCAAGTGGTGTCGGCTGGCCTATGCATTGGCCACACCTCCCTTTGTTGCTGCTCCTATTCCGTGGATCCTTTTATTCCTTGTTTTCTGATTTTGGGTAGGATTTTGCACCTACCAATCCATGGAGGATTGATTTCCTAGTTTACCTAAGCTTAATTTCGACCGACGGGTGATAGACACATTTTTTTGTCTGATATAATCTCAATTGTATATATTGTTAGTGCTCGATTTTGTATTTATTATGGCTTTTTGTGTCTTTGTAGGTGTTTTTGGAGAAATAAGCTTTTGCGGGAAAATTGGCTCGAAAAGTGGTATTTGCGCTCGTGGGAGAAAATTACTATTCGGACTCTCAGTTTGGATAAGGGGCACTTACTGATAAGGGGTATCCTCTTTACTATTTACTGTCGCATGTTATTTACACCCCATCAGAGGATAGGGGCACCCCCTTTTTCTTCATCGTTCAAACACAAATTTTGGCGGGAAATTATATTATTATCTGCGTGAATTTGGGAGCATCAGTTGGACGTGAAATAACGAGATTCAATGGCTGATTTTTGATGGGCTGACTTATCAAGAGCAGACAGGCCTATTATGAGAGTTTGGATCGATTGAAATGGGATGGATAATCAGTTCTCGACAACACAGGGATGGATAGTTTTCTCGGGTCCTGGAAAAGACTGAAGAGAGATTTTCATGGAGTTTTTTTTCACGGGATCGTACGGTGATTGGCCTGTTTTATCAAAACAGGGAAGTTGGGGGATTTATTCATGGAAAGAAAGAAGATTTCTTAAAACAGAGTAGATGATTATATATCGGGTACTTTTCTGTTTCAATATGTGGAAGTTACGTGGAAGGATGGAAATAAGAGAGTGTATAAAGATTTTATTAGGGTCTTGAGAGAGTTCTGGAGGCTTGGACAACTCAGTTTACGCGTAGAAGAAAAAGGAAAGGCAGAAAAGTCCGTGACTTGCAGAGAAAAGAACGGGAAGATAATTGAAATCTTTCTCGAAATATCGTCACATGTAGAGTATATATAAGTTGTTTCGAGTCTCATATAGGGGGTACAAATCCTTTCAGAGAAGTTTAGAACACCACAGAGCTCCAGAGATCGAGTTGCAGGAAAAATACAATATTCTGCTGCTGCTGCTGAAGAGGAAGAACATTGACGCACAAGTATCTGTCGCAGAACACTATCGCTATTCAACAGCAGAACCCATCTATCGTTTATCAACAGTAATTGCATTAGGTCTTTAGCTACTGTTTCCTCTTTGTAACAGAGATTCTGCAACACCTTCACACTGTTGCGAATCGGCTGTGTTATCACTTTTTCACCTCCTTGTACACTTTTGAGCTATAAAAACATATTTTGAGAACATGGTTAATATGAGGAGCTAAACCCCATTGCTGAGGCACTAGAGGAAGTTATTTTTCCAACAAGAAGTGGTATATTCTCTTTTATCTATTTATTGCAATTTTATTATGATTATTTTCCTTGGACTAATATCGAATATGATTTTTATTTGAGTAATTGTGATCTATTTTGATGGAGTATGCTTAGTTTAAGACTTTTGATGCTTCATACTTGGTATTTACAATTATTGCTTTTGAAAATCTACTTGTTGCAATAGTAAGAATCAAATTGAACGAGAAAATTGCATGAATACAAAGATTGGATTAAATCACTTTAAACTTGGAAAATAGTGGAATCTTAGCGTTAGTGTTCTTTTAATATTAATATCATCTTTGATTGAGTTTGCTATAACTTTTAGTGTGTTTTCTATTTTAGTTTTAGAATTTAAGTCTATATTTTATCCTTCGCGAGTCTGAGAATCGAACCACTTTTACCACTATCTACAAATCACATCAATTTTTGGCGCCGCCGACGCGGACTTGTTTTTAGGGTTTTAGTTTTTTTATGTTTTTGGGTATTTATCTTGTGTCTACAGGTTCTGGATCATAAAGAAAATTGAGCCAAAGAGTTTGGTGATTTCATAAAGACTTGGAGCTAAAGATTAAAGCAAAAAGAACAGAAAAGAAGACAATTTTATTTTAGAAAATTTTAGTTTAGGGTTTGTTTATTTTTTTAAAAAAAAAACTGTATTAGGGTTTATTATTTTTAATTTTTCTTTTTTTTGGACTTTTGGACTTTGGGACATTATTTTTTTTATTACCCTACGGAAGGGTACTTTAAATATAAACTGTTTGCAGAGAAGGAGGACAATTACGATATTGTCTCTGCACCTTGGGTTCGTACACTAGACATCGGAGTCAGTGGCCCGAGTCGACTACAACCGATTCATCCCCCGTCTGGAACGGGAGGTAAGATTCTAAACACTCGCGAATCCCCTGTCAGCGAGTTACTGGACTCCTTCGTATGCATATATGTTGAGGACTGAATACGGACATTTATTTTTCTAGTAAAGGGCAAGGCCTGGCCATACAAGATAAGGGTTCGGATTTCATCACCGTTCTCTTCTTGCCCGCTTTAGGAACACGTAACCTACGCGAACCTAAGCCTAAAATTTTGACTAGAACGAGACCGATAGGGTAACGAGCTTAACAGGAAAGTCATTCGAAAAATATTGGTTACTATTTTAAGCATACTTCGAAGTTCTTGACGGTTTCTGTAAGTTGAATGCGTGACTGCGCCGCCTTGTAATACCGGTGAGGCCTTGGGTATCAAAGCTCCACCGAGCTTCCCTCGCCTCTATTCAACTTACTTTAACTCGGATTGATTCCAGAGGGGTTTGCTTAAATTGTAACGAATTCCCTTTCGAAGGATTAGAAGCTGGTCTAGAAACAATCTAAGTGGAGCCATCATGCTTTTTGTTTGCTAGAAATCAATAGGTTTGATTTGGTTGAGTCGGCCTTGTTTTGTGATTGAATACCCTTCTTTTTTTTTATGCCTGAACGTAAAAGAGACGCCTAGGTAGATTTGTTAAAGAGAAACCTAGTAGTTCGAAGCGTCTCGATTACCTTAATCTAGAAAGTACGATTTTGAAGAGTCTGTTTTTGAACGTCCGCTTGAGAGAAATCCCTATATTCGATAGTGCCAGAAATGGCAACTTTGAAAGCTTTGTTGAATCCACTAGGACTACTCGTCCTTCGTGTATTAAGTTAGCTGAAACGGAGGCACCCTATGAACTGAAACCTGGGACCTTACAGATGCTCCCAATCTTTTTAGGGAAAGAAAATGAAAACCCTTATTACCATGTTAGGGATTTTGAGGAAATTTGTAGTACTCTAAGAATTAGAGGCTTAGATGATGATGCTTTGAAACTTAGGTTATTCCCATTTTCCCTGAAAGATAAGGCCAAGTCGTGGCTATATAGTTTGGACTCCGAGTCAATTGAGACATATGAACAACTTACATCTGCCTTTTTCAATAAGTTTTTCCCTAGGCACAAAACATCGTCTATTAGGACGCAAATATGCACATTTTCACAACAAGAGGGAGAATCTTTATATAGGTATTTGGAAAGGTTCAATGATTTATTATCCCAGTGTCCTCATCATGGTTTAGAAAAGGTTAGGCTAGTTCAGATCCTTTATGAGGGTTTAGATTATTCCACAACGACCATGGTTGAGTCTCTATGCACTGGTGGATTTGAAAACCAAACTGTTGATGCGGCGATGGAATTTTTTAATGAAATCGCCGAAAAAACCCAGCAATGGGAAAATAGTAGGGCACCCCAGAAAACAATTCTTTTAAGTAGAGGAAACGTTAATAGGGTAGAAGGAGGCTATGAATCAGATGCCAAAATTGCTGCTATAGCAAAAAGGTTAGAAGCCTTAGAAGTGGGCCAGACTAGTGGTAGAGTGGAGCCTTTTTGGGAAGGCCAGAATATTGAAGAGCAAGCCAATGCTCTTTATAATAACACTAGATTTGATAACCGTCAAAATTGACCCATATTCAGAAACCTATAATCCTGGTTGGAGAAACCATCCGAACCTTTCGTGGTCTAAGGGCCAAAGTCAAGGTCAGTTTAGTAATTCTAATGCTCCCCCAGGTTTTGGCTATACTAAGAATCCTTCAGGACTAGCTCAGTTTCAGAATCAGTCAGATAAGAAAATCCTAAGTTTAGAGGAATCTCTCGCCTTGTTAACTCAGCAAACTGCAAAATTTCAGTTATCCGTAGAACAGAGTCTACAAGCTAGTAACAGGATAGGACAAGAAAATAGTCAGGCTATTTCCGAGTTAAAAACCCAGGTTGGTCTGATAAGTGATTCTTTGAGAGAAAAAGGTAAGTTTCCTAGTCAAACACAACCCAACCCTAGAGGAGTTCATGAATTAGGTGCAAAACCATCGAATCAATTGAATGTGTTAGAACCCTTAGAAGTGGTAGAGTTGTAGACAATAAGGTAACCATGCCCGATAGTGAACATACTGTAGTTCACCCCTCAGATCTCACCTCTCAGGACCAGTAGCTGAAGAGACTGATAAAGTTTCTGATGATGTGAATTCGGTTCCTGAAAGGTCTGATTTTAGCCTAGAGCCCCATTTCCTCAGCTATTAGTACCAACAAAGAAGGAATCGAACTTTAATGACATAGTGGAGGTTTTTAAGCAAGTTACCATAAACCTTCCCTTATTAGATGCAATTAGGCAAATTCCTGCTTATGCCAAGTTCCTTAAGGATATGTGTACGCGAAAGCGAAAACTTAGCGTCCATAAGAAAGCCTTTTTAGCTAGTCACGTAAGTTCAATCATTCAGAACACCACAACTCCAAAGTACAAAGACCCAGGTTCTCCTACCATTGCTTGCACAATAGGTAACTTCCGGGTAGAAAAAGCTTTACTTGACTTAGGAGCCAGTGTGAACTTACTGCCATTCCATGTATACTTACAGCTAGGACTTGGTGAAATGAAACCTACTCAGATGACACTGCAGTTAGCTGATAGGTCTGTTAAAATCCCTCGAGGTGTTATCGAGGATGTTCTTATTGAGGTCGACAAGTTTATTTATCCAGTGGATTTCGTGGTCCTAGATACCCAACCTGTCCCTGACCCAGAGAACCAGATACCTGTGATTTTAGGTCGCCCATTTTTAGCTACGTCTAATGCCATCATTAACTGTCGAAATGGTGTGATGAATTTATCTTTTGGTAATATGACTATGAATATGAACATTTTTAATGTCAGTAAGAAACCTCATGATCTAGATGACACATGTGTTGAAGAGGTGAACATGATAGAAGGCTTGGTTCAGGAGTCATTACTAAACATTTTGTTTGAAGACCCATTAGAAAGTTGTCTATCCCATTTTAGTTTAGATTTTGACGACGATAGCACTATCGAACAGGTGAATGCTCTATTAGATTCTCCCCCCGTGTTAGACACTGATAGATGGAAAGCTAGGTTCGAACCATTACCAGTTTCTGAGACTACCTTAATTCCTTCTTTAGAAAATCCCCTGAAGTTGGACCTTAAACCACTACCCGATACTCTAAAGTATGTGTTTTTAGGCCCATCTGAGACTTTACCTGTGATTGTAGTTTCCGATTTGGATAGTGATCAGGAAAGTAGGCTAGTAAATGTACTTCAAGACAATAAGGAAGCTTTAGGGTGGACTATAGCAGACATTAAGGGTATAAGTCCTACGGTGTGTATGCATCAGATTCATTTAGAGGAAGACTCCAAACCTTCTAGGGAGATGCAACGTCGACTGAACCCTAACATGAAAGAGGTAGTTCGAAAAGAGGTGCTTAAGTTGTTAGATGTGGGTATTATCTACCCAATTTCAGACAGTAAGTGGGTTAGCCCCGTTCAGGTTTTCCCCAAGAAATAAGGTATCACTGTAGTCCAGAATGGTAATAATGAGTCAATCCCAACCCGAGTGACCACGGGATGGCGTGTGTGTATTGACTATAGGAAATTGAACAAGGTCACAAGGAAGGATCACTTTCCCTTTCCTTTTATCGACCAAATGCTAGAGAGGTTAGATGGACATAGTCATTATTGCTTCTTAGATGGCTACTCCGGTTATAATCAGATCGTTATTGCCCCATAAGACCAAGAGGAAACCACTTTTACCTGTCCCTTTGGTACCTTTGCGTATAGACGCATGCCTTTCGGGCTATGTAACGCCCCTGCGACTTTTCAGCGTTGCATGATGAGCATATTTTCCGATATGGTAGAAAAGTTTTTAGAGGTCTTTATGGATGATTTTTCAGTGTTTGGTTCGTCTTTCGATGAGTGCTTGCAGCATTTGTCATTAGTGTTGACTAGGTGTAAGAAAAAGAATCTAGTGCTTAATTGGGAGAAATGTCATTTAATGGTTCGATCAGGAATTGTTTTAGGGCATATCGTATCTTATAAGGGTATAGAGGTAGATAAATCCAATGTTGACCTTATCAAGACTTTACAGGTCCCAATAACCGTAAGAGATATTAGGTCATTCTTAGGGCATGCAGGTTTTTACCGTCGTTTCATTAAGGATTTTAGCTTGATTTCTAGACCTCTTTGCAATTTGCTTGAAAAATATGTTAAGTTTGTCGTTGATGATGCTTGCTTAAAGGCTTTTGATAAGCTTAAAACTTTACTCACTACTGCCCCGATAGTCCAGGCACCTAACTGGAACCTACCCTTTGAAATTATGTGTGATGCTTCAGATTATGCTATAGGCGTTGTGTTAGGTCAGCGAGAAAACAAATTACTCCATGTGATTTACTATGCTAGCAAAACTCTGAATGATTCCCAAATGAACTATACAACTACCAAGAAGGAATTGCTAGCCATCGTGTTTGCCTTGGATAAGTTTAGATCCTATTTATTAGGTTCTAAGATCGTAATCTATACTGATCATGCTGCTTTGAAATACCTTTTGTCTAAGAAGGATACCAAACCTAGATTGATTAGATGGATCCTTTTGTTACAAGAATTTTTTCCAGACATTAGAGACAAAAAGGGTGCAGAGAATGTAGTAGCAGACCACTTGTCTAGGCTAGTTGTTAGTTCCCCTAATAACTCCCTTCCTATAAGGGATAGTTTTCCTGATGAACAATTATTCTCTGTTTTCCAATCACCTTGGTATGCAAATATAGTGAATTATCTTTTTACTGGTCGAATGCCTCAAAATTGGGGTAAGCAAGATCGTTCTAGGTTTTAGCCGAGGTTAAGCATTTCTTTTGGGACGATCCTTATCTGTTTAAGTATTGTCCGGACCAGATTATTAGGAGATGTGTATCTGAGAGTGACCAGTCTAGTATTATCTCCTTTTGTCATGAACATGCATGTGGGGGCCATTTTAGTGCTAAGAAGACTACTGCTAAGATTTTGCAGTGTGGATTTTACTGGCCTTCGTTGTTTAAAGATTCCCATAGTCATTGTGTTTCTTGTGAGCGTTGTCAGAAGTTAGGAACCATTTCCCGTAGAAATATGATGCCTTTGAACCCTATTTTAGTAATTGAGGTCTTTGATGTGTGGGTAATTGATTTTATGGGTCCATTTCCTATTTCGTTTGGCTATCTTTACATACTTGTCGCTGTAGACTATGTGTCTAAGTGGGTTGAGGCGGTTCCGTGTAAAACGAATGACCACAGGGTCGTAGTCCAGTTTTTGAAAGAGAATATACTTACACGTTTTGGTACGCCGCGATCTATAATTAGTGATGGAGGTTCACACTTTTTGTAATAAACCGTTTGCTCTTTTAATGAAACAATACGGTATTACCCATAAAGTAGCAACCCCATATCACCCTCAGAAAAGTGGTCAGGTACAGGTTTCCAATAGGGAAATTAATTATTCTAGAGAAAACAGTTAATCCAAATAGGAAAAACTGGTCGTCGAGGCTTACTGATGCCTTATGGGCTTACCGTACTACGTTTAAGACACCCATTGGAATGTCACCTTATCGTTTAGTGTTTGGCAAGGCATGTCACCTGCATGTTGATTTAGAGCATCGAGCCTATTGGGATATTAAGAACTTAAACTTTTCACTTGACAAGGCAGGAGCTCAAAGAAAGCTCCAGCTCAATGAGTTGGACGAGATTCGTAGAGATGCATAAGATAGTGCTAAGGAGTATAAGAACAAAATGAAACTTGTGCATGATAGGAATATTTTACGAAAGTCATTTTCTCCAGGTCAAAAAGTTCTTCTATATGACACTCGGGTGCATCTACTCCCCGGGAAGTTGCGCTCACGATGGACCGGTCTATTTGTGGTCCGTACTGTTTTTCCTCATGGCGCTGTTGAGATTGAGACACTAGATGGTAGTAGTTCTTCAAAGGTTAATGGTCAGAGATTGAAGCCATTTTTAGAACCTTTTCCTACAGGTGATGTTGAGGAGGTCCCTCTGGAGGACCCTGTTTACCTTGATTGACCATCGAGGCGATTTTGTATGTTGTATATTATTTTTGTAGGTTTTTGGTTACACTTCACCCAGGTACTATCTTTCTGACTTCTCTCTTTACTATTTCCTCATGTTACTTATATTTTTGGTATTTTTCTTTAATTAGAAACATTGAGGACAATGTTAGATTTAAGTTTGGGGGTGGGGTAGAACTTTTTGACTTTTTGTTACCTTTTCGTTGCAATAAATAAACTCCAGAGCCTAGAAATTTATCCTTATTAAGGATGGCACTACCCAATCTAAGTGGATGGAAGCATTTTGGTTGTAGGAGTTGAGGGACCAATCTGATTAGACGGAAACATCTAAAGAGTCTATTCATAAAAGCACAGAGCTCAGGTGTTAGAATTAACATGGTAGTTTCGCCATATCTCATTGAGTCCTTTTCACTTTTATTTTTATTTTTTTATTTTTAAAATATGTTTCTCTAAGTGATTAGGTGGGGCTCACGATTCAAGTTGTTACCATTGCTAGGGTGAAATAGAGTGATGAGATAACCATTAAAAAAAAGTTGAAAATAAAAAATAAAAAAAAATTGAGACCAGACCATCAGACCAAATGGAATAAGTTCAATAAAGTCGACCACTGGAACCCTTGTATATGCCAGTTGTGTTGACCTAGAGTTAGGATTATCGACCATTGGTACCCTTGTATATGCCAGTGTGTTGATATTAGTCAGACCGGTATCTCAGTCCATTAGGATAGGTTCATTATGGCAGTGGCCTTCAGACAGATATGAGAAACACCGTTCACCTTAGTCAACATCAAAACCATCTATGTTTTTCTATATCCATCTTCTTAATCTATCCATGTAATTTTTTTTGATTCTGAGTTTGGATGCGACTATCTGAGTAGAGATCTGTCACTTTATATGAATTTTAGTATGCTTGAGTGCGAACTCGTGTACAACAATTGGAATTTCGCATCCGGGTACTTCTTGCCTGTAGTCAATAAGTATGACAACCAAGGAGATTCTTTAGTGGCTTCCAAGGTTCTGTGTAGATAGCTAGGGTCTGGAGTATAAAGCTTTTGTGGGTATACCTCTGGTAAGCCCTCCGGACACAACACTCCGCCACTAGGGCCACCTAGGGTTTAAAGGCTTATTGCATACGCTAAATGCAATCGACGATGCCTGCGACAGTGAGTTAGGATTTTATTTCTATTTTATTTTTGCTCGAGGACTAGCAAATAACAGGTTTGGGGGTATTTGATAGACACGTTTTTGTGTCTGATATAATCTCAATTGTATATATTGTTAGTGCTCGATTTTGTATTTATTATGGCTTTTTGTGTCTTTGTAGGTGTTTTTGGAGAAATAAGCTTTTGTGGGAAAATTGGCTCGAAAAGTGGTATTTGCGCTCGTGGGATAAAATTACTATTCGGACTCTCAGTTTTGATAAGGGGCACTTACTGATAAGGGGTATCCTAGGGGCACCCCCTTTTTCTTCATCGTTCAAACACAAATTTTGGCGGGAAATTATATTATTACCTGCGTGAATTTGGGAGCATCAGTTGGACGTGAAATGACGAGATTCAATGGTTGATTTTTGATGGGCTGACTTATCAAGAGCAGACAGGCCTATTATGAGAGTTTAGATCGATTGAAATGGGATGGATAATCAGTTCTCGACAACACAGGGGAGGATAGTTTTCTTGGGTCCTGGGAAAGATTGAAGAGATATTTTCATGGAGTTTTTTTCACGGGATCGTACGATGATTGGCCTGTTTTATCAAAACAGGGAAGTTGGGGGATTTATTCATGGAAAGAAAGAAGATTTCTCAAAACAGAGTAGATGATTATATATCGGGTATTTTTCTGTTTCAATATGTGGAAGTTACGTGGAAGGATGGAAATAAGAGATTGTATAAATATTTTATTAGGGTCTTGAGAGAGTTCTGGAGGCTTGGACAACTCAGTTTACGCGTATAAGAAAAAGGAAAGGCAGAAAAGTCCGTGACTTGCAGAGAAAAGAACGGGAATATAATTGAAATCTTTCTCGAAATATCGTCACATGTAGAGTATATATAAGTTGTTTCGAGTCTCATATAGGGGGTACGAATCCTTTCAGAGAAGTTTAGAATACCACAGAGCTCCAGAGATCGAGTTGCAGGAAAAATACAATATTCTGCTGCTGCTGCTGCTGAAGAGGAAGAACATTGACACACAAGTATCTGTCGCAGAACACTATCGTTATTCAACAGCAGAACCCATCTATCGTTTATCAACAGTTATTGCATTAGGTCTTTAGCTACTGTTTCCTCTTTGTAACAGAGATTCTACAACACCTTCACACTGTTGCGAATCGGCTGTGTTATCACTTTTTCACCTCCTTGTACACTTTTGAGCTATAAAAACATATTTTGAGAACATGGTTAATATGAGGAGCTAAACCCCATTGCTGAGGCGCTAGAGGAAGCTATTTTTCCAACAAGAAGTGGTATATTCTCTTTTATCCATTTATTGCAATTTTATTATGATTATTTGCCTTGGACTAATATCGAATATGATTTTTATTTGAGTAATTGTGATCTATTTTGATGGAGTATGCTTAGTTTAAGACTTTTGATACTTCATACTTGGTATTTACAATTATTGCTTTTGAAAATCTACTTGTTGCAATAGTAAGAATCAAATTGAACGAGAAAATTGCATGAATACAAAGATTGGATTAAATCACTTTAAACTTGGAAAATAGTGGAATCTTAGCGTCAGTGTTCTTTTAATATTTACATCATATTTGATTGAGTTTGCTACAACTTTTAGTGTGTTTTCTATTTTAGTTTTAGAATTTAAGTCTATATTTTATCCTTCACAAGTCTGAGAATCGAACCACTTTTACCACCATCTACAAATCACATCAGCGGGGTCTAATATACTGCGCAGGGCGCAAAACCCTAATTTTTGCAAATTAGTCAGGGTAATATTTGAATCTTGTGATTATCACAAAATTGATTGAATTCCATGTGTTGACACAGAGTTCTTTAAGTTTATTGCCAGAGAGCAGTATACTTTCCTATTGAGTACTTTTATGCAAGGACCTTAACCTTGATACATGGAAATTCGTGCTACTCTGTTGCGAGTGAACACAACTTGTCATGCCATATCAATATTAAGGGTTCAGCCGGGGAACATCGCATAGGATAAATACTCGGCAGGCTTCGACATTAGTGAGTAATGCAGCTAGGATCTTATATACTCATTAGGCTCTATACTAGTGAACAATTCATCTAGGAGCTTGAGTTTCAATATAATATGAAGAGAGACGTACGCACTCATCAGATTTTGATATATTCTCCAAATTCCCTGTGGATTATAGACATATCAATGTCTACTACATCTGACGCCGGGTCAGGTAGATAGACTTTTACAGTTTTCGCCCTATACTAAAAACCACCATCAACATACAACTATTTTCGTCTTCTAAGGATGTTTCAATGATTGAAATGGGAGTTTAGAACAAAAACCTTTGTCTGGATACAACACAGTATGCGTACCTAGTATGCAAACCGTTTTGATATGATTCAAGTCCGGGAACCTTGTTTCCATACCTAGTATGCTAACGGTTTTAACTGTTAAAGTCCGGGAACCAAGTTTGCATACTAGTATGCGAACGGTTCTACCTGAGTTAAGGTCCGAGACAGCAGTATGCATCCCCGTTTGCAAACTGCTGGACAAGACCACAGTCCGGAAGCTATAGTTTGCGTACCTGTTTGCAAACTTAGTGGTTAAAGTTATAAAATCGGTTAAGTATGTTGTTCATACTCGAGAACAAATGCATTTATGAATTAAGGAATGATGTAACGGACCGGAAAATGATGCCTTTGGCTCGTTGCCCCGCAGGCCGTAACTCCTCCGGTGCGCCATGATGAAGCTATGATCTGGGCCTTAAATCTAGGCAAATTCACGTTCATTGCCCTTGAAAGCATGCTCGTGGAGCATGATGCAGCTAACTTAGCTTCCACACCGTTCCAGACTTACCCTTGTCCGCAAAAGGGTGTAAGGCCAACGCAAATGCATTTTGCATGCGTTACTGGCTTTGCCTCACCGTAGGAGTTTCATCACTGAATTTCCTATCTAGCCGAGAAACCATCATACTACCGAGTCTTGTCCATGCATAAGCATATGCCTTGGGCTTACGCATAGGCCATTGAAGGATTCATGTCGTACTTTCCTTAGGCTTATGCAAGCTACGCTAACTTGCATATCAATGTAGCTTACCTTCGAGGCCATGCCCAATGCACAACTGGTACATGCCTAAGTTGAACGACTTGATAGGAAGTATGAGCATCCACTGGCTGGTACGCAACTTGCCTCATCAAGATTGGCCGCAATCATCTCTTGCATTGAGCTACCGAGCTTAGATGATATGAGGGGACAACGTGCTGGACCGACAATGCTACAACTCATTGCGGCTGCCTACGTACCCTTCACTACTCTAAAGGGATCAAGCACGTACCGTATTTCATCCACGAAGGGACAGTAACTTAAGCAAACTCATTTGCAAAGCCGTGGCTAAGCAATAATGGTAATGTTCTGGTCCGTATATGCCATTCCGTCAAGATGCACAATGATTATGCATCATCGGGTCCACGACGTGGCATAGTGATGCCTAAGAATCAAATGCCCTCTTCGCAAGGATACGCAGCTATAAATGAGCCTTAGGCATCATTTATACTCTTTCGACTAAGCTATGAAGCTTACTTGGTACATAATCCGCATATGCACCTTCAACCAAGTACCCCTCCCTATATATGTCTTAATGGAATTTCTACAAGTATGGAAAGGGGACCAAAATGACATGCCTGCTCCGCTGCTCATTGCAATGATTGCATGCAATTATTGCGCATAATGATTGCACAACACTCGTTCGTCCAACCCTCTCTGGCCTGATGCATAATGATTACGCACCACTCGTTCTGTCGTATTGCATAATGATTATGCAATATTCTCTAGGCCAGCCCTCTCTAGCGTGGTGCACAATGATTGTGCGATATTGGATCTAAGCCAATAGCCTTCACAATGCGCAATGATCACGCTGCGATCTCGTTGCCACATACCTAACTGGCCTAATGCATCATGATGATGCAACATTGGACTTCTGTCAATATGCCTACGCAATGTGCCTTCCTTGGAACCAAATATGGCCCCGGGCCAAATGCATCTCACTATGCAAATGAAGCTTTGGATGAAGCTTCATCACAAGAAAATGACGCATCTTTTAGCACGCTCCATGCTAAAAACACGGGTGTTACAAATACAATCTTTGCAAACCATGGCTTAATGTTCATAAATTGATTCTTACGAATTGAATCAATCCGATTTTGATTCAATTGGTTCATACATATATTTTATGAAATAGTGAACAATTGAACACCTCTATATGAAACATAATTAGATTTATTTGATTATCTTTCATGATTGATTGATCATCATAGTTGATTTAGAAGTGTTAGATTAATGTGGTTAAGACAAAAATGTTCATATATCTAACTTTGGTAAACTATTGTTGAGCCAACTCAATATACACGTTTAGATACGGTTACCCATATCTAAATGAAGGTATATTTCATTTGTGTGTAACAAGCTAAGACCATCTAACATTGGATATATATTTCTTTGGTTTTAAGCAGACTTAGCTTGAATCTTAAATCAGGTTTTCATCTAACGGTGAATATTGAATGCTTTGTTACTAAGCTATCTTAGCTTTGATTGAAAGTAAACCCTGATTTGAAAGACTATATAGAGAGAACTCTAGCAACTTTAAAATTTAATCCCGACACTTTTATTGTCCTAGTTGCGACTAGAGTCGATTCTCCTTTAACCTAGGTTTTTCCAAAACCATTATAGGTTAACGACTTGAAGACTTCATTTGGGATTCAATTCGTGAAGCTAGTCCCGACTATTTTTTCTATGTAGTTGTGTGTTCTGATCTTACTTATTCTATCATATTGAGTACTATCTTCTCTAAGATTTTCCCGAGATTTATCTCCGATAGGTAAGATATAAAAATTAATCACAAAGCTTTTCGTTTCATTCTTTGTGATACCACAATAACTTATTCTACTACCATATAGTTAAGTTATTGTGAGGTGATTGATATTTATTGGATGTTCTTCGGGAGTATAAGACCGGATTATCAATTGGTTAATGTTCACCTTGATTTATTAAAAGACGAAACAAAAAATTCATAGGTACTTATGTGGGAGACAGATTTATCTATCAGAATAGACTTATCTGTAGGAGACAGATTTGTTTATAAGTCTTCGACTTTGGGTCGTAGCAACTCTTAGTTGTGGGTGAGATCAGCTAAGGGAATCAAGTGTGCAGAATCCGGCGTGGTTCAAGAGGCGTAAGGAACGCGATTGTACCTTAATCGGTGTGAGACTTGGTTAGGGCTCAACTACATTCCAGTCCGAAGTTAAGTTGTAGTAGGCTAGTGTCTGTTGCGGCTTATTGCAGTGGTGTTCAAATCTGGACTAGGTCCCGTGGTTTTTATGCATTTGCGGTTTCCTCGTTAACAAAACTTCTGGTGTCTGTGTTATTTCTTTTTCGCATTATATTTGTTTATACAATTGAAGTATCACAGGTTGTGTGTAGTTCAATCAATTGGTAAATCCGACCTTGATTGTTGGATAGGAATTGATTGGCACTAGGACATTGGTCTTTGGTAACTTCCAAGTTATTTCTCATATCAATCGGGCTCACAGATTTCTATCTGTTCGATTGTAGATTGTATTGAGAAATTGAGATATAGCTCTCTAATATATTTCTTGATAGAGCTCGATTTATAAGATGGTGCTCTCGGAATTATATTGGAGTTATTCCATAAAGACTCCCGAACGAATTATTGGTGTGTTTCTTTCAAGTCATTTAGATTCAAAACATAACACAAAAGGTATATTTATGTATCTCTAGTATTGGATACTTGATCATTTTTTAATAATTAAAGTGTACGTTCCTAAAAGTTGACTCAGGTACATTCTTAGCTCCACTTACCCTTGACTGCTTCAGAGTATGCAAGCCGCTGCTACGACTTCATTTCATGATCATAGTAGACCATTGATAAATCTTAATTACTCCATTAAAACAGGAATAACCATAACATTAATTAGATTCATTGGGAAAGACTTATTAGATCCCACCTTAACTCTGGCACGTGTCTTATTCCCGGATTGTCCGAAATTTACCATCAAACATCCTAATACGAATATCACCGAGTCTTTTAACCGATAGTTTCACCCATTGCCAGTAAACACTTTGTCACTACACCACACATACTGAAAAAGCGGGGGTACAACAACCACACCCAATATTTCGCTTAGCAATCTGTATAGACTAACTCCAATATACTTCCAAGAGAATCAACCAGACTCAATCTTAATAAAGTATATAAAAGAGTTATAATATCCCGATCTCTTGATTTAATCCTTACTCAAGCAAATAGAAATCTGTGAGTCTGATTAAATATAAGAGAGATAACTTGGACGATACCAAAGACCAATATCCAAGTGTCAATCAATGTAAATCAACAACCATAGGTCGGATATTCTAATTGATTGAACTAACGCACAACTTGTGATATTTCAGTTATATAACAAAATATAATGCGGAAAAGAAATAACACAGACACCAGAATTTTGTTAACGAGGAAACCGCAAATGCCGAAAAACCCCGAGACCTAGTCCAGATTGAACACACATTGTATTAAGCCGCTACACACACTATCCTACTACAAACTAAATTCGGTCTGCACTGTAGTTGAACCCCAATCAATCTCACACTGATCCAAGGTACAGTTCGCTCCTTAGGTCTCTGATCCAATCAGGATACTACGCACTTGATTCCCTTAGCTGATCTCACCCATAACTAAGAGTTGATATGGCCCAAAGTCGAAAACTTTAATAAAAAAATCTGTATCACACAGAAAAGTCTACGATAATAGATAAATTTGTCTCCACAGAAATACCTACGAGTTTTGTTCCGTCTTTTGATAAATCAAGGTGAACATGAACCAATTGATAACCCGGACTTATATTCCCGAAGAACAGCCTATAATTATCAGTCACCTCACAATAATCTTAATCGACGCGGCGAAAGAAGATATTATGGAATCACAAACGACAAGACGAAGATGTTTGTGATTACTTTTACATCTTGCCTATCGGAGATATCAATCTCAAGCCAATATTTACGATTATAATCGTATGATCGAATATGCAAGATCAGATCAACAACAACGAGAAAGTAGTATCGGTCTGGCTTCACAATCCCAATGAAGTCTTTAAGTCATTAACCTGGTTTACAAGAAGAAACCTAAGGTTAAAGGAGAATCGACTCTAGCTAATACAACTAGTATCACACATAAGGTGTTGGGATTAGGTTTCCAATTTGCTAGAGTTCTCCCTTATATAGTCTTTCAAATCAGGGTTTGCAATCAATGTTAGCTTAGTAAAAAAGCATTCAATATTCACCGTCAGATGAAAACCTGATTAGATTCAAGCTAATATCTTTCAACCGCTAGATCGAAAACCTAACTTGTTACACACAAATAAAATGTACGATTTTAGGTTTGTGTAACCGTACCCATACATGTACATTGGTTGGTTCAAGAATAGTAACCAAATGGTTAGCCGTATGATCACTTTCATATTAACCATATTCTTCTTTACCATAATTATTTCAAATGACTCAAATGAACTAGTTAGAGAGTTTTTCAATTGCTTAGATCTTATAGAAGTATACAAGACACAACCGAAGCAAAAAAATGATTTGATTCACTCGAATCGATTCATAAACTTTATAGCCACGATTTGCAAACTTGCATTCCTTAGTTTATATAAGTTTAAGTTCACAAATAATCGTCTTTAGAAATAACCACCTCAAGTACACAGACTTAGTTCATGGACTTAAGTTCCCGAAAGAGTTTACAAACTCCAGCAGATTTTCTCGGGTCGAGAACCTCCGACGGTTCGCGGACTGAGTTCGCGGACTGGTTTTCCGGTTTTCCTGATCAACAAAGTACGCATACTTTGGTTCAAGGAATAATGACTTATACATATATGTGTTACCACACAATGCTTATATCCAACATTAGTTATATATCCTAAACTCTCATTTCAATCATTGAAACATTCTTAGAGGACGTTATATAGTTGTTATTCACAAACCATTTCTCGTCAAAGCCATTTTCAAGTGATTGAAACATAATATGACTTTCATTACTAGGTAAAGATGAACTTGGTCAAAGCGAAAGCTTACCAACACATATTTCGAGAAATAGATAGGCGATATGAACTCGGCTCGAAATAACAAATGTGTATAATCAAAGTCTATATAGCAAAACAACTTTTGTCTCAAGATAGGAGATAAAGTAGATAGACTTTTAAGTGATAGATAAGTTCAAGTCTCCACATACCTTTTAGTCGATGAAGCTCCACCAGTTCCTTGAGTAGTTCTTCGTCTTGTATGATGATCGACATGGAGCTCTTGAGCTCAACTACACTTTATATCCTAGTCCGAGACTTAGATATAGTAGACTAGAAATCAAGACTTATAGTTTTAATCACTAACATTGACAAACGTGCTTGAGATAGCAACGCATGCGAGTTCGACCGAGCAGTGCTCTAACACATACCTATAGAAATATGACCGGTATGCACACATATATGTCGTGGTGCCGCTATCCAAAATCCAACTTTCCTCTTGATTAAAACAGCAACAACTAAAAGACAAAAATCGCTTTCATAACTAGCATCATCGACAGGTTAGGTTGACATACGAGACCTTGCGCCAGACCATCCCTATTGCCTTTCCACTTTCAATTAGTCTAATGTGGCCTGATTTGCTACACTACCATCAAGCACTCTTACCGTGTTTATTCTTCTCGCCAGCATATAAAACACCATCTTCCAACAAGTTACCCTTATTACTCTTCATCTCATTTTCTTCATACAAGAGTGCACTTATAACCGACTCAAAACTCAAAGCATCTTTTCCATGCTTTAAGTGTTACTATGTGTTTATCAGATGGTGGAAGTGACAAGATAAGACGAAGTGCCTTATCCTCATCATCTACTGTTACTTCTAACCATCAAGTTCAAAAATAATTGAATTTAAAACTCCAAGATGATCAATAATAGATATACCTTTAACCATTTTCAGTGTGTGAAATTTCCCTTTCAATTACAATCTATTCGATCGCGTGTTAGTCATATGCAAACTTTCATGCCTACTCTACAGGTCATTTGCGGTAGTAATCTATGAAACATCAGTCAAACATTTTTTCCCAATAACTATCGTATCTGACTTGCGGCTGCTAAATCCACTTTATCCCAGTCTTCAGCTTTGACACCGCTTTCTTACCTTTCTTTCATCGCCTTGATTAATCCTGATTATATCAAAATATCTTAAACTTATATTTGCCATAAACCAAAGTTAATAAAACCATCGAACTTCTCTACCTTGAACCACGTATAACCCGCATAAAATTTTGTGATCATCTTCCCCCTCTTATACCCAGCTATTGATGCCGTCATGTTCAGTGTGTGGGAAGGTAAGAGTTTTCTTTATAATCACCTTTACGATTAGTTGAACAAATTGTGCTCTTGTTTGTGGTTTTTTACCCAGTTTAATTTTTTTTACCAAGTTTGGGGCTTTCCAGGTAAATCTGTATCTTCTGTGATTATTATTTATCGTTATTCTCTTGGCACTTTTCTTTCTTCTTCATTTATCCAAAAGATCCAAGTGTTGTGGTGAAAGTCCCAACATAATTTCTGGTTAGCTTCCCAAAAAATAACACCTCTGTGATGCCTGACCTTCATAACGTGACTCCACAAGCTATAAGGTTTATCCAACGCCCAATTAAGTTTGCAATTTGGGCCTTATGTAAAGGAAATCTAGTCCGAAATTTATCAAATACGGATATCTAATAACAATCCAAATAAATTAAGCTTATATATCCATTATGTGCCACACTAAATTACTAACAATTTTTAATAACCACTGTTAAAACACACTTAAAACTCTTGAATATATATCGATCCTTCAGATTCCTTCTAGCACATGAGAAAAGTTTCTTAAACATATAAAGTTTTTCAGATATAATATATTAGAGAGAGTCTAGTCCAGTTGACCCAGTCTTGTGTCTGTTTGGTCATTTTTGGGAAAATATATTATAGTTTGGTCCTAGAAATTATGGTTTGGTCCTAGGATGATGTCATGGATGATGTAAATGTCATCATGTGGTGGCAGAAATACCCTTTTTGGACCACATATATACAAAAAAAGAGTAGAAAATATTTCATTCTCAGATCTACTTTTTCTCTCCTCTTTATTTTCAGATCTAGTTTCTTTCCTCTCCATTTTTGTTCTTTTTCTGCTGCTGCAAGAAACAATGAAGATTTGTGTTTTTTTTCTAGGGTTTTGATTTGCAGAGATGATGAAGACGATTTGTAGAGGTGATGAAGACGAAGAATCATATAAAGATTATGAAAACGACGAAGATGAAGATGTTTTTTTTGATTTCTTGCTACTGTTTTTGATGTTTCTGCTGGTGTTGAAGACGAAGATGATGATCTTTTTTGTTTGCTGCTCGTGTTGATCAAGATCTCGATTTTTTGATGTTTTTAGTGTTGATGATGATTTCCGTTTGTTGCTCGTGTTGAAGATCTCGATTTGTTGATGTTTTTCGTGTTGATGATGATTTGTTGATGTTTTTTCGTGATGATGATGTTTTGCTGCTGCTGTTGAAGACGACGAAGATGATGAAGATAATGATGTTACAGTTCATTCCATAAATGAACTATGTTTTTATATGAAGTTCACTTTTGGAATGAACTCTGTTCTTTTATTGGTTTTTATATGGAGTTCATTTCTGGAATGAACTCTACTTTTTTAGGTTTTTATATGGAGTTCATTTCTGGAATGAACTCTGCTTTTTTAGGTTTTTATATGGAGTTCATTTCTGGAATGAACTCTGTTCTTTTTAGGTTTTTATATGGAGTTCAGATACAACCATAAACTACAAATCAATTTTTATTACACGGTACACGCAAACATGTTTACAATCCTTTTTCTTCTCAGGGTATTAAGAATGACATCCCTAGTCACACAACTTGTAAAATCAAAATAAAATGTTAAAAGTCTGTTTGGATACACATCAAGAAGTAGCTTTCCGACCTCTATAAGTTAAAAAACAAAAAGTTAGGTTGGGAATAAAATCTCAAAACGACTTTTAAAAGTAGACAAGTCTAACTTTTTGTGAACCAAAATATTTTTACTTTAAATGTTTGCTTCCAGTATCCAAACGTTAGGGGTGAGCAACGAATGGGCGGATGCGGATTTGGTATCACCCGCGTCCAATCCGTCTAAGTGCGGATTTGACATCACCGACGTCCGAACCATTACGCTTCGAATTTAACACCCGCGGGTGAATGGATGAGCGGATTTGATACGAATGGATTCGCAGATTCATAAAAGATATAAACGAAAACAAGTAAATGCTGAAGATGATTAATATAACTTAGTTTTAAAACTTAGATTACTGAGATATAAATAATTAACATAACAAGAGTAACATAATGTCTTTCCAACAACCAAAATTATAATTTTTATTGACATGAAGCCTGACAGACTCCGATTTGGAATCCCTTTGAGGAACTTCAGTGCATCTCATTATTAAATTATATACATTATCTACCAATTTTGAATGTAATAATCTTCATATATGTATGATACTAACATTATCCTTAGGGTCGGGTGTCCAACAGATGAGTGATGTTCCACCCCCGTTCAATCCGCAAAAATGATCGATTTCAAAAATTCATCCGTGTCCAATTCGCTGAAATGCTGATCGGGTTTCCACCCCAAAATGTGGATTGGATTGGATAAAACCCGCGGATTTGGATGTTTTTGTGCACCCCTGCCAAACGCCATAGAGGATGCGCACTCGGATTCAAGCCTTACAACCATAAGGCCCATAACCAGTTTCAATAATGCGAAAAGATGCTCGGGGAATAAAATATGGATGGAAAATTCCACAAAAGAAAATAAATAAATAAATAAAGTGGCGCACTTCTCTAGTTGGTGGTAATAGCATATAGTTGAATGAATTCCTGAAATCCGATAATAATTCTTATTTTTTTGATTATTATCCGCTTCGCCATTTGCAAATTATAATTCAAAGTATGGCACAAGTAGAAGAACACTTCGATGTTCTTACAAAAACTGGTGAAAAAACCGGAATTACTAAACCCAGGTAACCTGTTATTAATCTAAAACCATCAATTTTAACAAAATATTAGGGTTTAACTTGGTTATTGAATCTGAATAGAGATTTTTGATTCAATTTCGTTATTTAAATTTATATGGTAATTTGTTTATCAGGTCACATGTACATAGAGATGGGGATTATCATCGAGCAGTTCATGTATGGATATATGCTGAGACTACTGGAGAGTTACTTGTACAGCGTCGTGCTGACAATAAAGATTCTTATCCAGGGTTGTGGGATATATCTAGTGCTGGTCATATTTCTGCTGGAGATTCATCCCTTGTATCTGCTAGGTAATCAACAGTTTCGTAGATAGATGCAATTGGTTCTTTCTTCAGTTTCTATGCTGCATTGTAATGATAGATATCTAAACTCTGGCCGGATAGTTACTTTGAATCTGTGGCAGCCTGATAATATGGTATTGAGGAGGATTTATTCTTCTTGCGTTATATATCGTTAGGAATTTGCATAGCTACTTAGGAAGAAAAAACTTAGTTGTAATGCTGATCTATTGTAAGTTGATGTAAGAAACTAGAAATTGAGATTAGATACAGCAGTGACGAAACTAAGCTTTTGGCTTATAGTAAAGTGGTCCACTTTGTTTTGTTTTTTTCTATTTGACTCGAGTGTTAGTGTTACAAAGTGGAATTTAAAGCATCTAAGAATATGAAGTAATGTAAGGAGCACTATGTGAAATAAATAAGTAAACACATTGACCATTTCTTCTCATTCCAGTTCTTTTTATTGACTAAGCAGATATACTATTATGCTTGATCGTCGCAATATTTGCTAGTTTTTATTGGTCTCACTTTTTTTTGTTAACATTTGATCATATCTATATTGTGAACATTACCATTTGCCCTTTCTTCAGGAGGGAACTTCAAGAAGAACTAGGTGTAACTCTACCGAATGATGCATTTGAATTGATATTTGTTTTTCTTCACGAAGCGTAAGTTGAGTTATTCTCTTGAATGGCCTAATATTTTATAAAGTCATTATGAACAGAACGTGATTAGGCATTTATTCCTGGAAACCAAAGATCTCAATCACTAATTTACTAATGGAATATCCTACTGAAAAAATCAGTTAATGTTGCTGACAAGGTTTACTTTGCGATGCAGTGTAACAAATAATGGAAATTTTATCAACAATGAATTCAATGATGTGTATCTTGTAACAACCGTTGATCCAATCCCGCTGGAAGCTTTTACTCCTCAGGTGAGATTATTACATTGGTTATTTACGAAAATTGCTTTTGAGATCCATTACTCCACTACTATAATCTAGCTTATGTTTTCCTCTTACAATCTTTTTTGTCAGACACCGACGTTATAAGCCTTTATTGATCTTTTTTTCATCTTTATATTTACTGCAAATAAGCATTTTGGTCCATATTATGCTTGCACATCTAGTCTTAACACTCTTTTACTCCAACTCATAACATGTTAACAACATCTTTCTCTTCCAATATATTCTTGCATTCTTATGTTTGATACTTTCGTTTCTGACATCTCCTTGTTAGGCTTGACCTGATGATTCATTTGTTGGCCCTTCAAATTTTTATCTCTTTTTTGTTTGTTGGTTATGTAGACCCTGTCTGTTAATTCTATACCAGATTTGTTTAACCGCTTCGACCTAACATTTTTTTTCCTTCGTTAAGCTTCAGAACTGAACCTATTCATTTTCTTGTTTATCCATATTTTTTTGTAGGAAACAGAAGTTTCTGCAGTTAAGTATATTAAGTGGGAGGAGTATAAGAGCTTACTTGCGAAAGAGGATCCTGATTATTGCCCTTATGATGTTACTGGAGGATATGGTCAATTATTTGATATTCTTTCAAAAAGGTTAGTTGCGAGAAGTGAGTGTGAAGTCACAATATCCATGTTTCTTATGCTTTCTGTGAACCTTTATCTGTTTTGAGCTCCTGAGTTTTGACTTTTTAGTTTATTCTATAATTAAAACTTGGTTAATCATGTTTTTGCTCATCCTTGTATTGGTGTGCAGCTGACTCAATATTAGACTCAAACGTTAGAATTTTTAGAATGTCGAATTATAAAATCTGGATAGACTGCACAGTCCTATCCAAGACTATCACTAACAAAGAAAAAGGGAAGTGATTGCCAATAATAATACCTAATAGTCAAGGTGTCTTTAATGGTCAAATTAAGGGACTCTGTTGACTGATACTTTGGCGGCACGCCACAAATTGGTCTCTGAGACCGTTGGTTCCTACTTGTGCTTTGTCTGCCTTTCCATGCATGGTCATAGGTGAGAGTGGAGAGCTTAATCGATCACAATGTGCCGGCACTTAATAGTTGACCATTTTTTTTCTTATGGGAATGTTTCTCCTGGCCTTTGGCTTCTTTTTATGTTACATGCAATGTTGTTCACTTGAAGTCACTTAACCAAGTAAACCAGCTTATGCTTGATAGTAGATACAGTAGCTACTATCTAGAATTATCTTTCGTACCACTTAGCAAATTTCCATTTCGTTGTCCATGTTGATCATTTTCTTGTGCAATACTTCTGAAGGTACAAAGACAACACGGAAGAACGCATTCTATCTTTGCAAAAGCAACTTGATCGATATGCTTCTATTTCTCTCGGTGCAGAGGTGAATAACTCTTTCTTAAATTAGAGTTTCACTGTTATAACTTTGTTTCCTGAGTATGTGGTGATGATGATAAGTATTTCCCTGATGAAAGTCACTAAACCTTAACATTAGTATTGTATGCGATTTGATATGATTATCCCAGCTTTCATCCTAGTATGATCCACAACCTTTTTATTCTATTCTCATGAATTTTACCAGCCACACAGTTTATCTTGCGAACCAACTTTTTTTTGGTGAGTCATTTGTGGACTCTTTTTTTTGCCATCCAGTTTATCATTCCTAAATAAGCTTGGGTGGTTTGATCCTATTGATGTATCAACAGTTACAACATATATATTGACAGTGTTATATGTTTTATTGGCTAAATTTGTTTCTGTGGTTCTTACTTCTGATATTGGCATTCTGCTTTTTCTTGGCTTCGTTTCTTGGGGTACAGTTGTCTGGTGTTACTGAAGCAGACAAAGAAGCTCTTGTCCTACTTATTAAAGCAGCGGAGGTCATGGACGAAATTTTCTACTCACAGGTGTAGTTTCTGAGTATAGACATACCTTCAAAGGAGGTTCTGTTGAAATGCTTGCATGATTGTATTCCTAAATATTGAAATGTTTCAATTTGTCTCCATCTTTTAATTTATTCATCACTCAATCACCTTACATTCTCTTGGTATATCGTAATAATTAGTTTTCGCCCAAAAATAGATAAAAATAACTATATAACAAAATTAAATAAATATGTGTTACCTTCAAGTAACTGACTTTCCCTGTTTTTTCTGGAAAAAATTGGTGACTACTCGTCATACTGACAGTTTCATCTCAATGTTCATTGATCTATATCTATGTCATTTTAATGTGGCTGATTTTGAAGAGCTAGACCGTACCTCAGTTCTGCCGGCAACCATGAGGCAGTGTTTCAATTAGTCATTGTCTAATGCTGATGCTTTTAATATTTTTTGTTTTTAGGTTTGGTGCTGCAATCCAGCACTCAGAGATTGGCTGAAAGAACACTCTCATCAATCTAAGTTGGACAAATTGAAATGGATGTATTACGCAATCAATAAGAGCCCTTGGTAATAATTATTCTATTCTTTTGTAGGATTATTATTAAGCATGTTTGTTGCAGTTTTTGCTCTTTACAGTAGTTAGGCTTCTCAATTGAAAGCCTAGTTAATCTGTTCCTCAAGATTTTGCTCTTTTATTTTCATATGTTATACATGTAGAATGCAATTGCAAATGTATCAGTGTTCAAGCAATGTTAGAATTAAATACTCACAACCCTTTCACAGGATCGGCCTTCACAAATTTAAACATCATTATATTTTCTGACATGAAGACCCAAACTTGCTAAGAAACCAGACCAGCTTACTCTTAGACCCGAAAATATTCTGATAATGTTACTGGATAGAAGTAAAGTAAAAGTCATCCTCACCCCTCAAGATCATCACATTGTTGTTCCTTCTCTATTGTACTCACGTAATTTTCCTTTTATCTAAAGACCATTTTATCATAGGAAACTGCGGATTCAAGCAAAACACATTGAGAAATTAGGCTCTAGAACCACCTGGACCGGCCACCAAAATACACAAAGTCACAAACAACAATATGCTAGTATTTCTGAAACACAAGAATATGAACCCAGAAAAAATTGGTATTCCTAACAGATAAACCTCAGCTCTGGCCTACGAGAACTGTGACATGCCTTTTTTTTTGTATGAAGAGTTTTTGGTCTACGACTGTCTTATTCCATAGTAACAACGTATAACATGATATTTTATTCTCTTCCATATGCCTTTCTTTCGATTAACAGGTCTTCCCTTGACGAGAATGCAGCATTTATGACCTCCGCAGATTCTGCAGTCAAGTTGCTTGTAAACTGTACAAAACACGTACCTGGGTGGAAAGGTCTAGAGTATAAAGCTGCATTTCCAGTAGCAAAACCCCCTGGTGCAAATTTCTACCCTCCTGATATGGACAAAAAGGTAAGCCATGTGCATACTGCTTACAATGATTTGGTGCCCTTGACATATTATTATTTTCCGTGCTCCAAATATTGGCTGCTGCATATGGAATATTGCAATTCTGTGTACGGAAAGGCTAAACTTGTAGACTTTTCGTTGATTTTTTTTCTTCTATTTTTTGACAGGAGTTTGAGTTGTGGAAGAGCAGTTTAAGTGACAATCAACAAAAAGATGCAACTGGATTCTTTAATGTAATTAAAAGGCACAGTGAATCTGATTTTGCTGATTCCCTCCCTGAAAATTCACGTGGTAGTAGTAATCAGGTCTCAGCGTCCAGCAATGATGATCTTCATATTGTACCATTTTCTCAAGAGTATAACCCATTTCTTATGAAAGCTGCTGAGCTGCTTCGTAAAGCAGGGGATTTGACAGACTGTCCAAGGTAAGCAGTTCGCAGAATATCTCAAGGATGGTTAAGGTGGACTATGTTGTTATTATATATTTCTTCGGTGTAGTGATTAAGGATACTAAACTCACCATTGTGCTCCTATACAGTTTGAAGAGGTTGCTGAAAACCAAAGCTGATGCTTTTCTTTCAAACGATTACTACGATTCTGACATAGCTTGGATGGAGTTGGTTAGTAATATTCATTATGAACAAAAGTTTGTTTTTTAAAGAGTTAACAAGGTTTAATTTACTTTGCTGTATACTGTATAAATTACCAAGTTAGTATATGTTTTTGAGTATTCTTGCATGCATGATCTTTCACTTTCTTCTTGAGATTAGTTGATGCTCGTTTATGAGTTGGTTAGAATACTGAAGCTGATGTTTTTGGTGCATGTTAGAATTCTGTCTTTTCAGTCATTTTCATATTGCAAGTGATCAAAGTAGTAAAAACTAAAAAGGTTATTGCATAAGACTGACTATCTGTCTCTTCTTTACACTTTTCACTAATTTAGCAATTCTCTTATCAACTAAGTACATGATAGATGAAGTAAGGTTGGAAAACAATGTTTAGCTGCTTCGGTAGACATTTCGAGCAAGGCTTGGCGCATCGGGATCGGACTCGGATCGGTGGCTACTGATCCCGATCCAGAGATTGGATTGGGGATCTGTGATCCACGCCAATCAACTACGAGACATAAATGTAGCGGATCGGCTGATCCTGTCAGATCCTTACAACGATTTTATGGTCGGTCCATGTATGCTTTGATCAAAGTGGGCACGAAAAATCAATCGTAGTATCATAACTTCGTAAATCTTGATGAAGATTGATTTTCATGAATGTCATCGCAATGCTACCTTTTACTGCTTAGAAATTCCACACTTCGCATGATCTTTTTTTGGTTTTGTTTAACAGCTGACTTATTTTTAAGTTTCATGGATTAAAAATCCTTTATTTTTTTTAATGCTCATTGCATCTCATGACCAACATGAGTGTTTGTTTTATCCTCTTTCAGGATTCTAAATTGGATATTACCATTGGTCCGTATGAGACATATGAAGATGGAATTTTTGGGTACAAGGTAGAGCTCCAGACCTTTTCTCTTACCTTTATCTGCACAAGTGTAAAACTTTCTAAGTTTGGTTGTACACTGCTGTACGGATTCATGGTAGTCCGTAATCCCATATACTGGCAATTTATCTTGTTTACATTATCAATTCTATTTGTTTCATGTCTTTCCTGCTTTAGTTGCATTATGGAGTGAGTTTATTATTGTTTGAATCTCTGATTTTGGTTCTGCTTTTGCTTGTGAGCTTATTAGTTACATTATATTTTGCTAGGCTACGTTTGAAGCATTCATTGGAGTGAGGGATGACGAATCAACTTCTCAAGTTAAACTCTTCGGGAATCATTTAAAGGTTCAGTTAGCTCTATCTTTAAACCATTTTCCGTTACTTCCATCAATATATTTTCTAAGAGGGACGGGATTGTCTAGGTTCTGGAACAAAATCTTCCATTGGATGATTCATACAAATCTAAAGACGTGGTTGCTGCTCCAATACGTGTAATTCAACTTTTGTATAATGCAGGGGTGAGTTCCCTATCATCCTCTACTGATATTGTTTACCCGATTAGCTAGGATGCGATTTTGAGATTTTGCTTACTTACATCCAGGAGAAATCAAAAGAAATCCCTAGTACTGGGCGAGCATTTTGCTGAAACTTTGCCTGAAATACTAATTCTCTTAAGCTTTTATATTTAAATAATAAATGATGTTATTTATTAAAGAACTAGTAATGCATGTGGGAATTCGTAAAAATGAGTTTAATATGGAAAGGAAGGTGCGAGTTACTCTTAGTAGGGAACATAAAACACATGAGACCTCTAATTTCTAATGAATGAATAGGAACTACTGTTGTTTAGATATTTCGGTGGAGTTTTTTTAGTTTGGCGATTCAAAGGCTGGTGATAAGCCAACTGCACTTTCTTGTGAAGCTGACAGTGGTTTCCCTCATCTTTTCTCTTTGGTCTTTCTGTGTGGATGTTCTTTTTATTGTTCTTAATCATCAATAATTTAACACTAAATCAACCAAAAGAGAAAATGGAAGGCAAATTACTTTCTTGGTAGAACCATTCAAATGTCACTGCATGTCTTCTATCTTTTGTATGCTTGGTATGTGAAAACTTAGTGGTTCAGTCAGCTAAACCGCAGTATTCACCGCGTCAAAGAAGCATTTATGGTGCAAACTGAATATATCTCTAAGAACTTCGCATGCCATAGATATCTTGGTTTTCGAAATAGCCGTGGAAATTTATTTTTATTTTAAATTACATAGAGATACTTTCTGATTCTTTTCTCAGGATGTGAAGGGTCCTCAAACGGTGGCTTTCAATTTGCCAAATGATGAGCGTATAGTAAATGAGCGTGGAACGTCAATGGTTATGCTCAAGAATGTTTCGGAGGCTAAGTACGTCTTCTATGTGTTATTGCGACCAATTTCCTTAACTACAGAATAATTCACTACAGTTCTTATGCAGTCGTAATGGCTCCATTGAGCAATATAAGTTGTGGAATCTAATACCTGTGAATTGTCTATGGTTGTTAGGTTCAAGCATATCCTTCAGCCTATCGCTGCAGTATGTATTGCAGCGGATCAGAGAGAACTTGTAGATTTTGATTCTTTCTTCACTCATACAATTTGTCATGAGTGCTGTCATGGGATAGGACCTCATACCATAACACTTCCAAGCGGTCAGAAGTCCACAGTGAGATTGGTGAGGGGACTTTATCATTTTTAAATTCAGTTTTCAACACTGCTTCAGCTGCAATGGCATTTTCCTATTTAACCACACCTTTTACATATAAATACAAGATGGTCCAAATCTATCACCGTAACATAGGTTACAATGATTTTGTCTGAATGAAAAATGCTCTAGGAACTATAATACGTCGGGAAGGTGTCAGAATTATTGAGTTTGTATTGTCGCATCAATTGAGTATCCTGAACATTCGTTATCAACAACTAAGTACCTTGAAATATAATAGTAGAACCACGGAGAAGTTATATCCATAGTGATGGGAGCGGTCAAGGTTGCCTTAACACATTCTTAAGAAGCTCATCTGCGCATATTGAAATATTAAATATGTATGTACAAAGGTTCTTCTGACATGTTTTTTCTTGATTGTTGGTGAAGGAACTGCAAGAACTCCACTCAGCTCTGGAAGAAGCAAAAGCTGATATTGTCGGCCTTTGGGCACTTAAATTTCTTATCAACCAGGTTAGTTACAGGCTTGCAGTGGACTCTTTTGAAGTGTTTGTTGCATTTCAAGATATGGGTTATTTCAGACTACACCGAACAATAGTTTTTCCGCCTGAAATAATTTACTATTTGAGATAACCAACTATGCCATCTCCTGTCAACTCCTTGTGGAGCATGCAGGGATGCACACATCTTATTTCATACTTGAGAAATTTAAATACTGTAGGAGAGCTTTCTGTTTAATCTTGAAAATAAGAGGGCCATCACATTTTAGAAAAATTCCATCTCTCTCCACTACCTTTAGCAACACAAATTCTAGTCTACTCTTTACTCTTCTGCATCAACCTCATTAATTTTGCTGAATTCCTTTTTTCAGGGTCTGCTTTCTAAAACCTTGTTACAGTCTATTTATGTTTCCTTTCTTGCGGGATGCTTTCGGTCAATACGTTTTGGATTAGAAGAAGCCCATGGGTATTTGATTTCATCTTACTTCAATTTACCAGTTCGAATAAACAAGGTTACTTTGTTTATCCAACACATTCACTATATTAAACCAGGAAAGGACAAGCTTTACAGTTCAACTGGTTATTTGAGAAAGGTGCCTTCATTTTGCTTGCAGATGGGACCTATTCTGTCAATTTCACTGAGGTATGAAAATTAGTAGGTTCCTAGTTTTCCCTTTTATAGTTTATCTGTACACAAATGAAAATTCATATGATATCCCTTGTCATAGGTTGAAGCGGCGGTTGAGAGTCTTAGCAGAGAGATACTAACCATTCAGGCAAAAGGAGACAAAGCTGCTGCTGACTTGCTCCTTCAGAAGTATGGAAAAATGACAGATCATCTTCGAGCTGCAATGGATAATCTAGAAAAGATTCAGGTAGTGGTTCCTTTCGTGGTGAAGTAACTCTAAGTTGTATTATTGTCTCAACAAACCAGAGATGTGCTCCTAAAACTATTACCATGCCTATATTATTTTTTTTCTCATGATTTTTTGGGACTCCTGGTTTGGTTACTCATTGTTTTCCTGATGGCTTCAGGTACCTGTGGACATAGCACCTGTTTTCACTGTCGCTGACAAGATAATGTCTCGAAACCTTGTTTGACAACGGTTCAGCTTCTTGTTCAGATCAAGCAAACAAATTCATAGAAAAATCATAACATAAGCCCGATATTTTTTCAATATATCCAAGCGTTTTGGGCACTCAGTTTTTCGTCGGTAGGCATATTTGAACGATGATCATATAGGCCATAAGATAGTTTGTGTAATCAAAACATTTCACCTAGATTTCGCCCAAAAGTTTAAGCAAGAAAATATAGATGATTCGATCTGTTCTGAAATTCACTATTTGGAGACTAATAATGGAGTTCTTCCACTAACAATAATAATTCAAACACTTTTATCTCTCAACTTGTAGTATATAATTTACAAAATCAATAATTCCCTCTAAATCCATTTTTTAACTAGCTAGGGTAAGATTAATGAGGGTATTCAAGAAGATAAATTAGTAGAACTACATGTACTGCAACTTTGATAAGAACTTAAGAGTTCGTCCAGAAATTCAGTTCCTAAATCCTCAAACTCAACCAAGTTGCCATGTATGGATGACGATGACGACGACGATGACGACGGTAATGATCTCGATGATCTTGTTTTGTTTTTCTTACTATTGCTCCTTTTTTTCTTCTTCAAAGAGTGAGACTTTTTAAGAGCTAAAACCGGTGAAGACCCGTCTTGGAAACCATGTTTGATATCTTTCAATGAATCACGTACACGTTCAGCAGAAAAATTAAGAACGGCCATGGATCCTCTGATAGAAAATGCAGCTTGATCATAAGCTAAAGCAGCTGCTTCGGCACTATCGAATGTTCCAAGCCAAACTCGAACTCCGTTTCTAGTAGAATCTCTTATTTCCGCTGCGAATTTTCCCCACGGTCTTCTTCTAACACCTCTATAAACTTTTTCCTTCGTTTTATTAATCTCTTCATCTAGCTTACTATCGTCTTCTTCCACTATTTCTTGCTTAATATGATCGGCTTCGGCTAAAACATTAAACAATAACATTTCTTCGGAATCGTTTTCATTGAAAGGCAACGATTTTTGATCCAAGATAAATCCATCAACCCACGAAACTGAAGAACCCGTTGTCATGGACGATGATTCGGGTGAGAATTCGAGGAACTGTGATGAAACCATTTTAGGTTTTTCTTTCTTGGTTTGTAGAATTTGCTTGGTCTTTTTTAGGAGCAGTAATAGTCTTCGTCGAAATTTGGCTTGGAAATGCTGAAGCTATATATTGCCAAAATAATAGGTGAGGATAATAAATGATGAATAATTAGTTGCAGTATCGTACTGTACAAAAATGGTAAGAAAGCTAAAAGATAAGAGAGAGAAGGGTTTAGATTTGTGGAAAAAGAGGATATTTTAAGGGTAATTTAAATTCGAATAATACTAATTATAATTCAACACGTGCAAAGAACATGGCTCATTTTTATTTTTCTGAACGTCCAATATTTATGGACCAAGTTCGTTGTGTCCTATAGAACACTAGTTTCTTCAAAAGAGTTAAGTATGGCTGTTGTATCCTTTGATGAAGGATTAAGATTTTGTTGTAGTTGTTAACACAACGTGACTTAACCCTCAAGTTAACACAACCTGTATATTTGGAAGTCTCTGTATATTAGGGAATTGTGTTTATTTGGGAAAGATAGTATCTTAACCCTCAAGTTAGTTATGCATATATATGCATTGAGTCTCTGTATATTCTGTGTATTCAAATCAATTGAAACTGTCTTGTTTAACCTCGTCATCTTGTCTCTCTTCTCTTTAGTTAAAACCTAGTAGTTAACCCTTTAGCCTAGGAGTTCTATCTTGGTATCAGTAGGTTAGCCGATCCTATTTCAGTCATGACAGAATCATCAACCACATCTTCTACAGCCTCTTCTACAGTTTCTGCTATAATCAACTCTACCATGTCTTCCCTGCAGTCCTCTACGATGTCTTCTTTTCAGTTCTCTCAGCCACATCACATGATCACCGTAAAGCTAGACGACACCAATTACTCCCTGTGGCGTGCTCAATTTCTTCCTTACCTTCAGGGACATGACTTGGATGGTTATGTCACTGGTGCAACCCCATGCCCTACAGAAACTCTTACTGCTGATCTCCCAAACCCTGCCTATCTTTCCTGGAGAAAACAGGATAAACTCTTAGTTAGTTGGCTGTTTTCTTCTCTTACCCCGACTACTTTTCGTCATGTCCATCGATTAATAACGTCTAAAGAAATCTGGTCATCTCTGGAATCTCTTTATGGCTCTAAATCTGATGCTCAAGTTCATCATCTTCACTGTGAACTGCGAGCATTACGGAAAGGTTCTCAAACTATGCGTCAGTACATAGACCGTGCTCGTGATCTTGTGGATAGCTTGGCAGCAGCAGATACCATTGTCACAGACAAAGAGTTTCGTCATTGTCTCTTAGCTGGCTTGGACAGTACCTATGATGCTATTGTCACATCATTAACCACCACGATGAGTTCGTTGTCTGTTGAAGATTTTCTCATTTTTCTCCTGACATTTGAACTACGTATTGATCAACAGACAAAGCTTTCCAACTCTCAACCAGTTGCTAATCTTGCTGCTCAGAATCGACAATCTTCGTATCATTCTTTTTCATCATCTGGATCATCTTCAGCACCCAACTCTCAGTTCTCTTCCTTTCGCTCTACTGGTAACAACAGAAATCAAAATCACCATGGGCCTGGTTCATCTCAGCCTGCTCGTTTTCAGAATCAACGTGGGCCTGCTTCACCTGACAATCAACGTGGGCCTATGACCTCTGATTCTTCTTCTCCTCGTTGTCAACTTTGTGGGCGTAAAAATCATGAAGCCCAAGACTGCTGGAACCGTTATGACAAGAGTTTTTGACCACCTAGGCGTCAACCACCATCCTCTGCACCTCGGGATTATGATGCTTATGGACCTGGGTTTTCATCATCACCTTCTTGGACGCCTGATAGTGGTGCTACAGATCACATTACCAATGATTTCTCTCGTCTTCAATTTCCTACTGAGTATACTGGCCCTGATCAAATTCAGATGGGTAATGGTTCTTCTATACCAATTTCTAATGTTGGTTCCTCAATTTTAGGGACTCCCAACCGTAAGTTGCAGCTTCGTAATGTCCTCTTTACACCCAAAATCTCTCATAATCTCTTATCTGTTTCTCGTTTCACTACTGATAACAATGTCTTATTTGAATTTCATCCAAATTTTTGTCTTGTGAAGGATCGATGTACCGGGAAGGTTCTTCTTCGCGGCATTAGGAAGGGTGGTCTCTATCAACTTGATGTTTCATCTCCAGTTCCTCAGGCTTACATAGGAGAACGTGCTAGTTTACAAGCCTGGCATGCTAGAATGGGTCATCCAATGATGCGCACAGTTCGCAAAGTTATTTCTCAGTTTTCTCTTCCAGTTTCAAATCAAACTATCAGTTTTTGTTCTTTTTGTCATGAGCATAGAAGTCATAAATTACCTTTTCAATCCAGTACAACAGTTTATTTGAATCCATTAGATTTAATTCTCTCCGATGTATGGGGACCCTCTCATATTTTATCTAATGAAGGATATAAATATTATATTATATTCATTGATGCGTATAGTCGTTTTACTTGGATGTTTCCTATGTCTCAAAAATCTGATGTTTTCTCTATATTTTTCTTATTTCAAAAGCATGTTGAAAATCTTTTTGGTCGAAAGATAAAAATATTTCAATCTGATAATGCTGCTGAATATCGCAAACTCACTCCACATCTTCAAGAACTTGGAATTTTTCATCGTTTTTCATGTCCACATACTTATGAACAAAATGGTTTGGTTGAACGTCGTCATCGTCATATTCGTGAAACTGGTCTTACTATTCTTAACATGGCCTCTGTGCCGTCTTCCTATTGGTATGACTCCTTTTACACTGCCTGTTATTTGATGAATCGTGTCCCTTCGACTTCTGTTAATAATTCTTCTCCATATGAAGCTCTTTTTGGTATTTCACCTGATTACACTTCTCTTCGTGTATTTGGCTGTCTATGTTATCCTCACTTGCGTCCGTATAGGTCTCATAAGATGGATGCTTTGTCTTCTCCATGTGTTTTTATTGGCTATAGCCCCTCTCATAAGGGTTATAAGTGTCTTCATATTCCTATGGGTCGAATATACATCAGTCGACATGTTGTTTTTGATGAGACTACCTTTCCCTTTGCATCCGCGTCGTCACCTTCGCCGTCGTCGACTCCTTCACAGGTAATTCTTCCCTTGTATGCTCTTCATAATTTTGTGCCGTCATCAGTGCCTATTAATCATCAGCCGCCAGTCTCCAATCATCAGCCGCCAGTCTCCAATCATCAGCCGCCAAACTCTGTCTCCAATCATCAGCCGCCAAACCCTGTCTCCAATCATCAGCCTCCAAACTCTGTCTCCAATCATCAGCCGCCAAACTATGTCTCCAATCATCAGCCGCCAAACTCTGTCTCCAATCATCAGCCGCCAAACTCTGTCTCCAATCATCAGCCGTCTGTCTCTGTCTCCAATCATCATCCGTCACCTGCTGTTACTTCTCAGCCGACAGCATCCTTCTCTAATCATCCGCTGCCGGTTTCTGTCTCTCATTCTCAGCCGTCACCTGCTGTTATTCTTCCGTTGTCGCAAACACCTGATGTTGTCGATTCATTGTCTCCTGTTCCTGATTCGTCCGACTCTCAGTTATTGTTGCCGTCTTCTTCTGCTGCTCAATCTGTAACTTCAACAGATGCTTCCCCTGTTACACACCCGATGACTACAAGAGCTAGAGATGGTATTTTCAAACCAAATTCACGATATGCTCTCATCTGTGATTCAGTTCTTGAACCGTCTTGCATTTCTCAAGCTCATAAGGACCCTGACTGGCGTACATCATCCGACGATGAGGTCAATGCATTACTCCGAAATGGTACTTGGTCCTTAGTCCCGTATCATCCTTCTATGAATGTTATTGGTTGTAAGTGGGTTTTTCGAATCAAGCGTAATCCAGATGGTACCATTGCACGTCGTAAGTCTCGCCTAGTTGCCAAAGGATACAATCAACAAGAAGGAATTGATTACTCTGAAACGTTTAGTCCGGTTGTTAAACCATGCACTATACGTATTATCCTTACATTGGCTTTATCCTCCAATTGGCCCATTCATCAACTTGATGTGCAGAATGCTTTTCTTCATGGAGAACTTCAAGAGGAAGTCTACATGAAACAACCTCCAGGTTATGTTGATTCTCGTTTTCCTACACATGTTTGCAAATTACATCGTTCTCTTTATGGACTTAAACAGGCTCCTCGTGCGTGGTATCACAGACTTAGCAATTTTTTGTTGCAAATTGGTTTTGTCACTTCCAAGTGTGATTCGTCCTTGTTTATTCATACTGGGACTCATGGTGTGATCTATTTGTTGGTGTATGTGGATGATATCATTGTCACTGGCTCTAGTACTACAGGTATTTCCTCTATTCTCTCTCGTTTGCAGCAAGAATTTGCAATTAAAGATCTTGGTCAATTATCCTATTTTCTTGGGATTGAGGCAATTCGTACTTCTTCGGGGCTCTTTCTCTCGCAACATCGTTATGATCAAGATCTTCTTATTCGAGTAAAAATGGATGGCGTTAAACCAATTACTACTCCGCTAAGCACTTCTGGTGATGTTTCCTCTGATCGTAGCACTTTATTAACAGATGCTACTGAATATCGTAGCATTGTTGGAGCTTTACAATATTTAACTTTTACTCGTCCGGATCTTGCGTTTGCTGTCAATAAGGTTTGTCAATTTATGCATGCTCCTACAGAGTTTCACTGGGGATTAGTTAAACGTATTCTTCGTTACCTCAAGCATACAAGTACGTTTGGTATACTCCTTAAGCCATCCCCTTCTCTACAATTATCTTTCAGTGCATATACTGATTCTGATTGGGCTGGTTCTCTTGATGATCGTCGTTCTACAAGTGGATATTGTGTTTATTTGGGTGGTAACATTATTTCTTGGAGTGCTCGTAAACAAAAGACTGTTTCTCGTTCTAGTACTGAAGCTGAATATCTATGTGGATTCAGTCGCTTATTTCTGAGCTTCGTATATCCACACGCTCTCCTCCCATATTATGGTGTGATAATCTTGGTGCAACTTATCTCACAGTTAATCCTATATTTCATGCTCGGACGAAACATATAGAAATTGATTACCACTTTGTTCGTGATCAAGTAGCTTCCAAGCTTCTTGATGTCCGTTTTATATCCTCTAAAGATCAAATTGCGGACATATTCACCAAACCACTTTCTAGTGATCGGTTTTCTCTGTTAAGGTTCAAGCTTACGGTTCAAGATAACCCGTTACGCTTGCGGGAGGGTGTTAACACAACGTGACTTAACCCTCAAGTTAACACAACCCGTATATTTGGAAGTCTCTGTATATTAGGGAATTGTGTTTATTTGGGAAATATAGTATTTTAACCCTCAAGTTAGTTATGCATATATATGCATTGAGTCTCTGTATATTCTGTGTATTCAAATCAATTGAAACTGTCTTGTTTAACCTCGTCATCTTGTCTCTCTTCTCTTTAATTAAAACCTAGTAGTTAACCCTTTAATTTAGGAGTTCTATCTGTAGTCACATGCGAAAGGTTCTATGACGTTCATTTGGTGCGTCACAAATATATTCATTTGGTGGATAATATTTCTTTCGATCTGTTTATCTAATGGAAGAAAAAGCTTTTGGGAGGTTGAGTGTCTTAACTTTACATTGACAACGAAAGCATGCCATGGACCCAACAACGCAAGAACAGATTCCAGACCGATCGCTATGGATAGATGGACGTCCAAGAGGGAAATGAGGGCAAACTGATGAGGACTTGTCTCTCTCTAGGCTCTAGCTTCTAGGGTTCGCTGTATTTGGTCCCTTGTCTACTCCTTTCATCTGAGATTTATTTATATATACCAAGGCCCCCTAGTTCTCGTGGTGAGCAGCTATCGGTTTTTGACATAATATCCTGATCGTACAGCTGGCGCCGCCGCTAGGTTGTGAGAAAACCCATCGCTGTATTGAAGGTACCGTAGTCACGTGCACCATGGTCCCTCTCCTTTATTACCGGTACAGTGCTTGACTTGAAGACTATTTTTTTGAAAAGTCTCGTCTTGACTTGAAGACGAGACTTTCTCCAAGATTAATTCTGACAAAGGACTCCGATTATCATTCGTGAAAAGTCGTCCGATATAACTAACGACTTTCCGGTTATTAAATGGAAAAGTCACTCAAGGTGACGGCCTTACTAGGAGAGTAGCGAAAAAGGAAAATGATGTTAAAGGACGGTTTATAATTACATCCCAGTTACAAAACGTAATTGAACATAGTACATTTGATTACCAAGATTTTTAGCGGCCCTAAACGAAAAGCGAATATAGGGGCCCTAAAAAAAAATCAACGATTGTTTAAGGTAAAAAGACCAATAACATAAGTGTGTTTTTTTCAAAAAAAAAAAAAACAAAACAAAAACAAAATATGTAATAAAATTTTCAAATGGAAACGACTAGACAAAAATAGTTAATCTACGAAAAACTGATCTTTCTGACCTCTTCAATGCGAATTCATCAATTATCGATAACATTGCTATGTCATTTAATTTTTCTTATGACATTGTCAAACGAAGGTAAGATTTGATCAACTTTAGCTTTGAAAAACTTCTTTCTGCAGAGGCAACTGTGATGGGAATTGTCAATAATTACTGTCTATTTCTGATCTTCAAAAATCTATGCCCATACATTGAAACCCTAACTAGCAATTGGCCAAAATTAGTACTGCCTACTTCTTATGAACTTAAAAAACCCATACCCATACATTGATGTCATGTAGATTTAAATATAAATAAAAACAAAATTGAAGAATCCTCTGTTGAAATAGTTCTAATCAATGAACTTACCGCACCGAGGTGAATGTCGAGAGATGCAGAGACAACCGTTCTGCAAATGACGAAATCAATTTATGTGAATGGATTTAGACAGTTTTTACTTTCGTATATACTAGACAGTCAGATGGGATAAAAATACGATATTTTATTGGGCCAAAATAGCTTAGAAATGGACTGACAGTAGTTTCTTTCTTCTTCTTTTTCTTTCACTCTGGTGGGCGAACACACAACTATTATTAGTATACATATAAAAGAACAGGGGGGGGGGGGGGGGGGGAGTATCATCTGAGGGCCCTAGGAAATTGCCTATGTCTCCTATAAGCTTGGTACGTCCCTGATTGTTTCTTTCCTGCTAATAATCCGCCAAATATACCAAATCTTCTCTTTCTAGTACTTGATTTATATGATTTCCAATTCCAATTTGTAGTCTTAAGCCCAGTCAATACCAAAACTATCAAAGAAGAAATAAGGTGACGTTGCAGTGGAGAAATATATGAGAATTAGGTTCTTGACCACAAGGATAGTGGAGACTGCACCTTTCCTACTCTATAAAGAAAATCCTAGTTTGAGCACATTTGTAACACAAGAGCCAAACCGAAAAAGATACTTCCAGAAGAATTTAAGAAGAAGAATCCCACACTGCTTATGAGGAAATTTTTGAATAAACGTGGGGCGTTCATATAATACAGAAACCAGATAATTTTGTTGTTCAGTGCACCTTTTAAGTCATAGGAAGGATAGATTTTAAGTTACGATAAATTATAGATGCTCTTTATTACAATCGTATCGAGTCATGAACACAAAAGGATTGAATATACAAGCGCCAACCAAGTATCTTTAGACGATTTTCAGTTCTTTAAGCCATGTTGTATGTAAAGGACACAGATCTGGCTTGCCTTCGGAAATTGCCTCATGGCTAAGCGAATAGAACCAACCGTTCCTCCAGTTAAACTACATACATAAAAGTCGATAAATTAAAGATAACGAAAAATAAACAAAAAGTCCAATCTACTAACATTAGTGCAACTTATGCATCATTGTAGAGGCAAGGATCACAAATTTTTACCTCTTTCACGGCAGTAGGGAAGTGAGAAACAGCTATTGCGTAAGCACACAACCTTTCCTCCATGGCATCTTCAAACACTAAACCTTTATCGGCTGCTGCAGCAACAACTAGTTCTAAAATGAGTTTAGATACCTGCACATAAAATTTGTCTCAGATGTCAAATAATCATCATCTACTGAAAGTTTAGATTGTTCAATCAGTTCTGCATGCGGATAGGCGAAAGAATTTGAGAGACAACTATGCATAGTTTGTAATGCCGAGCTCAACATTCTATATCCATGAACACTACACATATTCATGATATATATCCAATACAAAAGTTTTACTTGTAATTACAGACCATATAGCATACCATGTCATACTCTAATTACATCAATCCCAATTCCTTCATTTGTTTTGCTTCGATGAGACATGTTCCTAGGATGTTCTGAGCCCTGTAATTACTAGTTTCAACAAGCATAAATGTTTTCTCCACTTTTCGCAGTTCATGATTTTAATACACAAGCCATATTTTTATACTTAAGATAGTATTAATGCATAAGAAATATATTAAGTTATTATGGATACATTATTGTGTTTTTTTTTTTTTGCTGAATCACATTTTTATTAGAAAAAAAGGCAAGGCCTACTAAATTTTTACAGGACTGACTCTAGAAGTGCAAAATAAAATGAAGGACACTAAAGAAACAATACACCTTCCCTGTTATAAGACTCAACAAAACCTGTAATAAGCTACATTTGGCATTTCAATTCTTCTAAGAAATGAAGGTCTTCCCATGTGCATAATTCTTGCACCAACTTCAAGTATTGCACCCCTTTTAGCTAAGGAATCAGCTGAAAAATTAACTTCTCTGAAGCTATGATCAAACTGAACATCATCCAGAACTTGTAGCACATTTATGCATCTAATTTTAACAAACCATGGTACAATTAATCTTGGTTTTAAACAGATTGATCATAGACAATGAGTTATATTGTACTATTACTCTCTTGCATTTCAGATATACTGCCAATTCTATAGCACACATAATTGCATACACTTCTGCTATAAAGTTAGCAATCCCTATACCACCAGAAAGTGTAACTATCACTTGACACTCACAATCTCTTGCAATGATACCAAAACCAGCATTCTCTGGATTCCCAAATGATGCACCATCACAACAAAAGAGAGTATATCCAGTTAGTGGAGGTTTCCAATAACATTCAATTATCTTAGTAAAATTGATACTTCTATCTCCAAGCTTAAAGAATGAGATTATCTGACTGTCATAGTTCTGATTCCATCTGTTGCTTTTTATTCTGTGTCCCCCCTCATAAACCAGCTGGTATATTCTGCTTTTAAATCTGTTGATATTGGGCTTCACTTCATTAAAAAGTTTTTCATTTCTCTCAAACCATAATTCCTTCATAGTAGCACAAGCTGTAGTCGGCCATATTTCCTTCACCAAAGGACTTTTGTTCTTAGCAGCTTTACAAATGTCTTCAAAAGATAAGGGATTTTTGAATTCAAAAACTTCATTTAACCAGGACCAGATAGCAATGCTGAATTTAAAACCCCATAGAGTATGCTTCATACTGTCTTGCTCCTCCAAGCAAATGCAACATATTGATGCCATTTCAAAGCCTTTGTTTCTCATAATTTCATCATCAACATACACACCTTATTGGAGATTCCAAAAATTACTGGCAATTCCTGGGTGCAAAAAGGATTTACAAATAAATTTAGGCCATGATAGAACTGGTTCTCTGATTCTTATTTTTTCCACTGTAGTTTTAGTTATAAATTCCCCACTCTTGTCTGCAGCCCATACTCTTTGATCTTCACCTCCACTAACATCTGGCAATGCATTTGCAGAAGTGAAAGATTGCATCTCAGATGGAATGACACATTTATTGTCTTGCAGTAGCATCTTCACTTTCATTCCAATGTTTTCCTTAACATAGTAAATCCTATTGCAGTAATCAAAGGATCTTGACCATACCAAATATCATACCATACAGAGATGTCATTTCCATTACCAATACACCACCTGACATCTTCTTTTAAGTAGTTCCAAGCCCATTTTAACTCCTTCCATACAGATGATTGTCTCCAATTTATTGTCCACTGGCCCATTTCATCCTGAAATTTAGCATGAAAGAATAATGCCCATTATTCTTTTGAATTCAAAATTCTCCACACCATCTTCATTAGAAGTGATTTATTAATTACTTCAAGTCTTATAATATCAAGACCAACTTCTGCATAAGGGGTGAAAACTTTTCTCCAAGCTAATGTTTTGAATTTTCTGCAATCACTATCTCCAGTCCACAAGAAGTTTCTAATGATTCTCTCACACACTTTGATCACTGAAGATGACCATTTATATATGGACATGTTATATATAGGTTGAAAATGCGGGGGTCTAACAACCACACCCAATAATTCGTTTGGCAATCTGAGAGGACTTACTCCAATACACTTTCTAGAGAATCAACTAGACAGTCAGACTCAATCTAGAATAAAGTATATCAAAGAGTTTAATATCTATAACTCTTAATTCAATCCGCAATCAGCAAATAGAAATCTGCGAACCCGATTGAATATAAGATGAATTACTTGAATGGTACCAAAGATCAATGTTCAAGTTTCAATCAATGTAAATCAACAACCAAAGGTTGGATCTTCTAATTGATTGATCTTAACGCACAACCTGTGATATTTCAATTATATAACAAAATATAATGCGGAAAAGAAATAACACAGACACCAGAATTTTGTTAAAGAGGAAACCGCAAATGCAGAAAAACCCCGGGACCTAGTCCAGTTTGAACACCACACTGTATTAAGCCGCTACAGACACTATCTTACTACCAATTAACTTCGGACTGGAATGTAGTTGAACCCTAATCAATCTCACACTGATTCAAGGTACAGTTGCGCTCCTTAGATCTCCGATCCAAGCAAGATACTACGCACTTGATTCCCTTAGCTGATCTTACCCACAACTAAGAGTTTCTACGACCCAAAGTCGAAGACTTGATAAATAAATCTGTCTCTCACACAGAAAAGTCTATAGAATTGAATAAATCGGTCTCCCACAAAAACACCCAAGAGTTTTTCTTCCGTCTTTTGATAAATCAAGGTGAACAGGAACCAAATAATAAACCGGACTTATATTCCCGAAGAACAGCCCAGTATTATCAACCACCTCACAATAAACTTAATCGTCTAGAGAAACAATTTATTGTGGAATCACAAATGATGAGACGAAGGTGTTTGTGACTACTTTTGTATCTTGCCTATCGGAGATATAAAGCTTAAGCAAATTTTACAATTGCACTCAATCACGATAGAAACGGCAAGATCAGATCACACAACTACAAAAAGAATAGCTGGGTCTGGATTCACAATCCCAATGAAGTATTCAAGTCTGAAAATGCTAGGGTCTAACAACCACACCCAACAATTTGTTTGGCAATATGAGAGGACTTACTCTAATACACTTTCTAGAGAATCAACTAATGAGTCAGACTCAATCTAGAATAAAGTATGTCAAAGAGTTTAATATCTCTAACTCTTAATTCAATCTGTAATCAGCAAATATAAATCTGCGAGCCCGATTGAATATAAGAGGAATTACTTGAACGGTACCAAAGACCAATGTTCAAGTGTCAATCAATGTAAACCAACAACCCAAGGTTGGATATTTTAATTTATTGATCTTCACACGACCTGTGATATTTCAATTATATAACAAAATATAATGCGGAAAAGAAACAACACAGACACCAGAATTTTGTTAACGAGGAAACCGCAAATGCAGAAAAACCCCGGGACCAAGTCCAGATTGAACACCACACTGTATTAAGCCGCTACAGACACTACCAATTAACTTCAGACTGGACTGTAGTTGAAATCTAATCAATCTCACACTGATTCAAGGTAAAGTTGCGCTCCTTACATCTCTGATCTCAGCAGGATACTACGCACTTGATTCGCTTAGTTGATCTCACCCACAACCAAAAGTTTCTACGACCCAAAGTCGAAGACTTGATAGACAAATCTGTATCACACAGAAAAGTCTATAGGATTGAATAAATCTGTCTCCCACAGAAATACCCAAGAGTTTTTGTTCCGTCTTTTGATAAATCAAGGTGAACATGAACCAATTGATAAACCAGACTTATATTCCCGAAGAATAACCTAGTATTATCAATCGCCTCACAATAAACTTAATCGACTAGCGAAACAAGTTATTGTGGAATCAGAAACGATGAGACTAAGGTGTTTGTGATTACTTTTCTATCTTGCCTATCGAAGATATGAAATCTCGAGCCAATTATTTCAATTGTACTCAACCCGATAGAAACAACAAGATCAGATCACGCAACTACAAAGATAATAGTTGGGTCTGGCTTCACAATCCCAATGAAGTCTTCAAGTTGTTAACCTACAGAGTCTCGAGAAGAAACCTAAGGTTAAATGAGAATCGACTCTAGTTATGCAACTAGTAACACACAGGAGGTGCGGGGATTAGGTTTCCCAGTTGCTAGAGTTCTCTTTTATATAGTTTTCAAATCAGGGTTTGCAATCCAAGTTAGCTTGGTAACAAAGCATTCAATAATCACCGTTAGATGAAAAACCTGATCAACCAAGTTAATATCTTTCAACCGTTAGATCGAACTTAGCTTGTTACACACAAATGAAATGTACCCTCATTTAGGTTTATGTAACCGTACCTAAACGTGTACACCATGTTGGTTCACAAATAGTTAACCGGGGTTATCCATATGATTACTCTCATATCAACCTTATTCATCTCAACCATAACTAGTTCAAATGACTCAAATGAAACTAGTTAAAGAGTTGTTCAATTTTTATAGAAAACACAATTGAAACCAAATCGGTTTGATTAACTTGAATCAATCATGAACATTATATCCACGGTTTGCAAAGATTGCACTCCTTATGATTTAATTATTTTAAGTTCATGAACTGACCGATTTGACAAAGTAACCAACTTAAGTATGCGTACGGGTATGTGTACTTAAGCAACCGGATTTGAGTTTGTTAAGTTTCCAAACTCAGCAGAAATTTTCGGTTCGAAAACTTCCGCCAGTATGCATACGGGTACGCATACTTATCTTTTCTCCTTCACCAATTTGGTGTACACACATATGCATACACTTGGTTCCCGGTTTGTGGATTTATACACTAATGTGCGAACACACTATATATGCTTATATCCAAACATGGTTAGATTCTCAACTCTTTATTTCAATCATTGAAACATTCTTCTATAATGACAATAGTTGTTTTCACACACCATTAGCATCAAAGCAGTTTTCAAGATATTGAAATAATCATTATCGAAACATTCAAAGCCTACATCAAATGATTATATCACACAAACCATGTAAGATGTTACTCGGCAATTTTCTCATGATATAAGATGAACTTGGTCGAAACGAAAGCTTACCAACACATATTTCGAGAAATACGTAAGCGAGATATACTCAGCTCGAAATCTCAAATGTGTATATAGAAAACTATATCGTAATACGACTTATGTCTCAATATAGGAGATAGAGTAGAAATATACTTTCCAAGTGATATATGAATTTAAGTCTCCATACCTTTTATCGATAAAGTTCCACAAGCTCTCCTTAGTAGTTCTTCGTCTTCAAGTGATAAACGCCGTGAAGTCTAAGCTCAAATACACAAACTATGTCCTAGTCCGAGACATCTATAAATAGGCTAGAAATCAAGACTTATAGTTTTGATCACTAACATTGAAAAACATGCTTGAGATAGAAACGCATGCGAGTTCGACCGAGCAGTGCTCTAACATAGGTACGCTGCATAATACAGATTTGACCAAAACTAGTCTATCCTGAAAAGATAATAATTTACCTGTCCAAGCTGCCAATTTGCTTTGTAGCATTTCGACTATTGGCTAGACCATAACAGAAGTGATTTTTCTTGGTGCTAGAAGTACCCCCAAGTATTTATCAGGAAATGTTGATAAGTCCATATTCAGCTGCTCACAAATCATTTGTTTCCTCAGTTGAGATGCACCATTAACAAAGCATTTACTCTTCACTCTATTTATAATTTGACCTGAACTAGCTTGATATTCATCCAGTAATTTAAGTAAACTAGCAAGACTCTTTTTGGCACCATTACAGAATATGAACACATCATATGCAAAGAATAAATGTGTTGGATGTATTCTTTTTTTGATTACATTGGTTGTATTTTACCTTTTACAACTAATGCGGATATATTCCTGCTTAGCACATCTTCCATCAGTAAAAATAAAATAGGTGACAAAGGATCACCTTGTTTCAAACCTATTCCAACTGAAAAGAAACCACATGGACCTCCATTCACCATCACAGATGTTCTTGCAGATTCAAACAAAGTAAATAGCCATTTACACCAAGCTGAAGAGAATCCATACTTCTGTAACACTTTGAACAAAAATTCCCAGCTAACAGAATCATAAGCCTGAGATATGTCTAGTTCAATACCAACATTTCCACCTCTCCTTTTGAATTTCATTTCATTTACCAACTCTGAGGCTAAAATAACTTTCTCATGATACTTTTACCTTTAAAGTATGCCACTTACTGAGGTGAAACCAATTTATCCATGAAAATACACATTCTTCTTGTAATTATCTTTGTAAAGATTTTAAAAATGACATTACTTAGACCAATTGGTCTGAATTGATTTGCAGTTTTTGCACCTTGATCCTTTGGAAGTAAAACTAGAAAACTGGAGTTCATACCTTTGGGGATAAATATTCTTCTCCAACAAAATTCAATAGCAGCTACCAAATCATTTTGAATGATGTCCCAGCAACTTCTATAGAATATACTTGAGAATCCATCAGGTCCTGGTGTATTATCTGGATCAATATTAAAAACAATATCTCTGATTTCTTCAACTCCAGGAATAACGTTCAATTTCTTCTGATCTTCTTCAGGTGCGACTGTTGGAACAACTTCTAATAATTCTTCAACAATGTTAACATTTTTGAACTCAATTTTTTTTTTGAAAGTGTTGAACCAGCGAATCTGCAATCTGTTTTTGATCAACTATCAGATTGCCTTCTTCATCTTCAAGTTCACAAATTAGATTTTTAGAATTTATAATCTTCATTTTTGTATGGAAAAAACTTGTGTTAGCAGATCCTTCAGTTATCCCCTTCACTCTGGATTTCTACCTTAATAAAGTATTAAATTTTGCTTCCCTGCTAGCATGATCATTTTGAGCATGAACAAGTTGATCCAAAACATCTGTGTCAAAAGGATCATTATCAGATAACTGCATTGCAACTTTTACTTTCTTCTGCTTCTTGTATTTTCACTTTCACATCCCCAAAGACATTCCAGTTCCATTCATTCTTTCAAATTATGTAAAAATTTGTAGGCAGGGTCACCTTCAACTTGTTTGTTCTAACATTCTGTGACAACTTGCAAAAAATTGGGATGACTGAGCCACATCTTTTGAAAATTTCTAAGAACATTTTTAGGCTTTGTGTTAGAGCACTGCTCGGTCGAACTCGCATGCGTTGCTATCTCAAGCATGTTTGTCAATGTTAGTGATCAAAACTATAAGTCTTGATTTCTAGTCTATTATAGCTAAGTCTCGGAATAGGATAGAAAGTGTAGTTGAGCTCAAGGACTTCATGCCGATTCATCATACAAGTAGAATAACTACTCAAGGAACCGTTGGAACTTCTCGACAAAAAGGTATGTGAAGACTTGAACTTATCTATCACTCAAAAGTCTATCTACTCTATCTTCTACTCTTTGAGACAAGAAGTCGTATGCTATATATTTAGACTTTCATTATACACATTTGGTATTTCGAGCCGAGTATACCTCGCCTATCTATATCTCGAAATATGAGTTGGTAAGCTTTTCGCTTTAACCAAGTTTATCTTTACCATGTGACGAAAGTCATGATATGTTTCAATCATCTTAAAAATTGCTTTGACGAGAAATGGTGTAACAACTACATAACGTCCTCTAAGAATGTTTCAATGATTGAAATGAGATTTTAGATTACATAACCAATGGTGGACATAAGCATTGTTGTGGAAACACATTTATGTATAAATCATATTCCTTGAACCAAAGTTTGCGAACTTTTTTGGTCAAGAGAACCGAAAGAATGGCATGAGCCAAGTCCGCGAACTCAGTCCGCAAACTTCCGAAGTTCTCAAACCCGAGAATTTCTGTTGGAGTTGACAAACTACTTGCGTGAAACTAAGTCCGCGAACTCAATCCGCGAACCGGCGAAGTCCTCATACCCGAGAATTTCTGCTGGAGTTTGTAAACTCTGCCCGGTAACTTAAGTACGCGAACCTAGTCTGCGAACTTGAGAAGGTTATATATCTGAAGATGATTTCTGAACTTAAACTTAAAATACTAAAGAATGCAGTTTGCAAACCGTGGATATAAAAATTCATGAACCGAATTCGAGTGAATCAAATCATCTTTGCTTCAATTGTGTCTTGTGTAGTACATGAGATTTCCTTGTAATTGAACAACTCTCTGACTAGTTCATTTGAAATCATTTGAACTAGTTATGGTGAAGAAGAACATGGTTGATATGGAATGCTCATATGGCTAACCTTTTAGTTAACTATTGTTGAACCAACAAGTACATACGTTTGGGTACGGTTAACAAACCTAGAAGCGTGCATTGTCAAGTGTGTGTAACAAGCTAAGTTTTTGATCTAACAATTGAGAAATATTAGCTTGAATATAAATCAGGTTTTCATCTAACGGTGGATATTTATTGTTTTGTTACCAAGGTAACTTAATTGCAAACCCTGATTTGAAAGACTATATAAGGGAAACTCTACTATCTGTGCAAACCTAATCTCCACACCTCACGTGTGATACTAGTTTGCATACTAGAGTCGGTTCTCCTTTAACCTTTAGTTTTCTTCTTCTGAAACCAGGTTAACGACTTAAAGAATTCATTGGGATTGTGAAGCCAGACTGATACTACTTTTATCGTAGTTGTGTGATCTGAACTTGCGTCTTCTATCGTACGAGTACAATCAGATTGATTGGATTGAGATTAATATCTCCGATAGGCAAGATATTAAAAGTAATCACAAACATCTTCGTCTCATTGTTTGTGATTCCGAAACATCCTGTTTCACTACCATACGATTAAAATTGTTGTGAGGTGATTGATAAATCTAGGCTGTTTTTCGGGAATATAAGACCGGATTATCAATTGGTTCCTGTTCACCTTGATTATTATCAAAAGACGGAACAAAACCTTTTAAGGTTTATCTGTGGGAGACAGATTGATCCTTTGATAGACTTCTCTGTGTGAGACAGATTTTTTTATTGTAAAGTCTTCGACTTTGGGTCGTAACAACTCTTAGTTGTGGGTGAGATCAGCTAAGGGAATCAAGTGCGCAGTATTCTGCTGGGATCGGAGGCGTAGGGAGTACAACTATACCTTAGATCAGTGGGAGACTGATTGGGGTTCAACTACAGTCCAGTCCGAAGTAAGCTTGGATTAGGCTAGTGTCTGTAGCGGCTTAATACAGTGTGTGTTCAATCTGGACTAGGTCCCGGGGTTTTTCTGCATTTGCGGTTTCCTCGTTAACAAAATTTCTGGCGTTTGTGTTATTTCTATTTCCGCATTATTTTTTTTTATATAATTTAAATAATACAGGTTGTGCGTTTGAATCAATCAATTGGACATCCGACCTTTGGTTGATGATTTATTGATTGATCCTTGGATACTGGTCTTTGGTACCATCCAAGTTATTCCTTGTATTTGATTAGAACTCGCAGTTCTTGCTTGAGTAAATCAAATCAAGAAGAGAGATATAAACTCGTTGATATACTTTTAATTGATTGAGTCTTGTTGATTCTCTTAAAATCATGGGTATATGTTGTTAATGGATACGATACTACCGTTGTGGCAGTTGGAGATGTAAACGTCCCCAAGAATATTGGTGAGTATAGTCCTGCCGAGATACTTGTTGCAAAGCAAAATTCCGACGGTTTGAATGTCATTACCCCAAATCTTCAGCACCATGTGTCAAATTACACTAAGTCTAAAGATGCTTGGGATATCTTAGAAACCGTATTTGAAGGTAACTCCAGTGAAAAGGAATCTAGGCTTCAAAATATTAATTCTGATTGGGAGAACCTTCGTATGGCAGATGAAGATACATTTGATGAATTTAATCACAGAGTGTCTGAAATTGTTAATGCATCTTTTGCATTGGGTAAGACTATTCCTGAAAAGGACATTGTGATGAAAATTCTCAGATCGCTGCCATCTAGATACGAGCCTAAGAAGCATGCCATCGTTGAGGGAAATAACCTTGATAATCTTTCCAGAAATATTTTGGTTGGAAAGTTAAATATCTTTGATCATGAGCATACATCCAAAATAGGAAAGGATGTTGCCTTCAAAGCACAAAAGAACACTAAATTACTTGATAAAAGTAAAAGTATTTATGTCTCTGAGGATGATCAGTCAGAGGGTGATTTTTTGGATGAAGATCTTGACAAATCAGTCTCCTTGATCACAAGACAGTTTAGGGATCTTCTATTGAAATGGGTTGAAGGTTGTTGTTGAAGATGAATGACTAGATGAATGTTTAGAAAAAATTACAGGAAGGAAGAATTGAAAAAAGGGTTGAGCTCAGATTCAATTATGAGCTGGTGTTCGTGGTGAATGCGTGAGTTTAGGTAGGATCTGTAGCTTCTACACATGAAGAACAGCTGAGGAAGGAAGAAGCAAGAAACCCTTGTTTGACGATGCATCAACCATGGGCATCATTATTAGTCTATGGTATTATGCGTATTGAAGAAAATGGCCTGCTCCTATTAGAGGTAGTAGTATTACTCAAATCCATCCCTGCTCTCTTTTAATTTCTCTTACTCAATTTTAATTTCCCTAATTAAACGGTTTTCAAGAGACAAACCCAAGTCATCAGATAAACCTCACAATCGCGTTCCTCCAAAAAACAGGGATGTTGACGAGGTTGATGAGGAGGATATGCCACAATGCTTTAAGTGTAAAGGTTTTGGTTATTTTGAAAATGAGTGCCAAAATCGTAGAAAATAAACTGGGAACAAAGGTCTTGATGTAACACTTGATGAGATGTCTGAGATCTATGATTCTGATGAAGATAGGAAATCAAGTGTTGGTCTTCTATGTGAAAACATTGATTTTGATAATTATAGCAATACATATATCAACCTTGATGGTTTCGGTGAAGAAGAGAATCCAATCAAGCTGGAAGAATCAATTGACCCATCCTTTGGAAACTCTGTCTGTAATGTTTCAGGATCTACTATGTGTCTAGCTGCTTTCACACCACAAATGCCTGAATACTATCAAGATTGACGTGCTCATTTTTCTCTCGGAGAGGTCATAAACTATCAAGATGTTACAAGTACAAACATCAAGTGAGGCACGCCAACAAACTTCAACGAAGAGAAAATCGATTGGCAAGGAAGCTTAAACTTGCTCAGAAGACAGCTGAGGTATGTAAGATTTTATCTTCGTCTAAAAGGTTGGTTTCCAAAGACAAAATGAGGCCATTATAAAAGAAGGTAGTCAAATCGCTTTGATAGACAGAAGTCAGAGGATTCCTCTCAAGAGGAAAATGGTGGAAAAATTGTCGTTTACCACAGCACAAATTAATTGTGTTGATTGGTAAATCTTGTCTCATGTGCCTATTCAAAAGAGATAAGATTGTGTACCTCTCAGGCTTTAGGAAAAGTTTTTTTTCTTAGGTTGGTTTTTACTGTCTATCAAATAAAGGGTTATTATCAACAATTCTACTCTTTATAGGTCTTAGAGTTGGTCGTCCACGAACCTGCTTAAAGGTTGCGAACCCTACATTCCTTTTTCCTCTCTGATATCCTTTATATCTTAAGACTGCTTGATGAGATTGTGAATTACACTCACAAAAACCAGTTGTTTATAACTGTTCTCAGAGCATTATGTCTTTGTATGTAAAAGATGTCAACATGATTGTTAAGCCTTCAATCAAGGAAAAAGAGAAATCTCCAGTAACTCCGTCCTTGAAAACAAAGAGGAGGAATACAAGAAAGCCAAGGGCTATTCCTTCCAACTCTCAGAAGTTTTCCGATGTTCTTGATGAGTTGAAGGAAGTAATAAAGGAGCTTCGTGAAATAAAGTTTTGCGTTTTAATATCTTTGGAAATTTAGAAAGCCCTGGTTCGACATTATCAATCAAAACGGTTTGGTGATATTAACTCCTATCTCCACGAACCTTATGTTCCAATGGCTGTTGACGACAAGGAGTTCGGGAATGATAAAGAATTTCTCAAAGATATTGTTGCCTAGTATGTCTTATTTTTGGTTTAGTTGGAATAATAACTAGTGCTTTGAATAGCAATGATTGTGACTACACACAACTATTATTTGTTCATCTTTTTTTTTAGGCTTATTGGTTTAAATTCTAAAAACTTTTTGGAGGATGATGTTTTGCAGTATTAATCTTTATGATTTGTTATATTGAAATTTATTATGGGATATTGAGGTTTACGTCCGTGAACTATGTTTGTCCCATACTTTTTCAAAAGTAAAGTCGTTCGTGATCGGTATTCACGTATTGGTAAAAGAATGAATGGACTTTTGACAAATACAAAAGTTAAGCCTATATTGTCAAATATTTGATGGAAGATAGGTTAAAATCTTTTGTTTTCAAGGATTATGTCTATTAAATATCGTTATGCAAATAGTGATGGAAAATAGAATGAATCTTTGTGTATTCCGTAGTATTGATCATCCCTGATCCATATTTTATGTATTACTGTGAGGCTCCGTAATGTATCTTATGTTGAGCACTATACAACCAAGTTCATTATTTCTAGCTTAGTTTTTGTTCCATGAGATATTTTATGTCGAGCATATTGAACTAAATTAATCATCTTGTTTGGTTATTTAGTTATTGCTTCGTAAGTTTTCTTATGTCGAGCAAAACAAATGACAATTAAATTGATTACTTTTGTGATTAGTTTGGTTGTGTATTCCGATTAGATTAATTATGGGTTCTCTTGTAATTAATCTAATTTAGTATTTTCGTGTCTCCATAAGTTCTCTTATGTTAAGCTTAATCAATTGAATTAATCACTTTTTGTGTTTAATTTGATTGTGTATTCCGGTTAATTAATCATAGGTTTACTTTTGACTAATTTGATTGAGTTTTTGGATATAGGAAATCATTCTCATGGTTTTTTGTGTCCAATAAAAAATCCTTCTTTTCCTTCGAAATTAAGGTCGCTCTTGTTGTTCCTTCGGGAATGACATCAAATGGGGGAGAGTTCTTTTGAACTTGTGCTTAATGGTCATATCTTGAGGGGTGTGCGGCTGTGGAATTTTAGAGGGTTATCTTGTATCTTTAAACTCCTTGATGAATGCATTTAGCTTCGGCTTTATGATTGCATCTAAATTAGTTGGTATGTATTTTTTTCTTTTGTCATGAAATGTCTCTTTCGGAAATTTCATTATGATCTCGTTCTTGTACCTTTGACAATTTTATTGAAAAAAGGGGGAGAATTATTATGTAGGTCACATTACAAATACATATGGTTTTCGGATCATTGTGTAAAGGGGAGTGGTTTCCATGTGAGATGGAGTATTGATTAAGGGGGAGTGATAAATATCACCATAGTATTATTGTTGAAGTTGTGATACAATTGAACTTTGACATTGTGTAATAATACTATGACATTGTACAACAATGATCGAGAACTATGTTTTCTCATTGTTATAGCTACGGATCTTCAACAATGGTGATGCTAAACTTACAACCTTTGAGATCATTGGAGTACTTGGAAGTGACGAAGATTTCGAGGAATGTTGAAGATTATACATGTGGAATAGGAGCTACTAAGTTTCTTTATCTTTTTTGTATTCCATATGTATTGATAGTTTTGTCACCAAAATTGACAAAGGGGGAGATTGTTAGAGCATTTCTCGGTCGAAATCGCATGCGTTGCTATCTCAAGCATGTTTGTCAATGTCAGTGATCAACTTGATTTCTAGTATACTATAGCTAAGGTCCCGGACTAGGATAGAAAGTGTAGTTGAGCTCAAGAAATCCATGTAAATCATCATACAATACGAAGGACTACTCAAGGAACTGGTGGATCTTCATCGACTAAAAGGTATGTGGAGACTTGAACTTATGTATCACTCAAAAGTCTATTTATCTCCTATCTTGAGACAAAAGTCGTTTTGCTATATAGACTTAGATTATACACATTTGGTATTTCGAGCCAAGTTTACCTCGCCTATCTATTTCTCGAAATATGTGTTGGTAAAACTTTCGCTTTAGCCAAGTTCATCTTTACCTAGTGACGAAAGTCATGTTATGTTTCAATCACTTTGAAAATTGCTCTGACGAAAAATGGTTTGTGAATAACAACTATATAACGTTATCTGAGAATGTTTCAATGATTGAAATGAGAGTTTAGACTATATAACCATTTGGAGGATATAAGAATTATTGTGGAAACACATATATGTATAAGTCCTTATTGCTTGAACCAAAGTTTGCGAACTTTGTTGATCAAGTGAACCGGAGAAGTGCGCGAGCTAAGTCCGCGAACTGGCGAAGTTCTCAAACCCGAGAATTTCTGCTGGAGTTTGTGAACTCCATCTTGGAACTTAAGTCCGCGAACTCGAGTAAGTTATGTCTAAAAACGATGTTTAGTGAACTTATCTTTATAAACTAAGGAATGCAATTGCAAACCGTGGCTATAGAGTTCATGAACCGATTCATGTGAATCAAATCGTTTTTGCTTCAGTTGTGTCTTGTGTAGTACACAAAAAGGTATGTGAAGACTTAAACTTCATGGCGATTCATTATACAAGTAGAAGAACTACTCAAGGAACCGGTGGAACTTCTCGACAAAAAGGTATGTGAAGACTTGAACTTATTTATCACTCAAAAGTCTATCTACTCTATCTCCTACTCTTTGAGACAAGAAGTCGTATGCTATATATATAGACTTTGATTATACACATTTGGTATTTCGAGCCGAGTATACCTCGCCTATATATATATCTCAAAATATGAGTTGGTAAGATTTTCGCTTTAACCAAGTTTATCTTTATCATGTGACGAAAGTCATGATATGTTTCAATCATCTTGAAAATTGCTTTGACGAGAAATGGTATAACAACTATATAACGTCCTCTAAGAATGTTTCAATGATTGAAATGAGAGTTTAGATTACATAACCAATGGTGGACATAAGCATTGTTTTGGAAACACATTTATATATAAGTCTTATTCCTTGAACCAAAATTTGCGAACTTTGTTGATCAAGTGAATCGGAAGAATGACGTGAGCCAATTCCGCGAACTCAGTCTGCGAACTACCGAAGTTCTCAAACCCAAGAATTTCTGCTGGAGTTGACAAACTACTTGCGTGAAACTAAGTCCGCGATCTCAGTCCGCGAACCCAGTCCGCGAACCGGCGAAGTTCTCATACCCGAGAATTTCTGCTGGAGTTTGTAAACTCTGCCCGGTAACTTAAGTCCGCGAACCTAGTCTGTGAACTTGAGAAGGTTATATATCTGAAGATGATTTCTGAACTTAAACTTTAAAAGACTAAGGAATGCAGTTTGCAAACCGTGGCTATAAAAGTTCATGAACCGATTCGAGTGAATCAAATCATCTTTGCTTCAATTGTGTCTTGTGTAGTACATCAGATTTTCTTGCAATTGAACAACTCTCTAACTAGTTCATTTAAAATCATTTGAACTAGTTATGGTGAAGAAGAACATGGTTGATATGGAATGCTCATATGGCTAACCTTTTGGTTAACTATTGTTGAACCAACAAGTGCATACGTTTGGGTACGGTTAACAAACCTAGAAGCGTGTATTGTCAAGTATGTGTAAAAAGCTAAGTTTTCGATATAACGGTTGAGAAATATTAGCTTGAATCTAAATAAGGTTTTCATCTAACGGTGGATATTGATTGTTTTGTTAACAAGGTAACTTAATTGTAAACCCTGATTTGAAAGACTATATAAGGGGAACTCTAATATCTATGCAAAACTAATCCCCACACCTCACGTGTGATACTAGTTTGCATACTAGAGTCGGTTCTCCTTTAGCCTTTGGTTTTCTTCTTCTAAAACCAGGTTAACGACTTAAAGACTTCATTGGGATTGTGAAGCCAGACCGATACTACTTTTATCGTACTTGTGTGATCTGATCTTGCGTCTTCTATCGTACGAGTACAATCAGATTGATTGGATTGAGATTAATATCTCCGATAGGCAAGATATAAAAAGTAATCACAAACATCTTCGTCTCATTGTTTGTGATTCCGCAACATCTAGTTTCGCTACCATACGATTAAGATTTTTTTGAGGTGATTTATAACTCTAGGATGTTCTTCGGGAATATAAGGACGGATTATGAATTGGTTCCTGTTCACCTTGATTATTATCAAAAGACGGAACAAAACCTTTTAGGGTTTATCTGTGGGAAACAGATTGATCCTTTGATAGACTTGACCGTGTGAGACAGATTTTTTTATTGTTAAGTCTTCGAATTTGAATCATGGCAACTCTTAGTTGTGGGTGAGATCATCTAAGAGAATCAAGTGCGCAGTATCCTGCTGGGATCAGAGCCGTAGCGAGTACAACTGTACCTTGGATCAGTGGGAGACTGATTGGGGTTCAACTACAGTCCAGTCTGAAGTAAGCTTGGAGTAGGCTAGTGTCTGTAGCGGCTTAATACAGTGTGTGTTCAATCTGGACTAGGTGCTGGGGTTTTTCTGCATTTGCGGTTTCCTCGTTAACAAAATTTCTGGTGTCTGTGTTATTTCTATTTCTGCATTATATTTGTTTATATAATTGAAATAATACAGGTTATGCGTTTGATTCAATCAATTGAAAATCCGACCTTTGGTTATTGATTGATATTGATTAATCCTTGGATATTGGTCTTTGGTACCATCCAAGTTATTCCTTGTATTTGATTAGAACTCGCAGATCTTGCTTGAGTAAATCAAATCAAGAAGAGAGATATAAACTCGTTGATATACTTTTAATTGATTGAGTCTTGTTGATTCTCTTAAAAGTATATTCAAGTTTGTCCATACAGATTTCTAAGAGAAATATTGGGTAGTGTTGTTAGACCCCCGTTTTTTCACTTTGGAATGCTGGCACAACCACCTAAAAGAGGAGCATGATATGATACTATTCTCATCCCAACTTTATATCCCCAATCACCATAAATTTTGATCCATTGTTGGTTGAATACTACTCTGTCCAAATTGCATAAAATTCTTCTACTGCCATGCTGACAATTTGACCATGAATACTGTAAACCAGTTTTAGGTGCTTGTAGTAGTTCACAGTTGTTCAAACAATCATTAAATTCCATCATTGCACTTCTATTTGGGAGCCTACCACCAAATTTTTCTTCTTGACTTAATATTGCATTAAAGTCACCCAACACAATCCAAGTTTTATTCATTGCACTGATGAGCTCCATTTCTGACCATAGAAATCTTCTTTGAACAACTTTTACATGAGCATGAACTCCAGATACTAGAACATCACCAATACTAACAATTATCATTTGATCTGAAATAGAAACAACTTGTGGCTGAGATAATCACTTATTCCAGAACAACCATACGTTCCCTTTATTCCCTAAATTTGAATTGTGAATTATGAAAATGCGGGGGTCTAACAACGTTACCCAATATTTTTATTAGCAATCTGTATGGACAAACTCCAATATACTTTTATGAGAATCAACTAGACAGTTAGACTCAATCAATAGAAAAGTATATCAAAGAGTTTTATATCTCTATCTCTTGATTTAATTCTTACTCAAGCAAATCTACGAGTCTTGATTAGATACAAGAGATATAAACTTGAACGGTACCAAAGACCAATATCCAAGGATCAATCAATTTCCAATCAACAACCAAAGGTTGGATTTCACAATTGATCGATACAACGCACAACCTGTGATATTTCAATTATATAACAAAATATAATGCGACATAGAAATAACACAGACATCAGAAATTTTGTTACCGAGGAAACCGCAAATGTAGAAAAACCCCGGGACCTAGTCCAGATTGAACACCATACTGTATTAAGCCGCTACAGACACTAGTCTACTACAAACTAACTTTGGTATGGACTGTAGTTGAACCTTAATCAATCTCACACTGATTCAAGGTACAGTTGCGCTCCTTACGTCTCTGATCCCAGCAGGATACTACGCACTTGATTCCCTTAGCTGATCTCACCCACAACCAAGAGTTTCTACGACCCAAAGTCGAAGACTTGATAGACAAATCTATCTCACACAGAAAAGTCTATAGAATTGAATAAATCTATCTCCCACAGATATACCCAAGAGTTTTTGTTCTGTCTTTTGATTAATCAAGGTGCACAGGAACTAATTGATAAACCGGTCTTATATTCCCGAAGAACAACCTAGTATTATCAATCACCTCACAATAATCTAAACTGTATGGTAGCGAAACCAGATACTGTGGAATCACAAACGATGAGACGAAGATGTTTGTAATTTCTTTTTATCTTGCCCTATCGGAGATATAATCTCAAGCCAATTATTCAACTGAACTCGTACAATAGAAAATGGCAAGATCAGTTCGCTTAACTACAAGAAAAGTAGTTTCATCTGGCTTCACAATCCCAATGAAGTTTTTCAGTCGTTAACCTACAGAGTCTCGAGAAGAAACCTAAGGTTAAAGGAGAATCGACTCTAGCAAACCAACTAGTATCACACTGGAGGTGTGGGGATTAGTTTTTCCAGATTATAAATGTCTCCTTTATATAGTTTTCAAATCAGGGTTTGCAATCTAAGTTACCTTGGTAACAAAGCATTCAATATTCACCGTTAGATGAAAACTTGATTCAACTAAGCTAATATCTTTCAACCGTTAGATAGAAACTTAGCTTGTCACACACACAAATGAAATGCATTCATTTAGGTTTGAGTAACCGTGCCTAAACGTGTACACTTAGTTGGTTCACAAATAGTTAACCAATGGTTAGCCATATGAGCACTTTCATATTTACCGTATTCATCTTTCTCATAACTAGTTCAAATGACTCATAATAACTAGTTGAAGAGTTGTTCAATTGCTTAGGTATTTATTCATAGACACAATTGAAACAAAATCGGTTTGATCCACTTGAATGATTTGCAAAGATTGCATTCCTTATAATTTATTATTTTAAGTTCATGAACTACCGATTTGAGATATCACCAGCTTGAGTACGCGTATGGGTATGCGTACCTTAGCTACCGGATTTGAGTTTATAAACTTAGCAGAAATTCTCGGTTCGAAAACTTCCGTGGGTACGCGTACCTAAGGTGACTGGTTTACTAGTTTGCAAACTTACAAACTCCAGCAGAAATTTTCGGTATGAAAACTTCTGTAGGTACGCGTACGAAACCTGTCTCCTTCACCAATACCGGATGCACACATATGCACGCACTTGGCTTCCGGTACATGGATTTATATACTAATGTGCGAACACACTATATATGCTTATATCCATAGATGGTAATCTTAGCTCTACATTTCAATCATTGAAACATTCTTCTATAATGTTATAACAATCGATATTCACGACTATCGTCATCAAAGCTATTTTCAAGATTGAAACGTCATCATGACTTTCGTCACGGGTAAAGATGTAAATGGTTAAAGCGAAAGCTTACTAATACATATTTCGAGAAAAAGATAGGCGAGTAAACTTGGCTCGAAATAGAAAATGTGTATGTATGAAAACTATCATACTTAAACGACTTTGTCTCAAGAGTAGGAGATATAATAGACTTTTGAGTGATAGATAAGTTCAAGTCTCCACATACCTTTTAGCCGGATGAAGTTCCACGGGTTCCTCGAGTAGTTCTTCGTCTTTGTAAGATGATCGCCATGAAGTCTGGAGCTTCAACTACACTTAACTATCCTAGACCGAGACTTAGTCATAAGTAAACTAGAAATCAAGACATATAGTTAATTGCGATCACTAATATTGAAAAACATGCTTGAGATAGCAACGCATGCGAGTTCGACCGAGCAGTGCTCTAACAAATTACCATGCTTTGCATTCCTGGTAAGTTCAATTTATTACAAAAAGAAGAACTACAAGAAATTTTAGGTTCTGCTACCTAGACTAAAGATGGATTAAACTTATTTACTAAAGACCAAATTTTTTCTTGAACCCTTATTCTCCTTAGGCCCCTGACATTCTAAAATATTATCTTCATTATTTAGATGGGGGGTTCCTGGTACCCCCTTAACCAGGATTCTTTCTAAAATTATACTTATTATTCAATGGTGCTGGAGAACTAACCTTTGGCTTGTCAAAACCACTTGTAGAAGCAGAAGTATTGTCTAAATTTGAAGTAATCATTTCCTTCTCCACCACTTTGGACCAAGAAGTTACTTGAACTGGTAGTTGAGATACAACACCATTTGTACCATTCACCAATTTCACATTACTATTCTCCAAGTTATTACTCTCAACAATCTTTAAAATATGTGGAACTTCTAATATCACTGATTCAGCTGAAGTTTCTTGTTCTTCTCCTTCAACATCATTATCCACTTTTGAGTTTAAGACACTAAACCTTCCTCCCACTACACTGGTTTTGGGACTAACTTGTGGTGGCACTGGAGTTAAGATGTTTCTAATAATAAAATCTTGTGTTGGTGGATGCTCTTGAACATATTTAGAATTACTATGAGGTACTCTTGGTGAAATATCAAAAGGAGTATGAGGAATCTCTGCTCTAACCTTAGGTTTTTGTTGAGATTTACTTGCAGTCTGAGTGTTGTTCTGCTCAGTTATTCATTATGTAGTTAAGTGACTAATTATCTTGCAGTTGTGACAGAATTTAGGACAAACAAGAATTGAATGAAAGAAACCTCCATATTTGGTATTAATCCAAATTTTATTTGGAATTTGTTGAGCAAAATCCACCTCAACTAGAACATTCGCATAACAACCAACTTCACATTGAGCAGTTGCAGTGTCTGTCTTGATGGGTGTACGAATTTCCTTACATTTTATGAATAATATCTTTTCTTTACATAATTCCAATCCTAAACCAGGAAAACGAACCCAAATTTAATCTTTAGATGTACAAATATTTGATGGACGAAAATTTGAAACCCATTTTCTTACTTGTAAAACCTGATCATTCACTTCCCACTGACCTTCTTTGATAGTTTGACGATTAAATTCATTATCCAGTTTAATAGTAAAGAAACCTCTCCCAAGTGGAATTAGTTTACAGTCTCCTCTTAACTTCCATTGTTGGCGTAAAATAATAGTATCATCAATAAATTTTATCTTATGTGAGTCTAATATTCCTATGAGAGAAAATTTCCATGGATTTAATATTCTTCAAATAAATCATCAGGAAGTTCAATCGAAGAAACTTTCGATGGAATATTTTAATTATTTAACCCTAATTTTTCTGAATGAGAATCATCAGAACAGGTATTTTTCAGACCAGAATCCATGAGAACACCTGAATTAATGACTCCAAATCATGAGTATTTATTGAAAACAAGAATTAGAATACTAAAAATCACCTGAAGTAGTGAATAATTACACGAACTTTGGGATCTGAGAAAGAAAAAATTCACTGAGTCAATCGCCGATTTGCAGAGCTTGACTCAGTCCGATTTGAAGTTATCTCCCAATTATTACATTATTGTGTTATCATGATTTAAAAATAAATAAAATGTTAACGGAATTTTTTTTGCTCTAACATGAGCTTGCAGAATCATAACCACACGATTTAGGGAGATATGTCTTCATCGAACTTAGATATGATGTCATCTAACTATGATTATCTCCCCGGATAAACGATAACGAAAAAAATCTTATGATCTTAAGAAGATAAAGATTGATGGGTAAGTTCTACCATTTTTGGAAAGAATGTAGAGCTATATAAGAGTAACATGTCACCAAAAATTTAGCTTCAAATACATTTTCGCTTGGGTTTTGTAGAAAAAATGTCCAAACCATGTCATGACTATGTTAATATAACCATGTCATTGGATCCTACCCCTTATTTAAATCCACAAATATGTGCATATGATTCTTATACTTTTATAACTTCTTTTTATAGAAATCCAAATTTATCACCTACCATCGACATTCATGAAGAATATTCTGAAATTATATTGAAGGAATTATTATTGCTGATGATTATTTAATTTGGGTTTCTATAAACGGTATGGAAAATATTTATGCTATTGATAGATAATTCAATAAAGAGGAGTGGAAATAAAAGCTTCAAACTTAGACTACCGTTGGCAGTGGGGGTGACTATGTTGGTAAAGTGTTAGAGTGCATGTGAACAATATGTAGTTAAGGTATCTTATATATTACAAGGATTTAGACATCTATGCAACCAACTGCGACTAAGTAAGTTAAGATACAACTTGTCTCTCAAGTTTGATTTATTCTTAGTCATGGAATTACACCAAAGATGGTAATCAAAGGTGTACGAATAAGATTTTTTCCATGAAACAATAAAGAAAAGTTTAAAACGAGTCTCAGTTGAATTTCACTTTAGGTTTGTGAACTCTTGTTAGGTTCGCGAACCAGTTGGGAATAAAATCTCAGTTGAATTTTTTCCCTAACTTAGATTCGCAGACTCAAGCAATTAGGTTTGCGAATTTAAGTAAAAACAAGTCTAGGTGAAATTTTTCTTGACTTTGGATCACGAATTTATGTGAGAAAAAATCTCATTAAAAATATTATATGACTCTGGTTTGCAAACTCAAGTAAAAAAAATATCGGTAGAAAAGCTACGTAACTTCGGTTCACAAACTCAAAGAGTAGGTTTTCGAACCTATAACTCACAAGATTTTTCTCTCTTGATTCTACTGTAGAATCTTGATAAGCGAGATATTGTACTTGGAAACCTCATTAGACTTAGTCATTTGCTAGTCCATGACAAGAACCTTCTTTATTTGTCATTAAGTACTGAAGCCTTTGACTTTCATATGCTATATATATATAATAAAACGGAGTCCACAGGGAACATAGTTATTCAAATGATGTCTTTGTGTGATCTCCCGTCTTCCATATTCAAGGGTAAATTGAGTGAATCTTATAACTTTACCACCTAAATGTATTCTAGCCCGAAACAACTTTAGTAGACTGTAAATCAAGAAATAGTTTTGGATTCTAAAATATGACAACATAATTGACATACCAACGCTCGTAGGTCCGACAGAGCAATGCTATAACAATACCTGGTTAGGAAAAAGATTTTGGAGAAGCCACCTTGTAAGGATATTAACATCTATTACTGTTGATGTCAATTAAAATGTGAAACATTGTGGAATTATTTCCATTGTAAAATTACAAAGAAGTGCGATTTGGACAGTATCATTCCAGGGTAAATATATTAATTACTGATAATGCTATCAACCAGTTGCTATCAGAGAGTATGACAATATGATCTGAAAGAGTCTGGAAACATAGATCCATCACACTTTAATCTTCAGAGATTATAAGAATTTTTTCTAAGAAAATTAAATATTTTTTCTCCATGTCAAAATTCAGAGGTTCATTGGAAGGACAAAAAGTGTTCCTTAGGAATCTTTGTATATATGTATGTAAAAAAAATATATAGAGTAAGTTTAAAAAACAACTGATTACTTAATCAGTTTGATTATACCAAATAGGGATGGAAATGGATCAGAGACCTTAAATCCCATCCCTCCCGCCCATTCCCTACCCTTATGCATTAGAACTCGGACGGGTACGAGTTTTTCATTGGTTATCCAGATATATATAGAACTCTGTCACAGTCCCGTAAGTGCTACTAAGTATACTCACAATGACACCAAAAGTGCAATAATTTTATATTGATAGTAAATATTTCAAACACCTAGTTTTATTTCTCCAGTTGTTTACAGTCCTTGGTTACAATCCAATAAGCTTGATAGTAAAACAAAATATAATTAACATTCGAAGTTCGGTCATCAATAATATAACTTATACTAAGTGAGCTATAAAAATACCTTATGTATACTGTATCGTAAATCCCTATGAATACTGAGTGAAATAATAAATAAAACCTGAAATAATATTTTTATAACAAAAGTTTTAAACTTAAGTATGAAAGGTACGAGGAAGGAACTACCCATACATATACCTGTACCTAACCCTGTTCCCCATTTGTACGGGTTAAAATCTATCCAACAAGGACGAATTTCCACGGGGATGGATTTGAGTGGGAAAATTTCCATCCTTAAACCCCAAACATTCAAATACGACTTTTGTTTTCTTTTAATTTACAACCACCAGAAGTGGACAAATCCCACAAATTTTGTTTTCCAATATTATTGCTGCCTCGTACATTTAAAAAATAGTAGTAAAAGTTTTATGAATAATTTTGGAGAGAGAGGAAAGGTAGGGTTATGTCTTAGGTGTTAGTATCGGTTCTTTTGTTAACTCGGTCATAGATATATCATCTATATTTATTAATAAATGGTTCCTGAATTCATCCTTGTGGTTTTTGGATAATTCCTCAATGTTGTTGTTTGATTATGATATTTTTCATTAAGAAGTGGTCCTAGCTAAGTATGTTATTTTTGCAATAAACTCTTTATTTTCGTTATGTTTGTTCGAATTTTTTTTTGTAGATGAATCTGCAGAATCAAATTGATTGAAAGTCTTGCCGGACTTTTCCATGCTTTACTTTTATATAGCTATACTCGTTTTTGTAAATTAGATAAATCCATGATATTTTGTTCAATAATTGTGCTGAATGTTTATGTATGGGTACCTATAATACAACATTGCGGAGAAGGTTGTAGGTTGTTGATTATCTTCTAGTGTGGAGTGATACACGTTTGATGTTTGATTAATATGACCTAAAAAACAATCACTAGTTATAAAGCGAGGATCCGTGGACATTCTTAGATGGACAATATCATATATGATTTGCGGCGTTTTTTCCGCATAATCCAAACGACAATGAATTTGAGTATAATATTTATATGATTCTTCTTATAAGGCTCTACATTCCTACCAAAAACGAGCACAATTCGATATGTATAACACCACCATCTACCCCTTTGAATATCAGTCGTTAAAAGTTAACGGTTGAAATTAAGATCGGTAGATGATGAGGTTTGATATTTTGAATTACGTTTATTTTTTGTAGGAATATAGAGTCTTATAAGAAGTACATGTCATTAAAATATTAGATTTAAATTCATTGTCGTTTAGGTTTTGCAGAGAAAATGGCGCAAATCATGTGTGATAGCGTCCATCTAAGAGTGTCCATGGATCCTGCCTCATAGTTATAATCCTTTGTCAATGTTTTGGCGAATTTATTTCTTTTCGTGAGGAAGTTATTTTACGTCTTGTTGACTCACGTTTTAACATTACCCATCGCCCCTTTGTGATTTAATGTGTTACTAGAACAAAACTAGTTACAAAAACCCTAGGTGACCAACTATGTGGCACAAAAAATCCAGCCATATTATTTTTAATAAATTAAAACAGTTTAATTTTAAAGTGGCACAAAAACCCCAGGTCAAATAATAATGAGCAAATTTAGTTTTGTCTGAATTTGTAATTTCCAAAATTGAGCTTTAGTATAAATCTAACTGTTCAAATGAATTCCGATCCGAAACAGAGTTCTGAAAACCAGAGCTCCAGTTCCGGCGAAATAAAAAAGAGAAAACGAGATTTTGTTTCCGTTGAAATCAGATTCACATCAGAAGAATCATCTTCTTAGTTTACAGATTCAGAGAAATTTCTTCTTCGTTTGTTCAGTTTCAGATCTTAATTCAAATTAGAAGAATCATCTTCTCCTAATTTCGATTCAATTCATAGAATTTTTTTTAGGTTAAAACTGATTCAATAGGATACGAGAAGCTACATATACAGATTCAGAGATATGGTATTTAATCGAAGGAGATTATAGAATTCGTTTCAGATTAAGCCGTGTGTTATATTCCAATTATTCATCAACGAATCAATCACTTCGTATTGATCATCGTCGTCTTCAGTTTAAGCTCTGTGTAGTATTCGGATTATTCAGTAATGAATCAATCAACTTTTCAGGTATTCAATTGTCTCTTTTCTGTTGAATTTTGATTTTCTAGTGAACAAACTGAATTGATGATGTTCTTATGAATAAACGAATAAACTGAATTGATGATGTTCATATGAATATCTTATGTTTTTGTTGATACTCTTATGAAGGATTCTATCTATTTGGAATGAACTTTTTTATGATTGTTATGAAATTCAATTTTGTTGTTGTTGTTGATATTCACATCTGGTGAAACTGTTTTTGGTTTCATCATTTGTTCTATAGATTATGGGTTCTGTTCTCGCAGTTATATGTCACAAAGAAGATTATTTAACTTTTCGTTTTGGCCTCCAAGAATCTTTTGCTAATTTGAAGACTAGTATATGCTCAAGTTGGTGTGAATTCTCTCCTCCTTATATGGAGATTTTTCACATGGTTGATGATCAGCAAAAGTTCATTCATTCTGATTTTGATCTTCAATCATTGGCTCTATTTAGTCTGCATAATAAAGAAGGAACTATGGAGTTACATGTAAGTGACAAAGCCGAGTGTTCTGTTTCAACAAGTTCATCAGTTATAGCTTTTGACCAGCCACGGAGTTCTGGAATTATACCTTTAGAGAAGCCACGAATTGATTATGATGTTCCAGATAAAATTAAGGAACCGCTGAAGTCTGCTCACTGGTTACATCTTTTTGAGGGAGTTGAACAGGTGTTCTCGGGTGGTGTTAAACAAATTCGTTGTGATTTACTAAAGTTCCACGCAGCAAGTGGATATGAATTCAAGATCTACAGGAATGAGAAGTTGAGGATTGGTGCATGTTGTGCTAATAAGAAAGAGGAGAAATGTAACTGGCATTTATATGTTGTTTCTGTTGATGGTGTTGTAGGAAGTCCTTTTATTATCAAGGAACTAGATAATCAGCATACTTGTGTTGGTGGATTTGTTAACATACCACAGGTATCGGAGAAACTAATTAATAGCTTGATTATTGATGAAATTAAGCAGGATCCTAATAAGAAAACTAAGCATATTATGGATCAGTTTACGAGAGAGTATGGCTTTGACATTAGTCGTTATTATGCATACTCAGGGAAGAAGCATGCATTGAATACCACATGGGGAGATAATGAGAAATCCTTTATATTCTTGAACTGGTATAAAAACAAGTTGATTGAAACCAATTCTGGATCCCATGTCGTTTTGGAAGTTGAAGAAGGGACTCAAAAATTTCAGAGGATGTTTATCTGTTTTGAAGCTTGTAGTCGTGGATTTAATTTCTGTCGTCCTGTATTATTCGTTGATGCGGCTCACTTGAAAAGCAAGTACCTTGGTCATATGATGGCAACAACAAGTCTAATCGGGAATGACTGTAAGGTTTTCATCATTTTTTCTTTTTGTTTCATCATTTTTTTTTTCTGTTGGTTTCATCATTTTTATTTTTGGTTTCATCATTTTTATTTTTTGTTTTTTATTTTTCGCTAGTGTTGTGCTTTTTGTTCATTGTTTTTTTTCATGTTACAGAAATCTACCCTCTTGCTTATGCTGTAGTTTTATCGGAGAATGAAGCGAACTGGAAATGGTTTTTGGAAAATTTGAAGGAAGTCCTTTCTCCTTTGCGACCAAAGCTTACTTTTGTGAGTGATCGAGGTATTGGATTGGTCACTCAAATTCCTGTTGTTTTTACTGAGGTTGTTCATGGTTGGTGCTATTGGCATATGGAATGCAATATCAATACATTCTTACCAAAGAATTGCAAGGTTTATAAAAAATATGTATTGGGATTGTTTAAGAAATGTGCGTATGCTTCTACTCATAAAGAATTTACATAGAATTGGGATAAGTTGAGGAAGGTTGAAAATTAGAAGTTACAAGACTATCTAAGTAGAGCTCCTGTTGATAAATGGGAAAAAAATTTCTTCAAGGGTAGACGATATGGTAGGTTGTGCTCAAATATTGTTGAGAGTTTCAATGGTTCGGTTGTTGAAGAGAGAGAGAGAGAGAAGCCTATATCCATCATGGTTGATGAGATCAGAGTGAAGCTTATGGACCAAATATGTAAACGTCGCGAGGACTCTTCAAACTTGATGAATTGGCGTCAAACTCTATGTCCAGATTATGAATCTCTTCTCCACGATAAAAAGATGCATGGCTGTAACTACCGAGTCACCAAGTCGTCAGAATACGTGTTTGAAGTTCATGCTTCATAAACACAGTCGGTCGACTTGAAAAGAAAAACATGTTCTTGCAATCGTTGGCGTATTTACGGCTTCCCGTGTGCCCATGTTGTCCGTTGTATCATGGCGAATGGAGAAGATCCTTACAAGTATGTTGAACACTATTTTACATTAAAAATCTATCGAGAATCATATAAACATGCAATCAATCATGTCCCCACGGTTGATAAGCCTGCGATAGTGTCTCCGAAATCGATGGTTTTTGGTTCGAATAATGGACCACAGCTAGGACGTCCATCGAAGAAGAAGAGGATTCCTAATACAGGTTCAGTTCCCAATAAAAAGATGAGAACCTGTGGTTTCTGCAAGGTTTTGACCACCCAAAATAGACGGACATGCCATTCTCGTGAAATTTCATGAGAACTTGTATCGTATTTCACTTTTAGTTTCATTTTTAGAATATGAGAACTTTGTTGTGTTGAACTTGCTTTTATCTTCTATTTCAGATTTCAGGGTACTTTTGTTTTAGAAGTTAATGTGCTGCAGTGTTTTCATTCTGTAATTTTTCATAGAATAAACAAATTTGATTAAGCTTTTGTCAGATTTTCTGCAGGCATTTGGTGCAACCAAAATAGGTTTCATCCTATTTTTGATGAAACCAGATTTGGTTTCACCATTGTTTTACTTTCACTTTTCTACTGCATCTTTTGACAATACAGTACATGATGTTGTCTATTGTTGATTGTTTGTGTCTACATCATATTTCCATAGACATAAGCTTTTAAGAGACTACAACTGAAATTAGACGAATTTTTTTCTTAATATAAACTGTAATTTTTCACCATTACAATTACTCGATGACCATTTCAAAAGTATTTTAAACTTCAACTAAAGTTGAATGTGCAAGAAGAAATGTATATCGTCATTACAATTACTAGATCACGATTTGAAAAGTAATTTAAACTTCAACTAAAAATGAATGTTCAAGAGGATGGGCACGCCATGCGAGTCTTATTCTATTTCGTCAAGAAGTATCTTCAATGCCAACTTTGGTCTCATATTATGCACCTTTTCTTGTATATCATCTGTAGACATGTTTCCTTTCAAGAGGCTCTTCATGTAATAGCAAATATGCAGGCCACAATCGTTCTTGAAAAACCAAAAAAATGTCTCAATTTGTTACAAGCGACTAACTGAGAGTGCTCTGACATTAGAACCAATTTGTAAAGCAATTTATTTCTAACTGTTTACAAGTGATGAAATGATTTCAAGCATATGTGAAGTATAAACTTCCAAACATAACTTACCCTATTTGTTCACAACATTTAGGGTTGTACATAGTGTATGGTGTTGGCTGACTTGTCTGCTGATCATGGGGGATCTTTCCGTCGTGCTGTGGAAATGCTGATACTATACGTTTTCTCATGCTTTCAGCACTTTTTCTGCATTCTTCTTCTGTGGAAGCCAAGGAGTTGTAGTGATAAAATTCCCCGATTTCGAAATCAAAAGAAAGCAATGTCCAATGGTTTACATCTCCAATTGTTGTCAGCAACGGAACGAACAAAAATTGCACGATGTAATCCATGTTGTCGATGAAACCTTCTATTACATCACCACATCTCTTCCCTAATGAGTGTAATGTCTGAAACAAAATGCGAGATAACAACTCCTTAATGAGCTACAGACATGCAAGTTTTGATGAAACCAAACTTGGTTCCATCAAAATTTACCATATAAACAACATCATTTTTTTGTGTTCCACACCAATGTTTTCTGCCCAAAAAATCACATTAGAGAATTTTAGAGTAAACTTACAAAGGAAAATGTGCTTAGAAACACAACTCTCTTGTACTTTAGGATACCATCTTGTTTCAACTTATTTTTTTTGATGTTGTTTTGTAGCTTCAAAATGTAGAACTCAATGATGTCTCCTGCGACGTCACCCTTTCTCATCAAATTGTCCATCATCTTCCCTGATATCCGTAATTGAAGATTCATATGCTCCCACGTCGTTGACCTGTTAATTTTATTTTTAACAAGCTAGTGAATGATGGATTAAAAAAGGGAGAAACAATGCATAATTGTAACAAATTTTTGATGAAACCAAATCTAGTTTCATCAATTATTTCCCACTTACCTTTCATTGTTCTTTCTGAAAAAAAGTGGTCACAAGGGGTTTCTCATTTCTGTTGAGTACCTTCAAGATCTTCAAGTTATCAACTGGTTTCAACTTCACCCCCAGATCTTCTTGCACCTCCTTGATGTTCTTGCCCCTACGAGCTGTAACCTTTATCCTTTTCACAGTGGTGTAATCCCGCATTATGATAGGTGTTTTTTTATTTTTCTTTTATCTTCTCTCATTCTTGTAATCATGTTACTCATCCTTTGTTCAGCACTGATTTCTCCATGTCCTTGCTCTCTGCTGTCACTCTGCGATAGTCCTAAATTGAATCCAGGTTCTTCATTTTCTAGTTCAACTAAATCACTTGCCATTTCTATGGATGAGTAGTGATATACGCTTCCAACATTTGGCTTTGACAATGAACAACCTTTCTTATTGTATTCGGATTCCATTTGCTGAATAACATCTTCGTCAATCACAAACTGAGTTTCGTTTTCTTCTTGTTCAATAATATGCTTCGACGAAGAAGCTTTCTTCATTTCATATTCCATCCGCTTTGCCACTTTGATATCCTCAATGGTATTTGGAGTTAACTCAGTACCCTCTCCTTCTTGTTCATCACCGATGACTGGCTTCGATGAAGAAACGTTCTTCATTTCAGATTCTACCTGTTCGGCCACCTTGAGATCCTCAATAGTATTTGGAGTCAGCTCATTACCCACTCCTTCTTGTTCATCCTCGGTGGCTGGCTTTGACAAAGAAGCATTCTTTATCTCATATTCCACATGTTCGGCCACCTTGATATCCTCAATGGTATTTGGAGTCAACTCATTACCTTCTTCCATCCTTGGTGGCTGGCTTTTATGAAGTAGATTTGACTTGCTCTTTTGGTTCTCCTTCTATTTTTTTTAATAAATTTATAAGGTCAACATCTGAAAAGACACTAGCTAGAATGGGATCTCCACCTATTGCAGTTTCATGTTGTGTTTCTACATTGGTTGAATCCTTTTCTGGTTGCATGAGAAAATCTTCAAGAGTTTCAGTAGCGTCTTCCTGTGTTTGGATGAATCCTTTTCTTGTTCCATGGTAACATTGACAAATGCTTGAGCAGAATCTTCGTGTGTTTCATTTGTTGCATCCCTTGTTAGCACCTGCAACATTAAGATATCTAAGTCAGTTTATTTTTCATCTTCCTGTATTTTCATAACCTAATGTTGTAACTATCTAAAACTTTTGAAAGAAAAGAAAGAACTGGCCAATTCATCAAACAAACATTTTACTGCAAATGATCAAAAAAACGTTAAGGAAATTGATGAAACCAAATCTGGTTTCATCAAAAAAAAAAAACATTAATGAAATGGTGTTTCAATTTTGGATTTAAGAGTGAACAATGGTTATAAAAGACTCGCAATAACTCATACAAGTTTATAGTCAGGTAGAAGAATATAGAAGTTTCTTGGATTTAATAGTCAAAAATGTAATAAATATGCAATGAAACCCTTTATGGTTCCATCAATAAAGAATTTCCATACCAAACAACGCACAAAAAATAACCTAATAAACTTGATCTAACATATTACCTCAACATCTTCTTCATGGTTCGAAACCGCTTCAAGTACTATTGGAACGTCTTCTTCACGATTCGAAACCGCTTCAGGTACGATTGGAACATCGGTTTGTTTTCTTTTACGCCTCAAGTAAGTGCTCTGTATCGGTTGTTGTGCCCTTTCCTCGGCATCATATTTTTCCAGCAGCGATTCTTCTTCTTCAGAAAAAACATTTGTAGCATTGATCCTAAGCTTTTCGATCAAGGTTCGTGCCCATTGGTATCTGGCTTTATATGTGTTAGCTTCACTGCTAGCACCAACATTTTCTTCAGCTGTCGCAGGCACCTCTACATTTTCAGTATCAACATGATCTTCAACAACAATATCATCTTCCTCCATGGGCTCAACCAAGCGCATTTCTTGTTCATCATACTGAAGCAAGAATGACCCCTTTCGGTGACCAATATTATCCTGCAGTACACAAGAAAAATTGGTTTCAGCTAAAAAATTTGATGAAACCAAAATTGGTTTCAGCTAGAATTTTCATAACATTCCAAAAGAAAAACAAATCCAATTCCGACATACTTGGTACACCGCAATAATGTGGGAAAAACACAATATCCCATCTATCTATATATCAATCAGTGGAAATTTCATAGGTTGAGTGGTGGATGATTGGCTGAGTCATAATATATGCTGCTCTACATTGCAAACATCATAACTATACTAACCTAATTAAACAGTGCATAGACAGTACAAGATGAGGAGTTGCTACACTTGTGGTGTGAAGCTTTATTGATGGATATAAAATTGACACATTGACGATATCTAAAACATAGAAGATTTCGTATATTGTCTAACAAAAATATCATATAAGACCCTCGAAGTTATCTAAGAAACAAAAATTCAGCTAGAATGTTTGATGAAACCTCATCGGAAAAGTAAATCTTCTAAGTAAATATTTACCTCAGACAAAAGTTCTGCTTTTTTGTGAAGATTGCTGAAGTTGGACAATACTTGTTGGCAGATGTTGCTAAGGTTCCATCTAGCAAACCTCTGATACTTGTCGAGCCCATCTTTTCTTTGTGCTATCTTTGTTATCTCTGCCAACCAATACTGAAAAAAACAAACAAACCAATATTAAAATTAATCATCAAAAACATTATAAAAATACTTAACTTTGAATCAGAAAGAACAAATCTTACCAGCGGGTAGATGACGCAACCAACTACTTTTTCTACGTCTTTTCTGTTTGTCATTATCGAATCAAGTAGATAGTCATGAAAAACTTCCGGCCAACACACCTTGTTCATATCAAACACCATGTACAAGTACTTTGCTGCCAGAGTTTGTCCACATTTGTTGGGGACGAATACTGAAACCAAAAGGAATATAACGAAAAACTTGACAAAGTCATCCGCTCTGGTTTCATCCTTTGCGGCTTCAAGCATACAGTTTTTAATATCAGTTTTGCCCGTCTTTCTACTTCCTTTAAAATACTTAGCCACGAAGACGTTAACCTTTGTAACCAGATCTTCATCTATGACGTCTGCTTGTATATAATTCAACATTTGAAAACCAAAAGTCACTGCAAAATGTTCGGGAATAGTACGCAAAGTCATCTTCCTTGATCTAGTTATCTTGAAACAGTACGGGCGCCTACCATCCTCTCTATTTTCCAATTGAACTTAAAAACATAATTACTGCTTTTGTCTTTTTGATAAGATCTTGTTCGTTCATTACCCCATCATAGAAGGGCTCAAAGAAACTCCAGAATGGACATGATTTAAGAGCTTTCAAATGCAGTTGCTTGTTCTTTATCAAATCCTTAATTTCCACTGCTAGCTCACACAAATGATGCAATGAACACCTGTACGGATCTGTTTCTCTTTTTTTACCTATTATGAAACCAAAAGTAAACCATAAGAGAATAACAAATAAAAATGGTGAAACCATAAGAAAAATTGAAAAGCTATGAAACAAAAAGCATAATTTTACACTTGAAAACTGACGAAACCATAAGCATAAAACTGATGAAACCATAACTTAAAATGATTTAGTTATGATGAAACCATAAGCACAAAACTGATGAAACCATAACTAAAAACCACTTGTAGCATTGGTGCTAACCAATAACTAAAAATGATGAAACCAAATCTGTTCACATCAAACCAAACAGCAACGATAGAAATCTTCTTTTCACCATTAACTGAAGATGATGTAACTCGAATTTTGGTTTCATCAAAAAGAATCAAGAAATAAACAAGGCCAACATAATACACAAGAAATAAACACACCCAAAAAAGAATTTCAGAAGAAAAATGAACACACCAAAAAATTGAAATTAGTTTTCAATTGAAACCTAAAATCAAACTGAAATCAAACCTAAAATCAAAATGAAACCTAAAATCAAACTGAAACCCCTAAAATACAAATGAAACCTAAATCTAATAATCTGGTTACATCAAAATAGTGAAACAAAAACCATTGAAGAATAATAATCGATAAGATTTCTTACCCTTTGGAGGTGGTTTCGCTATTTTCTTAAGCTTATCATCTTTCTTTTTCTCCTGCTGATTTTTTTTCTTCGCCATTTTTGGTGTTTTTAGACTAACTAGTTCAGAAAAATGAAGCTAGTTAGGCCAGATTTTGCTTCAATGGTTGAAATACGTAACCATCGAAGAGGAGAAGAAGAAGAAGAAATGGCGAAACAGGGATGATTTTCGCTGCGGGATGAAGGTTTCAGAGCAGATATGTGATTTTTCTGGGTTAGTTTTGAGGGAGTTGAAGAAGAGAGAGTAGTTTTTGAGATTTTTTGTCCGTTATGAAACGTTATAAAACATTAAATGAGTGGAGGTGGTTCCGACGGTTTCTTTTGGGTTGAATCATAGAATGGTAGTTAAGACAGTTTACGGTATTTGAGGTTTTTGTTTCATTTTTGTTTGGGCGGATTTTTTGTGGATGGGTTATAACCCGCGGCTGGTTACTAGAATGAACATGTTGATATCTGGATGTCCAAGATCTCACGTGCATGCATAACTTAATATACCCTGATTTTTAATATCTTCTACGTTTCAAATTAAATTTAGAAAACAATGGGTGGTTAGAATGCTTATTATCCACAGGGACGTATAATCCCAAAGGAAAACGAAGCTAGCGCAGTTTTTTCATTATTTTTAGCGGACATAACCATTACTAGAAATAGTTGAAATCGTAGTTTACATACCTTTGTCGTTTCACAAGCCGTCAGAAGGCTTGGGAAAACATACCATCATGAGAACGATAAAAAAACCCACCCAAACAATAGCTGAAATCATCAAAAACTCATAGTTTATCATTTCCTTCGTTCAAGACAGATTTGAACAAGTGATGGGTCGCCAAAATACTTACGAATTACGAGCTCCACAAACATATTATTCTGAAACCCTTTACCATTGTTTTCCTAATGGCTTCAGGTACCTGTGGACATAGCACGCCTGTTTTCACTGTCTCGGACAAGATAATGTCCCAAAACCTTGTTTGACATTGGTTCAACTTCTTGCTCGGGTTAACTGAAGTCTCAAATGTCTGAAGATAATGTTTCATGTCTATTTCGTCAGAGAAGTTTGGTTGTAAAATCTGTTTCTGTCACCTGTTTCCCTTCAAATTGTAGATACTAGACAATTCTCTTGAAATGCAAGGGTTGTAGATGCTCGCAGGTTGATCTTGTTGGATGAATTAGAATTTTGTAAATGCCCACGGCCAACATTAACGGAACTGTTTAGTAGAGCTATAGAAAGATTCATATATTGGCTCTTGTCAATTGAAAGAAAAGACCAAGTTGTCACAAGTAAATATCATCAAAAGGGTCAGTAGTGCTAAAAAGAATCAAATCAAATTTGCAAAAACAACTTCTCCAAAATTTCATGAAATTGAAGCCAGATAATTCTATTGTTCAATGAAAAACTCTCAAAGTCATGTGGAGGGCAGATTTTAAGTTAAGATACGCAGTGTGCAACAATTGAGGAGGTCCATGTAATGTAGGCCCGAGGATGTTCTTTATAACAATTGTTTCTGGTCATGAATACAAAATGATAGAAGATACAAGCGCTGACGGAGAATCTCTAAACAACTTTCAGTTCTTTAAGCCATGCCGTATGCGAAGGACATGGATCAGGCTTGCCTTCAGAAATTGCTTTCTGGCTGAGCGAATAGAACCAGCCATTCCTCCATTGAAACTGCATTTATAAAAGTCTGACAAATTAAAGGGAAAGAAAAACACGAAAAGAGTCCTATCTACAAACACAGTATGTATCGGTTTAGCGGCAAGGGTCACAGGCTTCACAGCTTTTACCTCTTTTACGGCAGTGGGGAAGTGAGAAACAGCTCTTGCATAAGCACACAGCCTTTCCTCCACGGCGTCATCAAATACTAAACCTTTTTCAGCTGCTGCTGCATCTGCTAGTTCTAAAATGAGTTTGGAAACCTGCACACGAAATTTGTATCAGATGTGGAAAGATCGTATTTACTCATCTATTGGAAGGTGATGTACATAGCACTTTATAAGGTTAGCTTCTTTAATCAGTTTTAACTAGGGATAAGAAAAGATTCCCGACTATGGGGTCCAACATTTTACATCCATGAACAACACCACATATTCTTGGGATATCTAAAACGAAAGTCCTGTTTATTACGAACCATTTAGTGCTCCATTTCATAATCTAATTTAGAATGAACTCGCAAAATTTTCACTTCATATTCTACAACAGAAGACAGTTCTCTAGGATGTTCTGAGCCCTATAATTACTAGTTTTCAACAAGCATAAACATATTTCGGAGTTCATGCTAAAGAAAAAGCAGAAAACAATCCACACCATACCTCATTTCTATGCTCTTTCTCTACAACACCCACAGTTGCACCTGGATGAAGTGCCCCAACAAGCATGAAAGAACAAATCCATATCAATTTCTCTAGCATTTGCTTCTGAAAAGCATTCTTCTCAAGAACCTAAAAACCCATTGCCATCAATGAAAACGAATACACCAAAAAACTAGTAGAAACTGATTTAAAAGAAAGCCTTTACCTTGCAAGAAAGACCTCCAGCTTGCAACCTTGAAGCCACGGCAGTTCCCCATTTCCCATAAGCTGCTGTCAATCCCTCTGGATTAGTATCAGTTTTCCCATCAATTGGAGGTTCCCCAAGCTTTGACACAGCAAAATAAGCAAGCACTTGATCAGCATCCTTTAACCCTTTACTCTCAAGCCAAGGCTCAAGCACCCCATTCTGGAAAAAAACCAAATCTGCTGAAATTTAAGTCTCATAATCCCATTAACGAGTAATCGAATTCTTTTTCCATCAAAAAACTTTGATAAAGAAAATTGAAAGAAGGGTACCGTTCCATCGAGATTGAGGAGTAGATTGAAGAACAGCTTCAAGATCATCATTTCTAGTACAAACTAGAATAGGACCAGAGAAATCTAATGGGATTGATTCACCCCTTTTAATGAGTAAATCATTACCATTACCCATGCTTTCTAATGCCTTACCGACACGTCCACCACCAACGATAATGGCAGGAACAACGTTTGCTGCAGCCATGACTGTTAATGGCTTAGCAGAGTTGACACTGAGTTTTCTGATTGTGGGGGTTTTTGTGAAATTGTTGTACAGAAATGAGGAACAACTAGTTGACACTGCTGCAACCATTATGTTTTTGATGGTCATAAAGCTCATTGGGTAAGTGTGACATGTTTATTGGTTAACTCTGGCTCGAGATGAATCGGTTATGCAAACGACGGGAGCCACACAATTTCAAGATTCATCTATCTATCTATTTTATCTTAGGCATGTTCTTTTTTTTTTTTTTTTTTGATTTTTTTTTCCAGTATTACTATTATTTTTATTTTATTTTGGAAAAGAGGGGTACTTCCTCGTTCATTAGATTGTTAATTATGATTCTCAGAACTATAAGAATCATTTGCGTTACAAGATTAATGCAATTTTGGATATATAAGTTGTGCAAAATAGCTCTTAACCCATCATTTGACCAATCTTTTTTTGGATTGCATGATGATTACATAAAGTTGTTATACCTGTAGCTTTCCTTGTATTGAATCTGGAGATTAATAGAAAAGAAGTTACTTTGAAATTAATACAAGTACTTATTCTAACTTCGAAGTCTTCATTAATGCGATAACGGTGTTTCCTTGCCTTTGCGTATTTTTTCATCAACAACTTTAGAGTAGGTTCAGAATCACTTTGGAAGATGATGCTGAATCCACTCCATTCAGTTGCCCATCAAAATGCAGCTCCTTCCTATCAGTAGCTTCGGCTCTTTTCTGATACTATTATTTCTAAACCAATAAATTAGTTTTGGATACTTGCTATAACAATAATAATTGAATCTGTCTGACAATTTACAAAAGACAATATGATTATTTTTCAAATCATTAGGAACCCGTTTCGATATTTTGGTGATTGCACCGCCCTTTTACCAGCTTTTTTGATTTCCATATACTTCTCTTTGAGGACTTCTGCTCGTGTTTTTCTATCACCTCACATCCCTTCGGCCTTCTTTTACACCGTTGAATCTCTATATCTCTCTTTGAGAACTCTTGCTCGCGCTTCTCTTTCTTAAAAAGCAACTCACATCTTCCTTTACACTGTAGAATAAACATAATATCTAATAAATTAAATTCAAGTTCATCATACAGAAGAAGAAATTCTAACATGAGAACATTTAGAAATTAAATTCCAGGTATTTGTGAGAAACCTCGCGCCACAAGGTGAGTCTTTATACTTTATGACTTCAATCTTCGCACTACGCTTTGTGACAAATAATCATGTATGTCACATACGCTTTATATTTGGTTGGTTAGCACTAGCAAACCAAAATTTTGTGTATTTTTCAAAGAGCGAAGTTCTACCTGGATTGTGTAGGCTAAATATGCTATTTGTTGACATTAAACAATAAGGATCATAGATCGATCTAATCGTGCTCTATTTCCTTAAGCAACTATGTATGAAAACAATAGTCAGTAATATGCGTGCATGATCTTTCCACTGGCTCGTCCGCATTCTCATAATCCATAGCGATCTTATTATTCTTTGAAATCATTAAATTTCGGAGCGTCCTCCCATTTTGATTCATGGACATTATCAGAGACAATATAATGAGACAATTTTATTAACTATATAAGTGAATGCTTATACCAAGGTTTCCAGATCCCTTTGATATGAGTCATAATTACATATCTGCCCGATGCTCGGTAGATACATTTACTCTGTATCATTACTACTGAGTCTAGAATTGCATCTTTGTCTGTATATTAAAAAAATTATATTTCTTCTTCTGCCATGATTTATGTGCTTCCTTCAACATTTTTCAATATACCAATGTGGATACGACTCAACGCGTCTAACCCAATGTTCTTCGAGTTTCTTTCCACATCTAACCACGCCATAGTTAAGTTAAGTTGAGAAATTTCTTTATCCCAACAGGTGTGACGTTGTTGTTTAAGAGAACCTCACTGCACTTACATCTGGTTGAATAACTTACTAAAGATCGTGAATCTCTTGTCATGATACTTCAACATATATTGGTTCTTTAGTATAATGGATGAAGTAGAAATAAATTGAAAGATTTTTTGACCCATGTCACCTTTTGTGAAATTCATTCAACAAAAGTTGAGACGTGCTGATTTCCAACACATCTTGTTGAAGTTATCGACTATTTTATACTCTAACAAATATATTTTATCCCACTTAGAATTCAAGTTTCGGAAGAAAAATATCATCAGTGTTTCTAAAACTTCCAATAGAACAAGCAGTCAAGTCTGTTGTAACAAACCTCGAACTGAGATGCTGATACGTCTCCAGGTACTTCATGAGTAACAAGAAGGAGTCTCAACATTTCTATTCTCATAGTCAAACCTAACGAAGTTGACTCTAGTAATCAAATAAAGGAGCTTCGAGTTTTGGAACTAAATATGACAACCAAACTTGATATACGACCAACGCATGGTGAGTTCGAACGAGCAATGTTCTAACAATCTTCCGCTTTGTCAAATTTAGAGAGAAAACTCTTTACATATGGAGAATACAATAATTAAAAGACAAAGATACTACATTACATAAAAATCTATTAACTCTATCGTTACGCTTGATTCCAAGTTTTAATATCACAAAGTCGTGCAAATATTCAAAAATAAATGATGTTGTTGAAGCATTTGAATGACAAAAATTTTACTCCCCTAAAGGTGATCTAGGCATATATTCAATCCGTAAATAATTGTTATTCAATTATGTAGTACGTAGTACTACCACTTTGATAAACAACAATAAATTTGAAACTACTGAAGTAATTGATTTAGCCTCTTACGAAGGAACAATTACCTGAAGTAATTTGGCTTTATTTCGATGAGCCCAACTAAGATCAGAATTAGCTTAGTTACTTATCAGGATCCAAATATACTCAAATAATTGTACCTTATTTCGATAAGTCAAACTTGATTTGAAAAATAAACTAGTTTCTCATCATGATCCAATTATATTTGAATAATTGTACCTAATTCAATAAACAAAACTAATATCAACATTAACTTAGTTTTCTTATCAGGAAAAACAATTATCTAGAGTTATCGTTCCTTAACTTCGATATGCCAAACTAGAATCAGAATCGATCTAGTTACTTATCAGGAAAGAAATTATCATAAAGAATTATTCCCTCGGTTTTCACAATCACACTTCCTCCAAAGATATTTCGTTAAGCGCAAGTTCAAAATAGAGCTTTTTCTGTGCATGTGTATGTTATTCCCTGTAAAACAAAAGAATATTACAAAAACAACCTTTATCAGAGAAAGGTTACATGATCTTCGCCATCATCTGCAACAAGAGAAAGACTAAAACCGACTACTCGTATGTATACCGAATATTCCATCTATAAACCATCAACCAATAAGAATGATGCAACACATATCTTGCTTTCTTTGTAATTTGGAAGACAAAAAAGTTATCGATATTGATATAACGGGTTGTACATAATGATAGTAATGATATTATATTCAGTTATATTCAGTTACAACATAACATACTAACTACCCGCGGCATCTCTTAATGAAGAAAAAACTAGAAATCCTAAGAAAAAACAAAAAAAATTAAAAAAATTTATAATTAAAAGTTAGGTTACAGTAAACCCAATAATCTTTTCTTAAGTAAATTGCATTTAAATTTTAGCTTGTAAATCTTACTAACCAAAGTGTCTGACGGAGTACCTTTAGTCATTCCTAGGAATCTCTCGATCTTTACGGTACACCCAATTCTCCTGATCTTAATAGGAAATCTCTTAAATTTGGAAGATTGAAAATGTTATTTTTTCTTTTTCGGAAAGAATCTGAATCTCTTGATTTTCCTTGGAAAAATTTCCATGGGTTTACAGAAGTCACAGTAAGTGATCAATGTTTTCTAACTCGAATTGATCTTTCTTTCATTCCCCCTGATATCAATTTGTTAGTACCAATTCATAGAATCATATCGTTTAGATGGAAGAATACCAAACTTAGTTATCTGCAACATAATAATTATCTGATGAACACGCAAGGGTGACGCGTTTTCACCCATAATTATAATAGTTAGGACTCATTATTTCTCTAATAAACTTGTTTTAGTTGTTTTTGGAAGAATAAGCTCTTGTGGAGAATTGACTCGAAAAAAATGTTATTTGCACCCGAAGGACACGTGTTATCCGGACTCTTAATATTGGTAAAGGGGCATCTAAATTGCTAAGGGGCTCCCAGTTACTAAGGGGCAACCTCTTCTCTATTTGCACCCACCTTCTATGGGCACCCCAGGACCGGATAGGGGGCACTCTTCTTCTTTACGGTTTAAAGATGTTTTTGGCGGGAAAAAGGGTTGGTCGTCTGTGGAATTCTCTGGCAGAGATTTGACCGAGATTTTCTCGGATTTGTTCACGGAACTTGATCAGGATTGACCTGTTTCTACTAAACAAGGGTGGTAATTGCGTTGAAACCAAAAGAGGAAGGATATTTCACCGTTTGGATAAAAACAGGGTAAGTATTTTCGAGATCTGCTGTTGTGTTTATTTGGAGATACGTGGGCTGTAAAAGAAGATATTCTCCATTATATCATTTATTGAGAAGATTGTTGACAACCCTAAGTCGTGCGGAAGTTCAGTACAGAGAAGAAATATCTCGTGTACTCATTTGTTCTCCTCGAATATAGCTGAAGTTGGAGTATGGATAGACACAGGTTTAACTCAGTCCAAGGCAAGGATAGAGCGTGAAGTAAATATATTGCATCCTATAGGAAGAAAGCAACCACGTGAAGAGATGGAAACAAAATCTTCATAGCATGCAGAGAAAGAATATATCAGGAAATATTACACGGATAAAATAGGGAAGAAATCTTTTTCTCTTTAAGTTATACTCTATCTTTGGAAGTTTTTATAGCTGCAGCGACGTGTGAGAATAAAAGAAAGTAGAGAATGGAAACAAAATCTCGTAAATATGCAGGAAAATAAAAGAAGATCATACGGAGTTATTGATGCAACATTTTGATCCCTGTAAGCTATAAATAGGTGTGATCGAGTCCCAGAATGAGCATCGGGTGACTGGGGAGGAGAGTTTTGGGGACATTGCTGAGAGCTGATGACGGAGAAAGGAAAGTTGTAGAAACCATTGATGCACCTTCAGGTGAAGAAGAAGACAGAGAATAGATCACAATTTTAATAGGCCAGTCGTCTTTTCTTTGTAACAGTTACTCAATTGTGACAGATGATTTTGTAACATCCAAAAAGCGTTACGAATCTCTGTTCTATTATAATTCTTCAATAAAAACACCTTTTTGAGCAATGAATTATCTTTTTGAGTGTGTTTTCACCATGCGGAGCTAGACCCCATCACTGGGACAACGGAGGAAGCTGTTTTTCACCCATGTGGTAATTAAATTAATTCTTTTATAACTATTTGCATAGAATTTAATTTTTAAATGATTTCTATTAATTATTTGTTATTTTCTCTGATGTCGCATGCTTAGTTTTAATTGCTTTTGATGCGTCATGCTCACAACTTATAACTAATGTTTTATGAAATCTACTTTGGAAAATAATAGAGTTAATATATCTTTTATTTTGAGATATAAATGTTTACAATTAATTTCTGAACTCCATGAACATGAAAAACAGTGGAATCCTGAGTCCCAACCTCTCTTCATCCTGTCACCATACTTGTATATATTTTTCTTATTTTTAGTATTTTATTTTATTAAAACTTAAAATCAATCCAACAAAGTACGAGTGAGCGACAACCTTATTTACCACTATCTAAAATTTGATAAATTTTTGGCGCCGCCGACGCGGATTTGTTTTTATATTAATTTTTAGTTTTATTTTTTATTTTGTACAGTATTTTCAAAAAAAAATTGATTTTTTTTCCTTTTTATGCGTTTCTTTTTGTATTTATTTTCAGGGACATTTTGAGGATGATGACTTCTTCTGGGGATATGTTATCTAAGATGACGCTGGAGGAATATAAGCGTAGAAAGTCAAATTATCAGGAAACCTCGTCTGAGATGACGCTTGCTGAATATAAGCGTAGGAAACAGTATGGAGTTTTTGATCCACATGTGGTAAGTGAAGAATCTCCTCTAGAGATATATGAAAAGTATTATAAACATACACCACTTAGTTTGGACTTAAAATTGAGAATTCTGGAATGTAAAAAATTATATGATGATGATGATCAGTCTTGTAGTGACTCTCTGGTCGAGACAGAATTTGTAGATGACCCTATAAATGATTGTGTAGATGATTTGTCTAATTTATTAGGAGAATCTATCTCGCGAGATCTTTCACCCGACTTAGAGGTTGTTTCTAGTCCCCTAAACTTCCAAAAGTTACCTAATTTAGGGTTAGAATTATGTGCTTCAAAATTTTTGTTGGAATACTTTGCATCCAAATACCGAGATGACGTCCCTGTTTCTGATACCGTGCATGAGCCTATTGACAATTTCCCTGTCCCAATAGTATCCCCACATTATGTGCTATACTCACTTCCATGTGAAGTAAAAATTAGATTTGGGGGTAATCCTCTATTTCAGATAGTTTCAATGTCACCATATTTTCATAGCATAATTGTGAAGCTGTCGTTTGTAAATACTGTATTTTGGGTTGATCCCCAAATTTTCGGCTGTTAATCTTTGGGGATCCATTTCTGTACATTCCAGTAGGTATATTTATTTTATTTATATTTTGGTTTACTTTTTTCATTTCCCGTCTTAATATTTGCGTTGGATGACTCAATTACATTGAGAACAATGTAATGTTTAAGTGTGGGGGAGAGGTTAACTTTTTACTTTATTTTTTAAGGAAATTCCTTATAAATCATGACCAGCTGTGTAGTAGGTCTAAAAAAAAATTAAAAAAAATGACCAGCTGTGTAGCGGATCTCTTTCTCTCTATCTTATTATATGACCAGCTGTGTAGCGGGTCTCTTTCTCTCTATCTTATTATATGACCAGCTATGTAGCGGGTCTCTTTATCTTTATCTTATTATATGACTAGCTGTGTAGTGGGTCTAAAAAAACAAAAAAAAAGACCAGTTGTGTAGTGGGTCTCTCTTTCTCTCTTATTATATGACCAGCTGCATAGCGGGTCAATTTTCTGTTTAGCTCGAGGACTAGCAAAATGTAAGTGTGGGGGATTTGATGAGCACGCAAGTGTGACGCATTTTCACCCACAATTACAATAGGTAGGACTCATTATTTCTCTAATAAACTTGTTTTAGTTGTTTTTGGAAGAATAAGCTCTTGTGGAGAATTGGCTCGAAAAAAATGTTATTTGCACCCGAAGTACACGTGTTATCCAGACTCTCAATATTGGTTAAGGGGCACCTAAATTACTAAGGGGCTCCCGGTTACTAAGGGACACCCTCTTCACTATTTGCACCCACCTTTTATGGGCACCCCAGGACCGGATAGGGGGCACTCTTCTTCTTTACGGTTTAAAGATGTTTTTGGCGGGAAAAAGGGTTGGTCGTCTGCGAAATTCGCTGGTAGAGATTTGACCGAGATTTTCTCGGATTTGTTCACGGAACTTAATCAGGATTGACCTGTTTCTACTAAACAGGGGTGGTAATTGCGTTGAAACCAAAAGAGGAAAGATATTTCACCATTTGGATAAAAACATGGCAAGTATTTTTAAGATCTGTTGTTCTGTTTATTTGGAGATACGTGAGCTGTAAAAAAAGATATTCTCCATTATATCATTTATTGAGAAGATTGTTGACAACCCTAAGTCGTGCGAAAGTTCAATAGAGAGAAGAAATATCTCGTATACTCATTTGTTCTCCTCGAATATAGCTGAAGTTGGAGTATGAATAGACACGGGTTTAACTCATTCCAAGGCAAGGATAGAGCGTGAAGTAAATATATTGAAGCGTTTAGGAAGAAAGCAACCACGTGAAGATATGAAAACAAAATCTTCATAGCATGCAGAGAAAGAATATATCGGGAAATATTACACGGATAAAACGAGGAAGAGATCTTTTTCTCTTTAAGTTATACTCTATCTTTGGAAGTTTTGATAGATGCACCGACGTGTGAGAATAAAATACAGTAGAGAATGGAAACAAAATCTCGTAAATATGCAGGAAAATAAAAGAAGATGATATGGAGTTATTGCTGCAACATTTTGATCCCTGTAAGCTATAAATAGGTGTGATTGAGTCCCAGAATGAGCATCGGGTGACTAGGGAGGAGAGTTTTGGGGACATTCCAGAGAGCTGATGCCGGAGAAAGGAAAGTTGCAGAAACCATTGTTGTATTTTCAGGTGAAGAAGAAGACAGAGAATAGATCACAGTTTTAATAGGCCAGTCGTCTTTTCTTTATAACAGTTACTCAATTGTGACAGTTGATTCTGTAACATCCAAAAGGCTTTACGAATCTCTGTTCTATTATAATTCTTCAATAAAATCACCTTTTTGAGCAATGAATTATCTTTTTGAGTGTGTTTTCACCATGTGGAGCTAGACCCCATCACTGGGACGACGGGGGAAACTGTTTTTCACCCATGTGGTAATTAAATTAATTCTTTTATAACTATTTACATAGAATTTAATTGTTAAATTATTTCTATTAATTATTTGTTATTTTGTCTGATGTCGCATGCTTAGTTTTAATTGCTTTTGATGCGTCATGCTCACAACTTACAACTAATGTTTTATGAAATCTATTTTGGCAAATAATAGCTAGAGTTAGTATTTCTTTTATTTTGAGCTATAAATGTCTACAATTAATTTCTGAACCCCATGAACATGAAAAACAGTGGAATCCTGAGTCCCAACCTCTCTTCATCCTGTCACCATACTTGTATATATTTTTCTTATTTTTAGTATTTTATTTTATTAAAACTTAAAATCAATCCAACAAAGTCCGAGTGAACGACAACCTTATTTACCACTATCCACAAGATTTTTCATCTTTTTTGAGAGCATAATTGGTAGAAGCCAAAATCATTTATTCACCTCCAATGCCAATGGTGATAAAAGTTTGAAGTTTTCATTTCTATTTTTATTTACAAAACTCCCTATCGAATGAATAAATGTCCTCTGACCATCGATGGAAGTCCAATGTAAAGAAAGTTTCACATTGTCATCCATAGTAATAATCCTTCTAGATATAGTCTCACGGTATTCTTTGTAAATATTGGCCTCATAAGATAATTTTGGATCCTTGTATCCGGAAACCATAAAGTCATGAGCATATTTTGAACACTTTTCTAGAGTTAGATAACCACCTCCTTGTATCCTTGTTTGCGATCGACTGATAATGTTTCGCCACTAGTATGTAAATCCCTCACAAGTAGCAACTATCTTATCTCCTATCAAGAAAATCTTCTGACCGTTTATATCAGTTGTAATATATTAGTATTGGTTTTACCTATTTCCCATCCCCTCTTTTCCTAATTTCCATCTAAAACATACAAATTAGATTTTATATAACTCTTTTTAAACTGGGTAAACAAAACCCACTCTAAATCCTTACCAAATCGGTTAAGTTGGAAATTAACCTAAATCAGGTTTGAAGATTTAATTGTGAAACTCAATTATATTTTCTGTACAAAATTCGATAGTGAGGACAGAAAAAAAATATCCATTAACCTAAAATTAGAAAGTTTGGGGACAATCGAATATAATGAAAACTTAATTGAAATAGCAAATATCTGTATAATTATATATTATCCCCGCTTTGGGTATACAACTATTATAATATTATTAGAACAATACATGCTTTAATAGTGATGGATTCAACGGTTGATGTACTCATAGTCATAGTGATGGCAATATATATCGTGGTGGTGATGGCAAGAGCTACAGACTTTAGCAACGATGGATTAAGAGATTTCATATTGGATTAGAGGGATAGGGGAGGAAGGAAGACGGTGGTGGATGAAGATGAAAGATTAACCCATGCTCGGGTGAGGTTGTTTACCAAACTTAGGAGGAGTCAAACAGAAAATCATTGGTATGTTTTGGATGGGACTTAGGAGAAGTGGGGATGGGAAATAGGTAAACTCTTAGTATTTCCATTAATATTTTTTATTCTATCTTAGGAATAAATATGTGGATTATGCGTTTAAAACACAACAAACATATAATAAAAAGTGATTCACATCATTTTAAGTTTATTAACGGAAGTTGTTGTTAATATGAATTAATATAATGATTGAACTAGGCGGAGTGCAAGGTGAAATATCATGTAACTCGATAATTGACACAAGTGGAGATCTTATACAAATATAAGTAGCAAAAGAGGCATATTCAACACTTAAAGCAGATAGAGTTACCACAACCAACTCATCATCGGAAACTCTAGATACGAAAGTAGCAAGTTTATTAGGAAATAGTTTAATTTCATTCAAAATAGTGAGGATTAATGTATCACCATTTTTGAATTGAGTATGAGTAGAATAAACATGAGCAAACCTTTCTTCGATACTCCCCGGTAGAGAGTAAGAAGAAGTAGATCCATAAAAATAAGATATCACATAATAAAAATAGTTGAATTGATCCATATCAGTAGCATAACGTCTTCCTCCATCCATTCAACATACACTGGATTTTCTACGTTAATTAGCTCAATTAAACTTGATAACCTTGAATTTTTGAATTACATGAAGCATTAACACAAGTGTGAAAATTATCTTCTTTGAGCTTGATAGAAATGGTACTGGTAAGTTGATTCAAACGAGCTTTAAAAATTGAGAAATACATGGAATTTTCCATTGTTGACGAGAATTTAACAATCATAGCCTTGTTATCAAGATCAAGAATAAAGAAATGAAGATGATCTGAAATCAATAAAGGAAGAAACTTTGAAATCAAGATCAGGAAAATATGATCTTAGCAGAGTAACTTCGTTTTTCGTCTGATACCATAGTCGTGCTGAAATATATAGTTTGACCAATTGGAAGTGATGCATTTCTATGACAACAAGAGCAATAAATTATATCCTTATAAACTGGCCTCTCCACAAAATATTTCCCCTAATCAGGTGTTGTCAAGTATGTTCTCATATTTTAGATGCCAAAAGTTTATCTGGATTTACATTATAATAAGGTAGTTTTGCACTAGAATAGATTCATGTAGTACAGTTATATGATTCACTCAAGTTACCCTTAAAGCTTAAGGATGAAGATCACACAACGACATCATTTCAAGAACTTCATCAAATGTTAGGACGAAAATTGAATTTCCTTCCAGATTCCTTTTCCTTTTATCCATCCATCTATCGATCTATATAGCTATATCTACTGTCACAAAGTGAAAGGCTCTAGTGTTTGATGACATACAAAAAAAGGTTCTTTCCACAAACTAGCAAATGGCTAAGTCTAGTGAGGTTTTGAAGTACAATCTCTCGCTTATCAAGATTAGAAAATAGAATCCAGAGATAAAAATCCATGTAGGTTTTACAAACCTACTCTTTTGGTTAGCGAAACTAAGTCATGCAATTTTTTTTGATGAGACTTTCTCACCTGCGTTCGTGGAGCCGCTCTTTGAGTTCGCAAACGAAAGTTGTGTAATTTTTATACTGAAACTTTTTCTTGTTTGAGTTCGCGAATCTAAGTAGAGTAAATATATTGATACTTGTTCTTACTTGACTTCGAAAAACTAAGTTAAAAGAATTTTTACTAAGAATTTTTTCTCACAAGTTTCCTGAACCTTATAATATGAGTTCGTGAACCTAAAGTGCGATTCAACCAAGACTCAGTTTCGGCAATTATTGCATATTCCTTCTTTGTTTCAAGGTAAACTTTTTACACGTTTTTAGTTACCTTATCTAGTGTACATAATTATATACGTTTAAAAGATAATATCCTATTTAGAATAAATCAAACTTTAGAACAAGTTTGTATCTTAACTTAGTGGCAACTAGTTGCATAAAGTCAACTAAAACAAGTTAGAAGCTATATATAGAAGTAGTTATTTATGGTAATTACTTGACGCGTAACTCCACAATCTTCTAAACTTACGAAAGAACATCAATGCAAGTTATGTCGGAAACAAACTAGTTATATATTTAAGAAAAAAAAACTTATTCTAAGAAGCACTAAGATTGCTTGAATAGTAAGAAACTATTTACTTTAATCTCAAGCAATCTAGCCTTGGTAATTCTATATAAATATGGGACACGGTGCAATATATATCTTCGACCCTTATACGATGTGTATTTGTTATATTAGAGGTCGTCCTCCAACCCGAGGTTCTTAAAATTAAAATAAGGGTAAGAATTTGAAAGACTTCACTTGGGGATCGTGAAATACAGGTTGAACTTGAAATGAAGAGGGTACCGAGTTACCATCAATATTTCATATCTAATGGGTCTTCACACATAGGAATAAGGAGAATGCTTTTACAACTAAATAACTTTAATGCAGAAATAGTAAAAGCAAATAAACATAACAGTTTTGTTAACGAGGAAAACTGCAAGGCAGAAAACACCCGACAACTAGTCCAGTTTTAAATACTCTCATAAATAAGTCGTTATACAAATTGACAACAACAACTTCGTATAACTGAGACCAAGTAAACTAACTCCAGGTTACTCAGTATTCATTCACCTACAACTAATCTGGGTTACACACGTGAATTTTAAGACAAAGACCGCTATCTTAAGTTGCTTCACTTGTTGTGAAGACTTCAGCAACTCAACTCATTTGGATCGTAATCCGAAACAGTAAAGGACTAACCTATTTCAGTAACCTCTCCATCAATCTCAAAGATCAACAACTTAATTAGAGTTATAGTTGAGTACAAAGGTTCTTCCGTTTAATCAATATCAAAAGGCGAGTTGTCAAAATGCTTACAAATTACAATCTCTAGAAATATTTTATTTTAAAACTTCTCCAAAAAAAAGGAAGAAAAAGAACTGACTCGTGTTTCTTACTTTTTTGGTTTCAAAAAACAACTAGTACGAAAAAATAGTTGAAGTTATAAGGTCCTAATTACCCTAATAGTTGAAGTTATAAGGTACATGAAAACTGGTTTTCTTGAGGGGAACATGACTGCGGCTAATATCTACGGTGTTCACATTCAACTTTCAACTTACCAAAACCGTGGCCAAAAGTCGTTATTTTACTTAATTGAAGTTCTAGTTCAAGCTCTTGTTTGAAAGTGAAATTAAATCATATTTGATGCGCCTAATGGTTGGGTGTAGATAAATTTTACTTTTTGCGCCCAATAAAATATGATTTATCAAAAAGATTTTATGAGTAAAGAAAACCATACCAATTAACCTTCTCTTCAAGGTGACGTGTCATCCAACTCCTAAGTTATATTTGGACAATCATAGACGTTTACCTAATGGTTCCATTGTCTAGGTTTTCCTGAGGGGAATATGGCTAATGGTTAGAAACTTAAAGATGTCTAGGTTAATAGAAGGAAGTTAAGTAAAAATTATTAAAGTCACATTTTTTTTACTCCGAAAACCAAGTTCTGACCACAGGTCTTACTTTTTTTCAAAATAAAGAATGTTGGAAAATTCAAAATAGGTCACAAAGTCAAACAAGTGAATATCACACATCATTAAATACCACCCCTTATATCAGTAACTTTTGTCTCATCCCAAGAACAAAAAGTGTGTTGCATTAATCTTTAAATAAATCTACTCAACATCAACTTATAATCCTATTATCTCTTCCCGCTAAGCTCATTTTAAAAATTTGAAAAAACCCTTTTCTTTAAAAAAAAAAAACCCCAGCTTTATATAAAACCCCACAAACACCACCAGATCTACTCAAAACCAGACTAAATATATGATATGTCTTATGTATCCATTAAGATAAATATATTAACAAGCTCATTCAAGTTCAAACCTCATCGTCTCTTTAATCGTTATAGAACCTTCAAAATGATATTCTTCATGATGTTTTCCACCTTTCTTCTTCATACCCATCCATGTATATTATTCATTTAAGAAAAAAATGGTTTTCTCCCACTTCTTTTTATTTTTATTTTTCTTCTCTAACTCTAAAATTTAAAACTAAATAACTCAAATAATTCTCCTAACACTAACTATATAAACACTAACTACCGATTATTAAAGGGCAAATTAACCATTGCGAAAGACGAGAGATAAGAAGTGGCTTCATTTTAGATTTGGATGACCTGTTTTTGTGTTATTAGTCGCCCCTAATTCCTTTCAAGTCTCCCCTAAAAATGCAAGGATGAATAATCCCAGGTGTTAAAAAAAGTTATGGTTCCAGGATATCACGTACTTTAAATGTCTTCTAAAACTATCTTACAATTACTCACACATGTATTGCACATCCTATCCAGATACCATCCTCATCTCTTATCTTAAGTAGGTTTGAGGATTAAAGGTCTCAAGATCAACATGGTCACCAGAAACACACATTTCTGGTTCCAGGAAAATTACTAATGGTGACAAATGTAGGAAATCGTTTCTAGATATTAATAAAAAAAAGAACAAATGAGAGGTTTTTTTTGGGGTTTGATGTACAACTGATGTAATTTTTATCTTTATTGTTCAGTAATCCCTTTCTATTATATTTTCTTATTGAAGCAAAAAAATGACCCGCCTCTACTATCTAGCCTTCTGAAATACTGAGTTTACATCAAACATTGAAGAAAATTTATACAACACAATATCTGAAGAAATAATTACATTACTAATGTGTAATATGTTTCTCAAAACTAGACATGGAAAGTTCATTGAAGTGCATTTTGATTTTGATCAATGGGTCCTGGAATCTAGAGAGATTTAGAGATATAGGGTTAAACAGAAGGAAATCAATGTACAACTAACAAACTATGGAATAATATTGAAGTGCTCACATGCTTTTACACTTCATAAAGTATCAGAAATTGATAATGTTGCATAAATCTAACAATGCAATGAATCCTAACATAAGATTGATAAAGCTGCATAGTCACAAGTTAAAACCCTAACCTCAAAGATAATCACAAGCAAATCATGCGTACCCATACCACTGTAGCAGTGTGGTACGTATACATGATGAATGGTGTCGCTTTCACACCAATTCCTACTCCCTTGTCCATAGTTTTCCCCGTGTGAGTTGAGGAATTCAAATTCTATGGTGTCTCCAGCGTTGCGCCGCCCCACAACTAACACCGCACGGGCCAGAGGTCTTTCTTGTAACAATCCATTGAACATAACAGTTCCTGTGATCAAATTGCCTTGAAGTGTGACAACTTCTTCTCCATCTTGATCAAACTGATCAGTCATCCAGATCTCTACCAAAACTCCACCATAGCGCATGATCGATTCTTTCATTGCAATATGGAATTCGAGTACTGTAAAGCTGTTACGTTCAAACCCCCAGCACCACTGTATGTGGAACAATGGAACAAACTGCAAATAAAATGACACTACACAATTATGAGTCTCAATGTACTCCATGGAGTTTCAATTCATATGGGAGGTCAATGCTTAGGAAACCATATTATAAATTATCAGCAAATAGACAAGCCAACATAACTCATATGATAAGTCAAGGAAGATGGGATGTGAAACTCAGAAGACACCCAACACCACATGAACTAGCATAGATAAAAACTTTAATGGTCTTTCTGGATTCTCCTTCTCCTATAATAATGCACGTAGATACTATTATATGGCAGACAAGTGAGAAATTTTGAATTGTAATAGGTAGTGTTGTTGATGTTAACAGTTGTATGTATTTATACAAGGGAAAATAGAACATTGTGCTTTTTATTTATATACTAGGTGTATTTATAACACACGAGCCATATTTTTATACTTAATATAGTATTAATACATAAGAAATATATTAACATATTGTGGATACATTATTGTGTTATCATGATTTAAAAAACAAAATATTAACTGTAATGGTAACATGTTACACATATTACAAGTATAAGATTCTATAAATCATAAACAAAATATAGGAATGAAACTGAGAAGGTAACTGTTTGTTTAAGTTAAAGATATCAAAAATGATATACAAAAGAAAACCGTAGTCAACAACATCATTTCTTCTCCCTACACCAAGAATAGTATAGAAAAAATCGGAAAAGAAAAAACAGATGACCAGTAGCCCTCTTAAGGACAAAAACAGTGAACAATTTTCTAAGTCATATTCAGTACCTCACACCAATTAAGATAACGAGAAAATATTCTTCTTTGAAGATAATAATTTTGTTGCTACCAAAAACATTATTAGTCGATTGAAGAAACGATAAAGAGAGTTGATGATTTAAATCCACAAATATGTGCATATGATTCTTATACTTTTATGACTTCTGTCTATAAGGATCCAAAATTATCACCTACCGTCGACATTCACGAAAAATATTCTGAAATTATATTGAAGGAATCATTATTACTGATGATCAAGTAAAAGAGTTTTTTTTAATCTGGCCTTCTATAAATGGTCTGGAAAAGATTTATGTTATTGATAGATAATTCAATAAAGAGGAATGGAAACAAAACCTTCAAACTTATACTACCATTGGAAGTGGAGGTAACTATGTTGGTAAAATTTAGAGTGCATGTGAACAATGTCTAGTTAAGGTGTCTAATATATTAAAAGGATTTTGCCATCTATGCAACAAGTTGCGACTAACTAAGTTAAGATACAACTTGTCTCTCAAGTTTGATTTATTCTTAGAGGGAATGATTAGTTTTTTATCGCAGGGAATTACACCAAAGATGGTAATTAAAAGTGTATAAAGGAAAGTGTAACAATTTCCAAAAACGAGTCTCGGTCGAATTTCATTTTAGGTTTGTAAACTCTTGTTAGGTTCGCGAACCAAATGAGAAAAAAAATCTCATTTGAATTTTTCTTTTAACTTAGATTCGCAAACTCAATCAATTAGGTTTGCGAACCCCAAGTAAATACAAGTCTAAGTGGAATTTTTCTTTACTTTGGATCTCGAATTTATGTGAGAAAAAGTCTCGTTAGAAATATTACATGTCTCTGGTTTGTGAACTCAAGTGAAAAAAATTCTGGTAGGAAAACTACATAACTCATTGGGTTTGCAAACTCAAAGAGTAGGTATTCGAACCTATAACTCATAAAATTTATCTTTCCCGATTATAGTGTAGAATCTCAACAAACAAGAGATTGTACTTCAAAACCTCATTAGACTTAGCCATTTGCTAGTCCATGACAAGAACCTCCTTTATATGTCATTCAGTACTGAAGCCTTTGACTTTCATATGCTATATATAGAAGAAAATGTTGTCCACGAGGAAAATAATTCTTCAAATGATTTCTTTGTGTGATCTCCACTCTTCAATATTCAAGGGTAAATTGAGTGAATCTTATAACTCTACCACCTAAATTAATTCTTGTCCGAAATAATTTTAGTAGACTACAAATCAAGAAATAGTTTTGGAATCTATAATATGACAACATACTTGACATAACAATGCTCGTGGGTTCGACTGAGCAATGCTCTAACGATGCTCTATTGTTATATATATCAATAAAAATGTGAAATTATTTCCATTATAAAATTACAAAGAAAATGCGATTTAGACAGTATGATTCCAGGGTAAATATATTAAGTACTGATATTGCTATCAACCAGTTGCTATCAGAGAGTATGAAAGTATCATCTGCAAGAGTCGGGGAACATAGATCCGTCATAGTTAAATCTTCAGAGATTATAAGATTTTTTCCCATGAAAATTAACTTATTTTTTACACTGTCAAGATTCGGAGGTTCATCGGAAGGAGTGTTCCTTAGGAATCTTTGTATATATATAGTAGAAATTTATAGATTGAGTCACAAAAAAATTGATTACTTAACTAAGGTCTAATTGTAACCCAAATAGGGATGGCAATGGGGCGGAGACCTTGAATCCCATCCCTCCCTCCCATTCAGAAAAACAAAACTCATTCCCTACCCCTATCCATTAGAATTGGGACGAAAATGAGTTTTCATGGGTTATCCATAACTTGACAAGATATATTTAGAACTCTGTCACAATCTCGTAAGTGCTATTAAGTATACTTAGAATGAAACCAAAAGTGCAAATAATTCTCACCGAGTTTTATTTCTCAAATTGTTTACAGTTCTTGGTTACAATCCAATAAACTTGATAATAAAAATAAATAATATAATTAACATTCGAAGATCGGTCATCAATAATATAACTTATATTAAGTGAGCTATAAAAATGCCCTAGGTACAACATATCCTTGATAAGTCTCTATGAATACTGAATAAAATAATATATAAAACCTAAAATAATATTTTTATAACAAAAATCTTAAACTTAGGTATGAAAGATATGAGATGGGAATTATCCGTACATGTACCTGTACCCGACCATGTTCTCCATTTGTACGGGTAAAACCCTACCCAATAGGGATAGATATTCACGAGGATGAGTTTGGGTGGGGAAAATTGCCATCCTTAAGCCCAAACTTTCAAATACAACTTTTTTTTCTTTTAATTTACACCCACCAGAAGTGGAGAAGTCCCACGGATTTTATTTTTCAATATTATTGCTACCTCATACACTTGAAAATAGCAGTAAAAGTTTTATGGATAATTTTGGAGAAAGAGGAATGGTGAGGTTATGTCTGAGGTGTTAGTATCAGTTATTTTGTTAACTCGATCATAGATATATCTTCTTTATTCATTAGTAAATGGTTCTTGAATTCATCCTTGTGGTTTTTGGATAATTCCTCATTATTGTTGTTTGATTATATTATTTTTGCATTAAGAAGTGTTCCTAGCTAATATGTTTTATTCTTACAATAAAATCTTTACTTTGGTTATGTTTGTTCGAAGAAAATATTGAAGATAAATCTGCAATTTGAATCAAATTGATTCAAAATATTGCCGGACTTGTCCATGATTTATTTTTATATAGCTATACATTTTTGTAAATCAGATACACCCATGATATTTAGTTCAATAATTGTGTTGGATTTCTATGTACGAGTACCTATAATAAAACAATCCGGATAAGGTTGTAGGTTGTTGATTCGCTTCCATGGAGTGATACACTTTTGATGTCAGATTAATAGGGCCTAAAAAATAATCAGTAATTCTATTCCTTTGTCAATGTTTAGTCGAATTTATTTATTTTCGTGAGGAAGTTATTTACATCTTGTTGACTCACGTTTCAACATTACCCATCGCCCCTTTGTGATTTAATGTATTATCTAGGAGGAAGGATCCACTCACATGGTTATAGTCACCGTATCTCACATTTTAAGTGACATTTTACCTGGTAAAACCTAAATCATAAAAATTTGAAGTTTATATTTTGCGAATACGTTCCTTTTACAAAGCTCTACAGACCTACCAAATTGAGCACGTTCCGAAATACCAAACCTTGTTATCTATGGATTTTAATTTCAACGGTTGAAAATCCGTCAGTTTCAACGGCTAATTTTCAACGTTGTAAATGGTAGTGTTATGCATCTCAGAATATGCTCATTTTTAATACGAACATAGATGTTTTTAAAAAGAATATATTCCCTAAATACCAGTTTCAAATCTGTCAGCGTTAAAATTTTATTAAAAAAAATATCGTTCAAAGTGTGAAATAGCGTGATTATAAAAGTGTAAAGGAATCCTTCCTCATTATCTAGAATGAATGTGTTGATAATTGGATGTCCAAGAACTCACATGCATGCATAACTTAATATGCCATGATTTTTAATATCTTCTTCGATTCAAGTTAAATTAATATCTCCTTCGTTTCAAGTTAAATTTGGAAAAATAATGGGGGGTTAGAATATTTACTATCCATGGAAACGTATAATCCCAAAGAAAAACAAAGCTAGCACATGTTTTTCACTATTTTTAGTGGACTTAACCATTATTAGAGGTAGTCAAAATCGTAGTTTACATACCTTTGTCGTTTTCACAAGCCGCTAGAAGGCTTGGGAAAATATACCATCTTGAGAACGATAAAAAAAACCATGCAAACAATAGTTGAAATCATCAAAAGCTCATAGTTTATCACTTCCTTCGTTCAAGAAAGATTTGGACAAGTGATGGGTCGCCAAAATACTTACAGATTATGAGCTCCACAAACATATTATTCCGAAACCCAGCAAGAAAAAGTTGTCTTACTTTTTTACATTTTTCAATAAACTAACCATTACTAGTGAAAATAAAATTATCAAAAATTCGTAGTTTTTTACCATAACTTCTTCGCTTTTCGTCGAAATGTTTCCACATAGCAGGGAACGCCCTAGCAAGGTATATAGCATGTCCTTGTATTTTGCCCAGTAATTTTTTGTGTAGGAGAATTTTTTTGAAACTAGTATTCATCCCACTTCTATCTATGATTAATCCACGTAGTTTTACCTCGAATAACTTTTCGCCCATAATTTTGTTTTAAACGTAATTTTTTTCCTCATCTCATCCATTTGTTTTTCCACAATCCACATTCGGAAAAAAAAATCCAATCACGTTTTCCTATTAATTTTGTGGATTTAAATTTTTATTTAGCCTATTTATCTAGTATTTTATAAGAAAATCCAATTAACCTCTAATTATGGCATTCATTCCAAAGAATTTATCGCGGCGTTTGCCACATCAACAATCACTGGTATTCTAGTTTCCTAGAAAGATTTCTGGCTTGGTCCCTGCCATGGTATGTCGAGCATTTTTGTGGATAAATAATAGTTCGTCCTGATATTATATAATAGGGTTAATTGGTTTTTGGTACTTATATTTTGTCCAAAATTAACGTTTGGTTTAACATTTGTCCAACATAGGGCTTGGTACCTAGAAATAACGTCGACTGTTTTTGACTATGTTAAGTCTAATTTTAATTAAATTAATCATCTAAATATTTTGTCATTTACTATTTTATCCCTTACTTGTTAAACATTTACATGGTATTTACACCTAAACTCTTCATTTGTTATCTTATGCCTTCACAAGAATACATCACCGCCGCCACTATCGGTACTTCGAAATCAAATGGAGAAAAAAATCTGCTGATGCCTTAACCACAAAAAGATTTTGGGTGGGATTTTTTAAATCCATTCAACGATTGAAATCAGAAGATAGTGAACCATTCGTTGGTGGGTTTATTAAGTTTCCTGATGAGGATTTAAAGAACAGGTAGGGATGAGTTAAAATTAGGGTTATGGTTGTGGATAATAATAATGGCGATGATGAAATTGAAAACGTAGATGAAGACAGTGGAATTGAAGTTATGAAGATAGTGAGAGTGGGTGGTACTCGTATGAGTAAGAGAGGAGAACAAAGGGGATCGAAATTTTAGTTTGTAGCTCTTGATTGATCTATTTACAGAGGTGATCCTTTGAAATTCATGTTTGTAGCTCTTGATTTCTTTGTGTAAAGGGGTGATCTTGAATTTGATTCTTTGTTTACAGAGGTGGTCTTGAGTTTTTGTTAGCTGGGTCAGGTTCGTCTGGATCAAACAAATGAAATTGAAAGTTTAGTTTCAGATTTTGCTCCAAATTTAAGGCGGAAGAAGAATAAGAATTAGGGTGAAATGCTTAATGAATACTTGATCTCCTACCATTGGTTAAATGGTTTCACCAGAACCGTAGGATCTTAGGTCTCCTTTAGGGATATATTTGTGAATTTTGTATTCTTTCAAATGCATATTTAATTTAAATCTGGTCAAAACGGTCGACCACAGTCAACGTCATTTCCAAGTACCATGCCCTAAGTTGGACAAATGTTAGACCAAACACTAATTTTAGACAAAATATAAGTACCAAAAACTAAATAACCCTATATAATATGATCCACAAAGGTAAATTGAGCATTTTAGGATCAGAATTTTTCGGTTTCATTATTTTGTTTTTGTTCTATTGTATTTTTAATTTTATTCGATCTTTCAGATAATTCTTCATGTATATTTTTCTTTTTTAATATAGTATTTTTAGTCAAAAAAAAAAAAGATTTTTTTTTTCACACAATTGGATTTGGATAGATTTTCGAAGATCAATACGTCGGAATACTCACCCATTGAGCCTTTAACATCATAAGCAATATCCTAGAGTATTCGTGAACAAAGTCTTGCGATTTCTCCATGACATATTATGATTCTTTGAAGTATTTTTATTTTATATTTGACACCTCAGGACAAACTGATCTCATCGGAGACAACTATAGAGCTAACTAGTTTAAAATTTGTTCTTCAACATTTGTAAGAATACTTTCCACGGTATTATTATATTAAGAAGTTCGTATCAAACATATATACATCAACCAAAGAAAGAAAGTAATCAAGGTATAAATTGAGTAACCTAATAGATAGTATTATCGGATCAAACTTTGAATTGTAATAGATAGTTTTATATATTTGTACAAGGGTAAATAAAATATTGTGTTTTTTATTTATATACTTGGTGTATTTTTAATACACAAGCCATAGTTTTAAACTTAAGATAGTATTAATGCATAATAAATATATTAAGATATTATTAACTAAACAACCTTGAAACCGATTTCTAGTAATCCATCCATATACCTAGTAACCGATTTATATTAAGCCATGTACCTAGAATTCGTCAAACTAGTAATCCATTTGTGTGGGAGGTGATACTGAGTTATTCTAAGAAGGTGAAGAACAAGCAAGCTAAGGTACCGGTGCTTGCCGGAACATGGCCTCATAATCCGATTCAACAAGAAATACTATTATTCTGGTACTAATGTCATGAAGAAAAGCTTCTGGAGACCTACAGTTGAAGGAAGACATGGTAAAAGAGAAATTGCTCGGGTAATCAAGCATCCACGACTGAATCCACAAGGTAAAATTCCATTTCCAGTTTAATACAGATGGAGGTTACTCCAAGAACAAGAGAAAAGGTTGTTATTCATTCATTTTGTATGATAGAAATGGAGAAATTTCTAAATCGGTTTCTCAAGATGTTATGGGAGTATCTACAATGTTTCACGAATTTCAAGGTTTTTATTTTAGTCTTGTTAAAGCTCATGATAATAGAATTAAAATAAAATAAATAATATTTTAATATCTATAATGAAAACAATTCATAAGATATTATTAAAAAAATATATTAAGCTCATGATAATACATTATTGTGTTATAATGATTTAAAAAATAAAACATGTTACACATATTACAAGTATAACACAAATAAAATATAGGAGTGAAACAGGGAAGATAACAGTTTGTTTAAGTTAAAGATATCAATAATGATATACAAAAGAAAACCATAATCAACAACATCTTTTCTTCTTCCCGCACCAAGAATAGTATAGAAAAACCCAGAAAAGAAAAAATATATGACCAGTAGCCCTCTTAAGGACAAAAACAGTGAACAATTTTCTAAGTCATACTCAATACTTCACACCCACTAGGACAACGAGAAAATATTCTTCTTTGGATATAATAATATCGTCGCTACCAAAAACATTATTAGTTGATTGAAGAAACAATAGAGCGAGTTGATTATTTAAATCCACAAATATGTCATATGATTCTTATACTTTTATAACTTCTGTATATAAAAATCCAAATTTATCACCTACCGTTGACATTCACGAAGAATATTCTGAAATCATATTGAAGGAATCATTATTACTGATGATCAAGTGAAAGAATTTTCTTTAATTTGAGATTTAATAAACAACATGAAAAATATTTATGTTATTGATAGATAATTCAATAAATATGAGTGGAAACAAAATCTTCAAACTTATATACCATTGGTAGTGGGGGTGACTATGTTGGTAAAGTGTTAGAGTGCGTGCGAAGAATATCTAGTTAAGGTATCTAATATATTACAAGGATTTGACATCTATGCAACAAGTTGCGACTAAGCAAGTTAAGATACAACTTGTCTCTCAAGTTTGATATATTCTTAGGCTAACCCCTACGGTCTTCTAATTTAGCAGCTAGATTGGACATCCACGTCAGCTAGGGCAACCTCCTAAGTCCTATGGGATGGCGAATCTAGCAGCACAATGCTGAATAAAACAGCGCTGGGTGATGAACGGAACAACGCAAAACCAAACAGCGTAGGCGCTGAATTGTTCAGCGCTTCCACTTTTTTATCTTTGAAAATGCAAAGTCTGTCATATTATTTGTTTATTATTTTCCTGTACACCAACATCACCTGCGACTAGAGAGAGAAAGGAAGAGACAACCTAGTTAGTCTGTCTAGAGAGAGATAAAGGAAGATACATCTTAGAAAGAGGACTTAATTTGTATTCGTATTTATATATAAGATAATAAAATCATCAACTATGATGCATATTAGAGAGATAAAGGGTCTAGTATGAACTGTGAAGTGACGGATGAGAATTTTCTTTTGGTGAATTGGACAGCGCGTTTCCATTCAACGCTGATGCGCAAGAATATTTTCCCGGGCGCTGAACTGTTTAGCGTAAAGTCACTTTTTTAAGCGCTGAATCATTCAACGTTTCAATCTCGCTGCTAGTTGAACTGCGAGCAAATGCTAGGAGATAGAACTAGCAAATGCTAGTGTTAACTTTTTTCCCACACTTTTTTTTTTTGATTTGCAACACTTTTTGGCCAATCTAGCAGCTCAATTTAGCGCATAGGGGTTGGCCTTAGTAGAAAAGATTTTTTTTTACCGCAGGGAATTACACCAAAGATGGAAATCAAAGGTGTACGTATAAGATTTTTTTCCTTGAAACAATAAAGGAAAGTGTAACAATTTCCAAAAATGAGTCTCGGCCGAATTGCACTTTAGGTTTGTGAACTCTTGTTAGGTTCGCAAACCAAATGGGAAAAACAATCTCAGCTGGATTTTTTCTTTAACTTAGATTTGCAGACTTAAGCAATTAGATTTGCGAACTCAAGTAAAAACAAGTCTAAGTGGAATTTTTCTTGACTTTGGTTCACGAATTTATGTGAGAAAAAGTCTCATTAGAAATATTACATGACTCTGGTTTTCGAACTCAAGTAAAAAAAATTATGGTATAAAAAGTACATAACTTCGGTTCGCAAACTCAAAGAGTAGGTTTTCGAACCTATAACTTACAAGATTTTTCTCTCTTCATTCTACTGTAGAATCTTGACAAGCAAAAGCTTTTACTTCGAAACGTCATTAGACTTAGCCATTTGCTAGTCCATGACAAGATCCTTCTTTATATATCATTAAGTACTGAAGCCTTTGACTTTCATATATTATATATAGAATAAAATGGAGTCTACAAGGAAAACAAGTCTTCAAATGATGTCTTTGTGTGATCTACAGTCTTCAGTATTCAGGGGTAAATTGAGTGAATCTTATAACTCTACCACCTAAATTATTCTAGACCGAAAAAAATTTGTAGACTATAAATCAAGAAATAGTTTTGGAATATAAAATATGACAACATACTTGACATACCAACGCTCGTGGGTTCAACCGAGAAATACTCTAACAATACCTGTTTAGGGGAAATTTTTTGAAAAAACCACCTTTTAAGGATATTAACATCTATTGTTATTGATATCAATAAAAATGTGAAACATTGCGGAATTATTTTCATTGTAAAATTACAAAGAGGATGCGATTTAGACAGTATCAATCCAGGGTAAATATATTAAGTACTGATAGTGCTATCAACCAGTTGCTAAGAGTCGGGAAACACAGATCCATCACACTTAAATCTTCAAAGATTATAAGAAGTTTTCCTAAGAAATTTAAATGACTTTTTTGCCATGTCAAGATTCAGAGATTCATCGGAAGGACGAAAAGTGTTCCTCAGGAATCTTTGTATATATATGTAGTAGAAGTTTATAGATTGAGTCCCAAAAACAATTGATTACTTAACCAAGGTTTAATTGTAACCCAAATAGGGATGACAATGGGATGGAGACCTTGAATCCCATCCCTCACGCCCATTTAGAAAAATAAAACTCATTCCCTACCCCTACCCATTAGAAGTGGGACGGAAACAGGTTTTTCATGGGTTATCCATAACTTTACAAGATATATTTAGAACTCTGTCACAATCTCGTAAATGTTATTAAGTATACTCAGAGTGAAACCAAAAGCGAAAATAATTTTGTACTGACAGTGAAACTATTAAGCACCGAGTTTTATTTCTCAAATTTTTTACAGTCCTTGATTACAATCCAATAAACTTGATTATAAAAATAAATAATATAATTAACGTTTGAAGATCAGTCATCAATAATATAACTTATATTAAGTGAGCTGTAAAATACCTTATGTACACCGTATCCTTGATAAATCCCTATGAATGAATGAAATAATAAATAAAAGAAGGTGAATTGAGTATGATTTGATTATGGGTTTTGAAATTTGGAGAGAGAGAGTGTATGTAAATCGGGCGAATTCCCGAGTCAACTCAGTTTTAAATTTTTTTAAACTCTGATGATCAAATCTTAAGTTTTTCTATCAAAACTTGTTTACCCTTCTTTGTTTTAAGTTTGATAGCATGCTGCTTTGATTTTTTTTAGTAGATTTATGCCTTTTAAGACAATTTTTCTATCATCTTTAAAGTAATTTTAATTTTTTTAGAATTCACTTTTTGAATTATGAGTAACTAATTTTCTTGTTTTCTTCATGATGTGTGTGCAGTTTGTTATGTCTCTAATGGCATTTGCCTATGTTGATGTTGTGATTGGAGCATATGCAGAGTATTTTTTAAAGCTTTTGCTTGAAGGTTCTGAAAGTGTTGTTATCCATGGTTTCAGTGTTGCTATGTGGAAGAAGCCTTTGCACCGTTTCAACTCGCCGTGGAAAAACAGATCCCGCTTTTGGAAAGATTCAATCAATTTCAAAATTCAAAAAAGTAGTCAAATAAGGAAAGTCAATCTCCTCCTTAGTTTCCTCCTTTACCTTAGTTGTTTACCAGAAAGCTGTCATAGTTACCATAATCTACAATATTCCCAGTCAAAAATTAGTTATCATGACTACTAAAATATCAGTTATTCTTATTTATGCTGTTACCTTAATAATCGTCGGAATATATCTTTTTTCCAGTCAATTTCTCTTGTGGAATCTACCAATTTATAAACCTTATAACCCTAAACCTTTTCTTCTACATCTCAGTCATAGAATTCCTAACTACATCTGTAAAATCGAAGAAGGAAGCTCAAGCAATCTTGGTGATTTGGTCAAAAAATTTAAGCAGGCCACTCTAGAGCTTGCAGATTCAAATGAGGTAGTGGTTTTTCAGCAGGCTAATGATGCAGAAGATGAAGTTGAATCCAATTGGGAAGAAAGTGTTATATGAAAGGTTATTATTGAAGGGAGAATGAGTTACCAGACTGTGGAAAATTTTATCAAGTTCACCTGTCCATCTATGACAGAAAAAAGATGTGAGGATAGTAAAAGTACAATCTCATGATTTTCAAGTTCAGTAAATGGGATTTGTTGAACACAGTTATTAAAAAAGACCATGGAGTATCAACAAGCATCTACTGGTGGTTCATGACTACATTCCTGATATGGTCTACATCGAGAAGCACTGGGGTTTTCAGATGTTATGGATACAACTAAAATACCTTCTTCCAGAGCACATGCATGTTGCATCTGTAACTAAAATGGGAGAAGTTATGGGGGAAGTTTCTGGGATTGAACCAAAAGATGCAATTCCTGTTGGAAGTGAACCTGGTAAGGTCTGTGTTAATGTTGATCTATCAATGCCATTAAGAAGGGGAGTTAAATGTATCACCAATGTTGGAGTTACTAAATGACAAAAAAAATTCTATGAGAGGCAGCCTAGCAGCATCTGTTCTGAATGTTATGTTATCAAACACTGTAAAGTAGCTTGCAAAGATGCTGCAATTTTTCTGGCTAAAGCTCATGAAAAACCATATTTTTTTTGGAAAGTCTAATCATATAAGGAGAAATATTTCAACTGTTACCTCTAACACAGTTCCTGCTCCAAAGAAGAATCAGAAGAAATTTGTCAAAACTACAGTTTTTGTTCCTCCAAATGATGGAACTCCAATTAATATGGACTTTTTACTTAAGCAACAGTTTCCAGAAGATTCAGAAGATATCAGACTTGGAAAAAGACACAAAGTTGATAAAGAATTGACTGATGGTTCAGCTGCTAATGAGGTTTCTTCTCATTCTAGCAACTTGGAGAACATCACTGTCAGCCCGAATACTCTCATGGTCACAAATGGAGACAAACAAGCTCATAACACTGACATGGAGAAACAACTACCTACTACTATCTTTTATTTTAAAGTTACTATTCTAATTTTTGCTAAGCATTCCAATTATTTTAATTACTATAAAATTTTCTATTTCTCCAAAATGAAGTTGTTGTCACGGAATGTCCAGGGTATTGCCAACAGTTTCACATTTCAACAATTTCAAAATCGTGTGAAATCTCAGAGTTCCGACTTCATCTTTTTGTGTGAAACTAAGTTGATATTTCTAGAATGATTTCCCTAGCTCAGTCAGTCCATTATCACAATTATGATTGTATTGATAGAATTGGTAGAGCAGGTGGTCTTATTCTCATGTGGAAAGATGGTATTTCTTGTGTTATTGTTTGTGCTGCAGATAATATTATCCATGCTCTCATTAAACTGGATCTAAGTAAACCTGTTATTGTTCGTTTCAAGTTAAATTTAGAAAAATAATGGGTGGTTAGAATGCTTACTATCCACGGAAACATATAATCCCAAAGGAAAACAAAGCTAGCACAGTTTTTCACTATTTTTAGTGGACTTAAGCATTACTAGAAATAGTTGAAATCGTAGTTTACATACCTTTATCATTGCACAAGCATCAGAAGGCTTGAAAAAATATACCATCTTGAGAACGATAAATAAAAACATGCAAACAATAGATGAAATGATCAAAAGCTCATAGTTTATCACTTCCTTCATTCAAGACAGATTTGAACAAGAAATAAAACATATTATTTTGAGACCACTGCAAGAAAAAATATCTTACTTTGTTACATTTTTCAATAAACTAATCATTACCAGTGAAAAATAAAATTATCAAAAATTCGTAGGTACCATAACTTCTTCACTTTTTGTCGGAATGTTTATTATCCATCGAGCAGGGAAGGCCCTAGCAAGGGATAACCCAGGATATATATAGCCCATCCATATATTTTGCCCGGTAATTTTCTGTGTATGAGAATTTTTTAAATTTAGTATTCAACCGTAGTTTTACCTCGAATAACTTTTACCCCATAATCTTGTTTTAAACATAATTTTTTTTCATCTCATCCATTTATTTTTCCATAATCCATATTTTCAAAGAAAAAAAACTAATCACGTTTTGCAATTAGTTTTGTGGATTTTAATTTTTTGCTTACCTATTTATCTGGTATTTTATAGGAAAATCTCAATTGATCGTTAATTATGTCGTTCGGTCCAAAAAAAAATTGCCGCCATCTTGGCCACATCAACAATCACCGGTATCGTAGGCTTTTTTTTTTTTCTTTGATGGGAGGTATCCTAGTTCTTAGGAAGGTTTACGGGTTCATCCCGCCAAAAAGGTATGCGGAGCATTCTTGTGGACAAATAGTAATTCTGATCCACAAAGGTAAAATGGTTAAAGCCACATTTTTTTACTTGTTACTTCAAAAACCAAGTTTTGACCATGTGTCTTACTTGTTTCAAAATAAAGTTCAAAATAAGTCATAAAGTCAAACAAGTGAATATCTTTAAATACTACCCCTTATATCAATAACTTTTGTCTCTTCCCAAGTACAAAAAAAGCAAGATGTCTGTGTTGCATCAATCTTTAAATGCATCTACTCAACATCAACTAATAATCCTCTAATCCTCTTATCTCTCCCCCCTAAGTCCATTTTCAAAATTTGAAAAAACACTTTCTTTAAAAAATCAGCTTTATACAGAACCCCACAGACACAACATCAAATTTACTCAAAACCAGACCAAATATCTCATCTGTCTTATGTATCCATTAATATAAATAAATAGTTCAAACCCCATCTTCTTTATTACATCTCTGTTTACAGATGAGTTCAAAAAAATCCTCTGTTTTAAACCAATCTCCTTACAATTCTCTCTATCAGAACCCACTGAATGAGCTCAAAATGAACCAGAACAGAGAAAATGGTGACAGCAAGAGAGGAGAGTATGTAAGTCTTAAGAAATTATCATTCACTTATAATAAGGAGAATGCAGTTCCTGATAATGTCAAAATGGTTGAGAAGAAACCAGTAATGGCAAGGAATAAAGAGAATGTGGTTCCTCTTGGTGTGAGTGTGAGCAATAACATAAAAATTGATGGGTCTAAGGAAAATCAGATTTTAACCCAGAAATCGGACATTTCTTCTGCTGATTTTAAGAAGAAGAAGCTGAAACCTACTTCGTTGCAGCTGTGTATGCAGTATAATGAGCCTGATTCATCTTTTGGTTTGAAAATTTGGGACCCTTTAGAGCTTGATAATGAAAACCCCAGAAATACTAATGGTAATAACAGTAAAGCTAATATGTGGGATTTTTCTGATTCTGAAGCTGCTCCTGCTTCTTCATGGTCTACTCTTCCTAACAGGTTTGAATTTTCATCAAAAGGGTTCAATTTTTGTTCAGAATTATTGTTTGTTTATAAGATTTGATTTTGATTGTTGTTAATTTTTGGGTTCAGGTCTTTATTATGTAGACCTTTGCCTCAAGATATTGGGAGATGTACTTGTGTTATAGTTAAGGAAACAGCACCATTAGAAGGGTTTAGTGGAGGTTCTTTCTATTCACTTTACACCAATGTAAGTCAATTAGTATAATCAAGTGTATTGAGAATTTGGGGTTTTTAATTTTGTAGTTCATTTTTGCTCAAAAATGTATGTATCTATATGTATGTGCAGGAAGGTCAAGGAAGGCAAGATAGGAAACTAGCTGTTGCGCACCATATAAGTCGAAACGGAAAGACGGAGTTTGTTATAGCTCAGAATGCTAAAGGGTTATTGTCTAGATCAGATGATAGCTATTTGGGAAATGTTAATGCAAATTTCATGGGTTCTAAGTATCATATATGGGATAAGGTTCATTTCAAACTATCATTTTTTCGCCTGTATTTTACTAGTGAGTTGGAGAGTAAATGTCTCAATTGCTACTGGTTTGGTTGCAGGGAAACCCATTGGATTCACTAAAGCAACAATCCAAGTTACTTCTGGCCGTTGTGGCGTAAGTCTATCGAATTCACACTTATCGTGTAGGTAATTTAAGTTGAGTGTGTTTGTAAGTTTAATGCTGACTTTTGTGTTTTCACTCTGTTCTTGCGCAGGTTTGTGCCTACGGTTACAACATGTACAGGAAGCTATAGAAGCTTGAGAGCATGGATACCTAAGCATCAATCGGCACAGTTGAAAAATACAGCTCAGGTAAATCCAAAAATCAAAGAGTACAACTCAATGCACATTCAAGAGACTAAATATGAAAATTTTCATTGCTCACCATACTTGTGTTTTAGATTGAACATGTTAAAGGACTTCCAAAGGACTGGGAGGGTAAAATGACTAAATCGCATCAGCTTTTCTCAAGGATTCCACACTACAACAAAGTACGGTTAAACATTTCTTTCCGATTTCAACTCACTAACACTCAATTTCCTTAAATTGCAAATTATTTGGGAACTTTATTCACTTGCGACTGTGTGCTGCCTCAGTTTTCAAAGCAATCTGAGCTGGATTTCAGAGAACGTGGTCGAGGTGGACTTAGAATTCAGCGGTCGTCGAAGAATTTCCAGTTAACATTGGAGGTAAAACTGTTCCAGTTTCTGTCTACATAAATCTGCTTCCTTACAAAAACAGCTGTTTAAATTGAAAAGTAAAAATGACGCACTTTCTACATTATTGCTAAATGATTCTAGTCTATAGAACCACAACATTGCCATTTGTACTTATGAAACACAAAGGTATCCGAGTAGAGAGTGGGGTTTACCAGTGTCAAAATCCCACACGCTTAGGATTTCTGAACAGACAGCACCCACTTAGTGGTGTGGTTCCTAGTGCAGTGCCATTTGAAGTCCAGGGGCTGCTCGAATAAACAGTAGAGAGGATTAGAGACAGCAACTTATGCTGATTTAATACACTTTTTAGACTAGCTCGACTTACTAAAGTGTTCAATTTTTACTGTTGATATCATGAATTAGGAGAATGGAAGGCACTCGATTCTGCAGCTGGGAAGAGTGGGAAAAAGAAATTTCGTGATGGATTACAGGTAAGGCTCTAAGCAAGCCTTCTCACTGTTCTGATCATCCTTGTATTAGAACGTCACAGCGAGTTTTTACATTGAATGTAGTGGTGCCTTTCATGCATACATTGCTTTTATTCAATGTGAACTAAGCAACACATTCGAATGCTCATAAGATTTGCCATGGTTTCACCAAACTAATTTTTCAAGTTAGCATTGTTTTTTGAATAGAAGCCTAGAAGTAGTGCTAGCATATGATTTTTGTACACCGTATAAATGTTGAATACTGAAAGTTTAGCTACATGTAAACCCCGTTGTGATTGCATCTACTGACGCACCAATCCAAGAATGGCATGTGCCCAAAATTTGATCTGGTGCATTTAGCATAGGATAGGAAAAAAATGTAGTGAAAATTTTCAATTTTCTTCTTTTGCAGATATCCACTGACAGCTTACCAAGCATTCTGTATAAGTTTGGCATCCATTGATTCAAAGCTTTGTTGTACCATTTAACTAAACCATGAAAACCTGCAAACTTAATCTCGGAGGTATAGGAAGGATTTGGTCTTGGCTTCCCAGCTTGGTTTATGTACTACGTCTGCTAAAGAAAAGAAGGAAGGAGTAGTTGTTGTCACCATTTTGATGGCATGTTTTGCGAGTATCTTCCTTTCCGTGTGATCCACAAACATAACAAAGATGTAATTTATTTTGTCTGCCATGTTCGGATTGATGTGCATTATGTATCGGAATGATATGAATCATAGTGTTTTTTGCACCAGAGTCCGGCCTCTAGACCAATTCCGCATAGTAGTAACAGCAGGTGACCAATTTGATTTCAGATGTTTATGTATTTATTCCACTGGAATTCAATAGGTTCATACGTCATCCAAAATCCTACAAGTAATGTCATCCTTTTTCAGACTACACAAAAAGGAAAAGGCCTTTCAGTAAATGCAATGAATTTTTAGTCTTTTCTATATCTACACCAAAAATCAATTCACTAAGGCCATACGCTATAATGCCCCTTTTCCCTTTCCTATCCCTCATATACAGGGAAAAGTCTGATTTACCAACCACTATGGTCTCTCATATCCCTATTTGTGTAGGATGTCCCTTCTCTACTACTTAAAGTGGATCACATCTGATCCGGGTAGTAAGGAAGGGAAATGACTCAGAAATTCAGTTTCCATGTATATTCCTGCTTTACCGATACTCAATATCCGTTTGGCAGTTGAGACCGATGCTCAGTTTTCGTGTCATTTTACACGGTAACTGAGTTTCCGTTTCCGTAAATTCTTTTGTTTGACCTTTATTCTTTTACACCTCTCTCACACCCGATCCTAGCCATCCACCATTCACAACGGCTATATATTCTCCACCGTCGGATCTCAACGGTTATTTTTCCAAAATCCTCTATAAATACAATTCTAATTCTCTATTTAAATCACTCCAAATCAATTGATTTCTTATTTCTCTTCTTCTTACTATACTTCTTTGATTTCTATCTTTATCTTCTGCTACTCAAGTTCTTATATTTTAGTTCGATTAGTTATGGCTAATAATTTTGTACAACGGGAAGAGATTATTCTTACCGCTGCATATATTTATGTGAGTTGTGATGAAAATGTAGGTGCGCAACAAAAAAACATCGTTATTTTGGATACATATTCACCAAATCTTTGTCCAACGCAACGACAATCCTAATAGAAAATTGGGGTTCCTTAAAAACAAAGATGAAAACAATAAAAAAATATGTCAGAGAATTTGTCGCCATTTTTAACGCTATATATCAGCAAAACCAAAAGCGGTACGTCGCACGAAGATTTGGTAAGTTCTCTTAATTTATTAAATTTTTTCTGTTCGCTGATAATAGTAACTAACTAAAAATTTCTTACATAATTTTCAGACAAAAGATGGTAAGGAGCAATTTCAGGAACAAACAGGCCAACCATTCAAGTATCATCGTACGCATCCTCATCCTCATCCTCATCATCGTCATCATCCTCATGGTCATCTCCATCATGTTCATATTCGTCTTCTACATGTCCGTCTGCATAAACATGTTCATCTGCATGTTCAAAGTCATCTGGGATTTGGTCATTGTAATCCCCATAATAATCAAATGCACCATCCTCGTTTTGACCAGGAACAACTTCTTCTTCTAAGTATGTATCATCATAATCTTCATCTGATGATGGAAGTACCACGTATTCCATATCTGAACCCTCCAAACTAGAAAAGTCCCCTGCCTGGCCTCCTCTACCAGGACGCGCAACAATGTGCTTGACAAGATCTGTTCTTAGTGGTGCATTTCTAGGTTTTTCAGAGTTGACATAAAGACACAACCATCATTGGTAGGTTCCGGAATCGAAATAGGAACAACTCTGCCCCAATCTGTATCTCGGCGTTCATACTCAATAATCATGTTATGTAAAATAAGACAACATTTTATAATTAGGTTCAAGTCTGATTGTTACCAATACTTACAGGGTGATCCGAAAATTCTAAATTTACCTTGAAGCACTCCAAAAGCATGCTCGACATCCTTTCTTTTAGTCATTTGATACTTATTGAATCTCACATACTCGGGAATGTCCAATGTCTGACTGAAAGCTTGTACAATTGTAGTCAACTTTGGATAGGTACCATCGACTAAGAAATAACTCATATGGTATTGGTGACCGTTGACGACATAATTGTATGAAGGTGCTACACCCTTTAGCATGTCATCAAAAAGGAGTGAGTGTGCCAACACATTCAAATCGTTATTTGATCCAGGCATTCCAAAAAAAAGCATGCCAAAACCACAAATCATATGATGCCACTGCCTCTAATACCATAGAACTATGTTTCTCTTTACCCTGGTAAGTTCCTTGCCAAGCTATCGGACAATTCTTCCATGACCATTGCATACAATCAATACTACCAAGCATTCCTGGAAATACTCGTTCCGTATTCTTAGCTAGAAACCTCTGAACATCTCCAGAAGTGGGTTCATGCAAATATCTTTCTCCAAAAGTTATGCAAACCGTGTGGCAAAATCTTTTTAGATAATAGTATATTGTCGTGGCCCTCATACGAGTGTAATCTTCAACACTATCAGCTGCCATACTTTTGCATAAACATTTCATCACGACAACTAATTTCATATATGGATAATGCCCCATAGTACCGGTTGCATCCGGATGTTGATGCCATTCTGGATCCACTTCAAGCAGTTTTCCTAACAATTTCTCGAATAACTCTTCCCTCATGCTTAGACGTTGTTTGAATTGTCTTGAGGTATAACCATTTCCAGGTGTAAAATAATCATTCATCATTTTCGCATCACACCACACTAAATCAAGGGTAATTACACTACGTATCTGCACCTCCCTAGGTACCGGTTGTTGAAAAATATGCAACCGTTCATCCAAACACAGTTGTGTAAACATTAACAAAACCTTTTCTTCTTAATCACTAGAAGTATCCAAATAGATTCCGTATTTAACTCTCACATAAGCACGCATTAGACTCATTTTGTACCTTTGTAAACAAAAAACACAATATCAATTTTTCTATACCATATACATAAATACAAGTCAATCAATGTGATACATCAATAGAATAGTAGTTTAAAAACATTTCATTCAACAAATCAAGAGATGCATCACACAACAAGTAATAATCATGGATTTTTCACTAAATCAATGTCTTAATTATATTATTGAATTGCATACTACATACCTAACCATCTTATAACAATAATTTCATCAAAACCAAAATCAAAATAATTTTAAACGCTAAAATTAGAATAATTAGATTTAACATGATGGGTTGCTTTCGCTTTCCCATACCTGATTCAATGGATTAGTTATACATGTTAAATATGTATCATAATTATTGGGAGCATTTTATATTTAGAAGTAGTTCTGATACAAACTTCACCATGAAATTCCTCCTCGACACATAAAAGTCTCGTTGAAGATCCATTGTTATAAAGAATGTACACCCAATTAGTGAAGAAAGCACTAATATGGTACATGAAAATGATCCATTGTTATGAACTCTAAAATACAGCAGGAGTAAGTATTTGTAAAAGCTAACGAAATAAATTCTTTGTTCATACATGGGACGTATGCTTAACTGCAGTTAAACTTGAAAATTCAATGACGTCATATCTGTTGGATCTGACGGACATCCAGCTGCTAATGCAAAAATGCTCGCGTGCTGCTTCATCAAAATATTTTCCTCGGTACAGTATGTGGTTGGAGAAAATTTTGTTTTCTGAATTTCATTACAAACGTTTTGTTGGGAAAATTTCAATTTTCATACTGATTTAAGTGAATAATTGTGTTTTCACATAAAACTTGTGGAAAGTTTTACTTTTCACTCAAAAACTTTCCTTGAAAATTTCAATTTATCACCTTTGATTAAGTTAGTTATTTTAGGAATGTGTTTAAACAAGATATAAAACCTAAAATGTTAATATTAGTTTCGGTGAGAAGTGGAGTTAATTTATGGCACGGTTTTAAGGAGATGATTAAGCGAGTTGGAAAAGGTAATTATAAGTGAAAAATCAAAATTTAAGAATTTTCTAGAATCTCCTTCGGTTATTTATGGGTGAAAACTAAAAAAATTTCATCAATCATACATGTGAAAACTATAATTTCCTAAATTTTGAATTTCTTACCACGGTGAAAACTATAATTTTCCTAAATTTCAAATGGTGATAATTATACTTTTTTAAATTTTCTTAAATAGATGGTGATAATTAAATTTTTTTTCCTTTATTTGTTTTGATGTCGGTTATATAATAAATAAAAAAATAAAAAACAATTATGGTAGGGAGTTATCTTTCGGATAATGGTAAATCCCTGTATTTTAGGTTTTTGTTATCAAGCGAATTAGCTATTTAGTTTAGGAAAGGCAAGAGTTATTCATTTTTTTCGCTTTTTCTTTACGATGAAATTTTGATTAAAGGTTACTTTTGTAAATCATGTCATATTATAGATAATTATGGGTCTTAGATATACTACATTTTAGTTTTAATGAAGGGTTTTTGATATTTAAAAACTGGAAAGGGGAAATTAGGCTCATGCCCAACCCATGGATAACCCATAATATGAGGCCCTTAATTAAAAAAAGTTTAAATCTAGGCCCCGAGTTTTTAAAAGACCTTGATACCCTTATGCATATTGTCAAACCCATAATTAAATAAAATTTAAATCTAGGCCCAAAATTATTAAATCTAGGCTCGAAATTATTAAAATACAGTGCGAAGGTGTAAACAGAAGTTACACATGCATATGGCATGTGTAACCAGAAGTTACACATCCTTATGATATGTGTAATGCAAGGTTACACTTGTATATATATGCAAATAAATAGACATAAAAAAAAACACAAAAAAAAAGTTATTACTTTAATATTCATTTACAATAATTTCTTAGCATGTGTAACTAGAAGTTACACACGCATCTGTTTAGTGTAATTGAGAGTTACATATGTGTCTATCTAGTGTAACTGAGAGTTACACATGCATCTGACTTGTGTATTCAGCGTCAACTCCAGTTCCAGCGAGACCATTACCACGTTTAAGCAATTAGCTTTTATGAAGTTATCTAAAACCTGAAATATAACAACAAGCAATCAGTATTTATACGATTAAAATGAACAGTACATAAAACAATGTATATTTCAGTTTCACAAGCATCTGACTAGTGTAGCTAGCGGTTACACATGCATCTGAATTGTGTAACTGAGAGTTACACATGCATATAACATGTGTAACTAGGAGATACACATTCATCTGGCTAGTGTAGCTAGCAGTTACACATGCATATGACTAGTGTAACTAGGAGTTACACATACATATTGATATGTGTACCCAAAATCAGTATGTGTAAGTAAAAGTTACACATCTAATTAACATGTGTAACTTGCAGATACACATGCATCTGAATTATGTAACTAGGAGTTACACATGCATCTGACTTAGATATGTCAACATAAAATCAGCAAATCCATCTCTAAATGAATAACACTAGCAAAAACGAGAGGTGACTATCAAGCAATTACCAGTCATAAAATAATACAGTTAACCTTGCAAGTGAATGAGAAGCTCTTAATTAAGATATCACTGCTTCAGCAGAAAGACGTTGTTAGCACTGTATTAACAGAAAGACGTTTTACAGCGCTAGTCTAGATGTACCTAAGCCATTTTCATATTATCGATGACGAAGGACATTTTAAGCAACAGAAAGTAAAGCTTCAGACAGTAATTATACTGGCAGAATAATACAAACACCTGGGAACCTTGTGCTAGCACATTAATATCGCAAAAAATGATCACACAACTGATTCAGCAGGGTATAGATATGAACCCAGGAAAACAAAATGCATGTGTAATCAGTAGTTACACATGTAAACAATAGTTACACATGCATATTAGCATAAGTTACACATACAATCATCATGTGTAACTAGAAATTACACATCTAATTATTATGTGTAACTATAAGTATAACCTGCATCTAATTAGTCTAATCTGCATCCACTACTACTCCCTACTACTAGGACTTGATGTTCTTTTCTCAATTTCATAAATATAACCACTATAACATATCCCATCAAATTAGCATGTGTAACTATAAGTTACATATGCATATCCCATCAAATTAGCATGTGTAACTATAAGTTACACATCTAATTTGCATGTGTAACTAGTAGATACACATTTATTTGGCTTGTGTACCTAGAAGTTACATATTTAATTAGCATGTGTAACTACTAGTTACACATCCATAGTCTGCCAATGCTAGTTAAACGTGCAAATTGTCATGCATATGGCTTGTGTGATGTGCAGTTAAACAGATGTATGAGTTAAGTGAAACCATTCCAGACCTATATCCATATACTACCTTTCAAGAAAAAAAGTAGCTAGTCGTAAGTAATCAAGAAGGCTTACTTGATAACGGTGTTCACTTTATCTGTCTGGATGTTGTACATCTTCTTGAAAGCATCCTTGTTTTCTTCTTCTTGTTGTCTTCAATCTTCTTCATTGCGGACTCGGTGGTGAGTGGGTATTTCAGGATCTGGTAATGGTCCAGCTTGTTCCTTGGTAGTGCACTAATATATTGGTACTTGGGATTCCTTGCCTTCTGCAATGTCTTTGGCCTGTGAAATATGACTGATGTGCAGATATTCTTAGCCTTCTTCTTAATGGTTGATGCTCCAGCTTTGACAGCCTTGGAAGCTTTGTTAGCCAGCACCTTGGGGTCAGCCTTCTTAGTAACTACATGACAAGCAAATGATATCAGTACCATAGCAGCTAGAACACTTCTCATACAAATGAACAAAACAGGACATCCAAAAATCAAAAACCAATGGACACAGAATAGTCAAATCTATCTCATAACTGAATAAACTAGAGCAAGTATACAAAACTTAATAGTTCACCCTTACAGAGTTACAGACTCTACAAAAAGAAGGTAAAATTAAAAATGTTACAGTTAGATAGAAGTTTCATATAGGTTACATATGCATATACCATCAAATTAACATGTGTAACTATAAGTCACACATCTAATTTGCATGTGTAACTAGTAGATACACATTCATTTAGCTTGTGTACCTAGAAGTTACACATTTGATTAGATGTGTAACTACTAGTTACACATATATAGTCTGCCAATGCTAGTTAAATGTGCAAACTGTCATGCATATGGCTTGTCTAATGTGCAGTTAAACAGATGTAATGTGCAGACCTATATCCATATACTACCTTTTGATATACATTCATTCAACGGAAAGCATTGACCCCTTTGATATACATTACAAAATCCATATACTACCTTTACAAGGATGCATAAGTCAACAGTAAAAACCAATCATTGACAGGGATGCTACCGTAGTAAATTTATCAGAACAAGTTAACCTTGATCACAAAAAAAACATAAACATTTAAAAAAGAAGAGAACCTTGTGAAATCAGCTAATTACCTGTCACCACTAGCACCAGTAGTAGAAACTTAAAATAGTTCATCCTTTATCTTCTCATCATCTCCTTCAATTCATCAATTCTGAAAAACACCACCACTGACTTCAAAATCCTCCTTCAAACCTGCTCCAATACCACCACCTCTACCACCACATCCTCCTCATACTCCTCCAGATTCTGCATCTCCACCATCAACACCACCATAGATTCGTTAACCAAACTCAACATATATAGTCAAGATAAGCAACATAAAAACACCAACAAGAGTCCACAACTAGCTCCATTAGAATTATGAGAGATCATCGTTTTTATTAAATGGAGAATTTAACTAGTATTATCAACAAATCGGCAGAAACAAACAACAAACCTAAACATACCTAGATTCAAAACCTGTTGATTCAATAAAAATAATGTTCTTCTCCGATCTGAATAAAGTCAACGAAACAAAAATCAGAACCTTATCAAACTAAGAAAGTAGAACTACTAAATCAGGAAAACCTATTGAATTAAATAGAAAACCTTACCTGAAGTAGCTTCGAAACAACAAATTAGAGTCAATTTTATTTTCGGATCACATAATTAGGAATTTTAATTGAATTAAACAGGATTAGAAGGGAGAAACTTATCTTTCTCACTTTTTGTTGTTGAATCTTCAGATCTAATAGTTGATGACGAATTTCATTGTCTCTGCATCTCGATTTCGACTTATTCACAAACAAATGATGATCTACAAACATCATCAGTAGATACAGATACAGAAGTAGAGATTGATGTCATTTTTTCCTCTTCGTCGTACATCGGCATCCATAGATGACATAGATCGAAAACCACTAAATTCTTTTAGCAGAAGATAGAGTAGAACAAAAATCTCTATACATAATTGATTCTTTCTAAATCACAGATCGATTTGCTTGCAAATTGTTGATGTGAAATCAAATCAGAAGATTAGATCTTGTACAACCGAATAGATAAAACCCTAGAAAATGAATCTATGAGAGCAACTCTGGTTTTAGACGGAGAAAGAAAATGAAATAGAAAATGAAAGTATCTTCTGTTATTCCTCTTGTATAAATATTAAAGGGTAGCCTTGGTATTATTAAAATTCGTAATAATTAATTATGGGCCAGATCTGAAGAAAATTTGATTTTTTGGGCCTAGTAATATCATTTTCTTAAAATATGTAGTTGACAGTGGATGATCCATTTAGTGGGGCTTCTATATGTTTGAACCCATATAGTTGGGGGTTCTAGTATTTTTCACAACTGGAAAATGGGTTAGAAAAAAAAGTCCCCGTATCTAGCTTATAGGGTCTTTTTTGGTACATCTTTGAAGACTTCTCTTTGATCCTTCGGTGAGTAATCCATCACGAGCAAATTCTCCAAAAAGTATTTCAAGAAAGCAAAACTCATCGAGGAGTAATTCCACCTCCAAATTTGGATCAATTCTATCCAAATTTATAGTTATTGAAATTCATAACAAATTCAGGAAAGTTTATATCCCAGGAAGTCGACGAGCGATATTTTTCACAGTGAAATATGTTTTTGTATGGGGGATTTTGTGTTTTCCCCTCAAAAAAGATAGTTATTTTGCACTATCCCCTTTTGAAATCATTAATCGGTGAAATCCCCTTTCTGTTACAACTTCCACATGTTTGGACGAAGGTTTATGAATGAAGACGGAAACAAAAATAGAAGGGAAAGGGTAATGGTGGCTGTCGTTGGATACTCATGATTTTAATCAGTATGTGTAGTTAATAGTATGATTTTAGGGGAAAAAATTGTGCGATGAGAAATTAGAGATCTTAGATCGGGAAGACGATGACAGTGGACCGTCAGATTATATTTCTAGTTCTAGTTAGATGTTTTATTTTTAGCCCATGCTAAACGGTATTCTAGGGTTTTCAATATTTAATACTCCATCCATTGCTAAAAAATAGTCATTTTCACAACAGTTAAGAAAACTAATCATTGAAGCCACTTTTTCATGTTTTTTCTTAATCTATCGTTTGGTCCCCACTCATTCTTTATTAGAGAAAGTGGAGAGAAAAGTGGTCACTTTTTTGTATTTGGAGAGAAAAAGGAGAGAGAGAAGTGGTCCCTCAATGAGGATAGTAGTAAAATCATAACAATTGACTTTTCACATATCGAAACAAACCTATTTTTTTGACATACCCAAAAAAGGAAACCTGCCTATTTTTCAGAAACGGAGGGAGTAATTTTTATGGCACACACGTATTTTACACGTGGTCTCTTAACTGGGTAGTTACGAAAGTTACGACGGAGATAGGGTTTCACCGATTAGCAATTTAAAAAGAGGTAATGCAAAATAGATATTTTTCTCGTGGGGGAAATGCAAAATCCCCTTTTTTGTATTTGTGGATTATGAAACTGAGATAGCTCTCTCTAGAGAGTACCTGCAATACATGTTTTCGTATTAGTTAATGATTTGTCGTAATTTAAGACTAGTTCCCAAGTTTTTATTATTATTTGTGTTTTTGTATGGTTATTACATCTACTAAAATTGTTCCTTGTTACATTTGAATCTGAGGACAGAAGGGGTGAGAAAAATCAGAGTAACTAAATGACTTGGATCATAATTTGGTGAAGTTCTTCCTTCACTCTATCCTTTGCAAGTCGGACACAACCCTGCAGCCTTCATTATTCAATAAAGCTTCTTCCTTTTCATTTACCAAATACCTAGCTAGTCGGGTAAATAAATACATCAAATTTTGCATGGAGCCAAATAGAGAAGCACAGTGGTCATACAAACAAGGAGGGTTGGTTAATTCATTTGTCGGTTTCCTTTTGGGATGGATAGAGATCATTTTGACCAACATTTTTTTTACATTATCTACACTTTTCTTATGAACCCATAATTTAGATTATTCGACAAATTTCCATTCTATAATCCTCTCATCTTAATTTCCAAGTGCCGCAAAGTTTCAAAAATCTTACGGTGAATTCCGCATTGGAAAAAAAAAATCCAACTGTGATGGATAAAATAATCAATTAGGCCTGCCAAGTGGATAGACAGACAAAGAGTTGCACCATGGGTAGAAGCACTGCGTGGGTAAAAATTACCCGCACGGTTAGA